>NC_079379.1:543601-847976 GCF_021018895.1 Seriola aureovittata
TGGCCAAACCTGCTTCTCATTTCCTCCTCTCTGTGTAACTCCACCCAATCCTCTCATTTAAAAAACAAACACTACTCATTTTCAACCATTTTGTTTCACTCCTGCGATCATCAGCTGCTGTGAGGCTACATTAGACTCTTAATGGGATGCTGCTTCTGGTGGGGTTTTATCAGAGGAGTCATTGGTCGAGTCACTCACCGCTCCCCTAGCTACCTCCTGCTCCACATGAAGGGTTTCCTGATCTTTCTCTTAAATTTTAAATCAGTTTCAAGCCGACCTGTGTCATTATGGAAGCTTTAAGCAATCATGGCAGTGGCTTGTTCTACATGCTGATAGCGATATTGATATATTAAAGAATATTTATATATAAAGATTTTTTTAACTCTTCCTTACCTGAAAGGAAAGAATGTGAAAATATTTTATAAGAATACAAGATGTAAATGACCCCAAATAGAGTTTACGTTTATAATGCACTTTTACATGCTTTTATTTTGATATGTCCTGTTACACCGCAAGTTTATTTTGAAAGGATTCTTTATACACATAGACAGAGAAGGCGTATGGTTCTACTGCTGCAGATTCAAATATTACCCATCATCCCTCATCATCATACCTTGCAGCAAAACAGGCTGATGCAGCCGCAGAACTAGCAGAAAAAGAGGCTGAATACAAGATTGTACAACAGGAAAGAAAGCAAAAGGAGAAGATAAAAGCTCTAGAGGAGCAAGATCCGTGATAGTACAACGCCCCAGCAGTGGTTTTATGTCTCCACCTGAATTGCTGTCGTCCAACTGGCTCACAGTCCCCCTAAATTCCTGTGGGAAAAGGAAATATACCCTCCAGCAAAGGAGATTGTGGAACTTCCAATCGGAGAACCAGAAGTGAGAAAGGTGCAAACATTGCACACACAAACTACAAAAGACGCTAGTCTTACTGACTGCTTGGCAAAGTTTTCATCTTGGTCTCATGCTGTCAGTGCTGTAGCATGTCTCAGACATCGTCTGTTGAAAGACAAATCAAAAGCACACGCTACTGTACGTGAACGACGAAACGCAGAGCTTGTGATTATCAAAGCTCTACAAAGATAAGCATATCAAGAAGAAATAAAGACACTAAGCAAAGGTAGACCACTACCAAGCGACAACAAACTACACAATCTTGATGTTTTCTTGGACAAAGATGCTGTGCTCAAGGTGGGAGGACGACTGCATTGCTCATCCCTTCCGAAATCTTTCAAACACCCGACAGTCATTCCTAGAGAGCATCATGTCACAAAACTGATAATTGCACACTACCATGAAAAAGTTAATCATCAAGGCAAAGGCTTCACAAGGAATGAGATCTGATCCAGTGGCTATTGGATCCCCAGATTGAGTCAAGCCATTGCATCCTACATTCGCCAGTGTGTGTTCTGTCAGAGACTAAGGAGACCTGTGGAAGGACAGAAAATGAGTGATCTCCCTACAGAAAGAATGGATCGCTCTCCACCTTTCATATACTGTGGCATGGATGTTTTTGGCCCATTTCTGACTAAACAAGGATGAAAAGAACACAAAAGATATGATATCAAAATTAGTGTATTTTGATTGACATGTTGAGTTTAATATGAAGAATGAGTTTATCACTTTAAATAGATAGGTTGCAGAGTAACTACATGTGCTTCTGTGTTTACCTTGTGTGGGAGAGAGCACAACCTACCATGTTTATTTTTATTTTAAAAGGTGATTGGCTGTTTGTTAAGTCATGTCATTTTGCTGTCTTGTGATTGGTAAAGGTGCAGGACAAATAGAGACAGAGGAGGCAGAGAGCGCGACAGACCGGAGAGATGTAGCGGCGGAAAAGAAGAGACGGGATGAAAACAGAGTTGTAAACGTATAATAAGTTTGGAGTTGTCTTAACAGTTGAGGCTGCAGAAAATAGAGTCTAAGACTGAGAGACATTATTTTATGTGAAGCACCGGAGGAGAAAAGGTATTTCTCCTGCTAGCTGCAAGAGTTCGTCTTCAGGAGGAGCTGTAGGAGTCCGCCTGCTGCTGTGCCAGTTTCCCGAGGGAGACATTCCACTAGTGGAGGGAGCGAGACGGTTTGGTCTGCCTGGTTGGTGGATCCGGAGCCTGCAACCTGCTAGCCTTCTGCTCGGCTCCTTCTTCAGCTCGGTAACTGCTTCTGCTCATCATTCTCTTCCCGCCACCCCACAGGTACTGTGACTTGAACACTGCTATAAACTGTGAGTATTCGCCATTGTTTTTGCTCGGCTAGAGTGAAGCGGCTACCTGTTTTGGCCTCCACGATCCTGAATTCATCCAGGATCTGCAACGTGGGGTTATTTTCTTTATTTGACATTTTTGCCGGCTTGTGTGAATGTGAGAGTGTGAGTGTGTGGGCCCATTAGTCTAGCATATTATATCTCACTGGTAAACAAAAAGGTATTTCATTCAATTCATGTGTGTTATAGGTTGAATTAAAAACAAAGGAAACATTTCATGATACTGAGATAAAAAGTGTTAAAAGAGTAAAGTTCATTTAAAGGGGACCTATTATGCAAAATGCACTTTTCCATGGTTTTCTATCGGTAGTATGTGTCCCTGGCGTGTCTACGGACCCCCCAAACATGAGAAAAGTCCATCCTCTCCGTCTTTTGCTTTCTCCACCTTTCAAGAAATGTGTGCTCAAACGAGCGGATTGGAGATTCGCCCCTGGTGACGTCAAGAAGGGCGATGCCCCTCCCCCCGGATGGGTGACGCTCCCCGAGCTAGGTGTATGTTCCGCCCCCTGAGTCCGTGTTGCAGACAGTATCGTTACTTCCCTCGCGAACACCGGCTTTCGGTAGAACAATGTCGAAGGTACGAGCGAAACACAGTAGTTGCTTTGTTGTTGGCTGCACAAACCAACACAGAAGTCTTTTTTTAATCCCTACGCCCGAGGATCTGAAGACCCAGTGGATTCATTTTATTTTTGATGGAAATGTTCCCGCTCCAACTCCGAAAGTGTTGTACGTGTGTGCTAACCGTTTCACCTCGGACTGCTTTCTCAACGAGGGCCAGTACAATGCAGGATTTCCTACAAGTCTGAAGATAAAGCCTGGATCAGTACCGACTGTGCGTGACCCAACTTTGAACTTCGGAGCTGTAAGTTTTACCATTTTATGTTGCTTTACTGTTTGTTCACGAGAGCCTGTTGCGTGTGTTGTTAGCATGGCAGCTAACGTGGCTAACGTTTAGCGTCGTCGACACGCAGCCGGGTGTAGCGGGTACAGATTGTATGTAATTCTTCTGCTTGGTATCGCCGTGTGACATTGATTAGAGCCACCCTGTTAAATGTATTATACTTTAAAGGCGTTTTAGCTGTAAAGTCAAGCCGGTAAAATTCGGACTAAATATCGGCTCTGTAGTGATTAGCGTAGGTGTCCGGGCTTGTTTATTAGTGCTGTGAAAGTTATTATTGAGAGTCATGCCTTATAACGGCCGTTTTAACGTTTATATCATGTTTACAGACACAGTGCCTGTAGGGAATATCTAGATAAGCGCAGAGTTAAGGGGATATGTCCGAGGGGATAGTCTATAATACACATTTTTTGCATCTTGCACATATAATGAGCTATTTGCAGCATTTACAAGCTATTGACAACCCAGTTTACACATAATTGAGAGCATCTGTTATCATTCTTGCACTGTTTGCAGCTGTTGCCATAACTACACATTTGAGGAGATGTTGGTGTAACCTCTGTTTCCTCTGTTCAGGCCATCTATACAGCTTCCTGCAACAGGGGATGTTGCATGCCAGACTGACCCACTGCAGGCACACAGTTATCCTTGAAGAGTCTTCAGCCTCACATCAGAAGTACAGGTCTGTAGCCATCTGAAGTGCATCTACTTTTGATAAACCTAACAGTCATTTATCAGTCTTGGAATAATGTGCAGGTAAATGAAGCTGTGGTTACTTAGAACTTGTGAGAGTGTGTAGGCTAAGGTTTCTGTCATCATCTGTCACCTGGCTGCCATGTACTACAATGAAAATGCTGACCGACCACAAGCCCAAACAAAAGTTCAAGGTCCAATTTCCAAAGGCCATGAAGGGAGAATGCAGAGCTACACCAGTTAAGACTGAGGCGACATTCTATAAGTGTTATATTATTTTATTTTTCAACCAAAAAATGTTTTGTACACATTGTATTAAATATTGCACATATAATGTTATGACAGTTCCATCAACAACAAAATACAGTAAAGATGAATTTTTGAAACAGACTCAGTCATTGTTTTGTAAAAAAAAAAAAAAAGAGTGAAAAATGTAAACAAAATCTTTTGTGTTTTATCAAACAGGGAATGTGGTGGACCTCATATTTGAAAAAGTCTTTGTGACCTGGGACCATACACAGAAGCTGCTTTGGCCATCCCCATCCCAGAGGACCTCACTGCACAGTTGGAGCGGCCTGAGAAGGAGGAGGTCATATCCAGCTCTGTGTCCCGGTTCTATCATGGGCCAGTCTAAAACCCACATACCGGCCTGTGGCGTCAGGAAACACGGCATGGATGCGTAGGACCACGCAGGCTGGAATGACGACCCAGATTCTGCAACCAAGGAAGCACCAGCTCACAAAGCTCCTATAGGCTAGATACCTGTACTGACTAAAACAACTGGACAGGGCATTTAGTCTTGCAAACATATATCTATGTTGTGTCTCACAATTTTTTTTATGGATCCAGTGAATCCTACAGTTTTTTTATCATCACTGATTATAACTGCCTCATTTGATGTAAATAAATGCTTGATTGTTACTAAAGAAATGACTCCTCTGAATTCATATATTATATGCACACTATCTGCTGATAGAAGAACTTTACAAATCAAAGAGCAGCTAAACTAATTTATTTGAGGGTGTGTTACTCTATTTGTGGTGTGTTATTACCATTGTAAAATTATGTGCACTGAAGTAAAACAAGACTGTCTAACATCTTTTATTTAGATTGAAACTATGTTTTTTACAAAGAATCAAAACGTACTGGTGTATTCCTCTCAACCGTAAAGGACCATAGTCAGTGCGGTACATGTTGCAGGCAGAACACATTGAGGCAGAGCGGCTCCAACCCAGGACGGTCTACCATACATGGTAAATCTTCCACGATCTCCCATAGCCATCTGGTAACCTACAGTTAATTGCAAATGGTAAATTCTATGGTTGATTATAAATGTAATGTAATCAAAACAAATTAGTGATTAGTTTGTCCAGTGAGAATGCTACCTGTGGTATCTCCTAGCAGCAGATGTTCTCAGCTTCTGTGGGCATGGTTGCACAGTTTCCACAGGAGCACCTGTCCAAAATATAGAGAAAAATGGTAACATTCACCAAAATATAAAGCTTATGAAATTCAAACACTGACAGACAGTGGAGCTAAGGTGGGTAAGAAGTAAGCTTGGCTACATATCAAGTGCATATAACAGAGGTAATTTATAACATGTCACTTATTGCATATAATGTGGAGCTTGACAACAGTGTAGTGTAGAAAACTGCACAGTTCAGTCTTTGACTAAAGTTTACTGTTGCTGTCAGACATGTTTATGCTGATTTACAGCTTTCATTGTAATACACAAAATAAATTTACTACATAAAGGAAGATGTCATGATGAGCATCACTGCTCAAAACATGGAGAAAAATTATTTACTTTGTCAGCACAAATATCTGACTAGTACTGACATTGAACACCTGTAGCAGTCTACATACAACAAACATTTTCAGACTGTAAAAGTATATCTAAGGAGGCATGACAGATAACTACATTACACTATTCACAATAGTGCTTATTTACCAAAAGAGCTCCCAGTAATGACGAGACAGTAACAGTTAGCATTAGCTACCTAGCTACATGTTAGTAACTGTGTGCCAGCTCTCATCAACAAACTCAAAATGTAATGTCAAAATACACAAAATTGGTTACCAACCATTCAGAAACGTCCTGCTGCAGTTGTAGAGTTTGAACTTCTTCAGCAGCCTCTCCCTCTGGCTCAGATTCTGGATAAAAGTCGTGTGGTTGAACCAAATCTCTACCGACGGCAGGTTTCCGGTCACGGTCACCGTAAACATTGGAGCACGGTGCTAGAAGCCCGAACGGCATCCCCTTCCGGAGAGGGGCGTGGTCAGGCACAGCTCATTGCATTTAAAGCTACAGACACAGAAACAGCCTGTTCTGAACAGGGCTGAAAAAGAGGGGTTTACAGGCATGCTGAAATATAGGATCGGAGTGGATTTTTTAGCAAAAAGCTTCAAATACATGCTTTGGGGACCTCTGAGACTTATTCAAACTTGTTGAAAAGGAGCATAATATGTCCCCTTTAAAAGCGGTGAAGTATAAAATAAGTTAAGTGAAATTTATAAAAGCTAAGAGAGCTATTTCCTATATTGGGTACTATAAAAATAGGTTTTTGTTTTACTTGTGTTTAACTTTTTTTGGTTTGTGAGAGTATCTCATCTGATAAGGTCATTATTTTCCTTTTAGTTAAGTTGTTTGTGATATCTGGTAGTTACAAGTCATAAGTTACTTTAAGAAGTCAAGATTAAAAAAAGAGTTTGAGCGTTGAACATTGATAGTGTAACACACTGAAAGAACGGTTTAATTTAGAGTCACTGATTTTAAAGGGCTTAATTAATCAACACAAGGGGGGAATAAAAGTAACTAGAAAATTCCAGGGTAAATTCCTAGTAGCTTCTCCTCTCCTCTGTCTCAGCGGAGACCGTCACAACTTCATTCACTCGTTTAACAAAACAAACAAAAAAAAGCAACGAAGGAAGCAGTAAATGGACTTACATATTTAAGACCTAACTAAATGTAATTTAAGACCTAACATGCGGCTAATGTAAAGCTAGCGGAGCTTGGAGAGTTGGTTATCTGGTTGCTAGGCACGCACACAGGTCAGGAGCTGCCGTTGCCATGGCAATGTGAAAATCTGCCCAGAATTTGGCTTCTACATGGCTTCAAACAATCGCAAATTATGAGAAAACCATTACTTCTTTTCAAAAACCGAAAAGACTGTGACAGACACTGAAGCCAGAAGTTTCTACAGTCTCTATTTTATTCAGATATTCCTTAAAATGAGTGAGTAAACTCATTGCGAAGACAGAGTGAGATTCTTTTGAAAAAAAAAAAAAAGACGATTACATTAGGTGTCAATGAGAGTGAGACAGGTATTGCTGCCGGACTCGGCACCCCCGTTTAAATTTTGTGCAGACCCTGCCTGTCAAAGTTACATTTTATGAATCCCAACAACTATGTCTCCATTTTGAGAAAGAATTATTTGTTTCCTTTTTAAGGTTTGGCCGTGAGCTCGAGTTAAAAATAAAAATAAAGCTTATTTTTTACTGCTTCACGCACTCTAGCCAACTGACGCTGTCACTCTAACTTTGAAGAAAAAGTGATTTCCACTCCTCTTTTGAGTGCTCATAGTTTGAAAAGTTTACATGTTATGTAAAAACAGTTTTTGAGAGAGCAGAAGTTTTCCTCCGTTTTATAGTTTGAATCACATTTCTACGTGCAGGTATGAGAGAGCTGGGTGACTCAGAAAAAAGGTGAAATTTGTAGAAAAAGGTGAAATTTTGTGGGTTTTTAAAAAAAATTCCAATGGATTCCTAATGCATTATTTATTCCCAGTATTTTGGGAATAACTTTGGGAAAAATTGGAATTTTAACACCAAAAGTCATAGCATCTCTTTTGGGATCAAGACGCACGTTTTGATGTATATATTACTGC
This sequence comes from Seriola aureovittata, assembly GCF_021018895.1. Classification (NCBI taxonomy): domain Eukaryota; kingdom Metazoa; phylum Chordata; class Actinopteri; order Carangiformes; family Carangidae; genus Seriola; species Seriola aureovittata. The sequence continues at coordinate 551,345 of NC_079379.1, forward strand.
GGGACGAGTTACGCACCAAAATTTGGCGGAAGAATAATAATAAGCCTGAGGAATATGAGGAATATTAATAGATGCCTCGGGGCACTCCTCTCAGCTATTCTAGCTGTAGAGGACCCGTGGCACTAATGAACACAGGGCCCTGCCTATGGGAAAGGTACAGAAAGGGTTACATATAAAAGCAATGTGATTTTGTTTTGAATTCACCCCTTGCAAGTCACGCTGGTGGAGTGTGGGAGCGACAAATAAGGACTGTGAGAAAAATGTTCCCAACTCTACGCTTGCACTCTCACCAGGTAGACTCAACGATGCTTCCCTATGGACCTTTTTGTATGAGGCAGCAGCAATCGTGAACAGCCGCCCTATACAACAGACAATTTGAATGATCCTAACAGTTTGGAACCTCTCACTCTTAATCACCTTGTCACCATGAAGGCCACTACTGCTCTACCTCCCCCTGGACATTTTGTTAGGGAAGACCTGTATGGACAAAAAAGATGGCGTCAAGTGCAGTATCTAGCGGAGCAGTTTTGGCCCCACTGGAGAAAAAAGTACCACCACAGTGGACGGAGAAGGCAGGAATTGGCGGCAAATTCGGTGTACTTGGTGTAGTAAGCTAACAGCAAGGATAAAGAGAGAAACGGTGATAAAAGATAAATGGGGATAGCAAGATAAGGAGTTTAGCTTCAGTTGAGAGGGGCTACAAGGTATGTTAAATGTACTTGCGTGTGTCTAATAGTTTTGAAAATGTATTTTAGTAACTTTTGGTGCATACAGAGTGAATCATGTGATTGATTTAAGGTAATATATATGAGTTTAAGCTAATATTCTATTTTGTTTCTTGTTGTTTACTTTCTGCTCAGCTCTTACGTTGGTTTATGGCCTGCAAAGACCTTCATTAAAAGTCATTAAACCATCAGTCCTTGCTAACTTCTTTCTTCTGGACGCTACACAAGATGATACATGAACATGGTCCAAGACTTTGTTAAAAGTTACAATCACAATTATCACAAAAGCATGAAAATGAAACCTGTGTAAGCGTCATCAGACACCATCCTCCAAAAGGGTTGGCTTCAGTTCATAAAAACGAATTAAAGATAAGCTAAAGTTGGTGATGTGGTGAGAATTATATGCGTTGATGTGCTGTTTACCATTTCAGATTGCATACTGCGAATCCCACCAGTGTATCCAGTTCTGAGTGGGTGGTTGATATTGCATATCTGGTTTTATGCGTCCAGGCAGGAGACAGCCAGAGCTGTAGGCATATTGTTTTCGGGTTGTTCATACGTCCGTCCCATTCTTGTGGACGCGACATCTCAGTAACGCCTTCATGGAACTCCTTCAAATTTAGCAAAAATATCCACTGGGACTCAAGGAAAAACTAATTACATTTTGGTGGTCAACGGTCAAGGACCGTTTGACCTCACAAAACTCTTTTTAGCTATAACCCAAGACTTCACACGGTAATTATGATTGAATTTCACACAAATGGTTAATATTTTTATATAATTTTGTGGTGGAGGCAATACAACTGAAAGGCAATAATTTAGTAGTTTAATCTAGTTTGGAAATGTATAGAGACTATTCTTGAACAAGTCTTATCAAAATCATGGGATTAACTTTACCTACAGAGGTTTGGTAATGCCTTTTATCCAAAAATGTTTAGATGGTGCAAAACTACACCTTAAATCGCAAGTGATAAACATTTAGATTCTACCAGTGTGGCTCTTACCAAAAATAATGTGCCTGTAACCAGTGACACCCAGCAGCAGCAACCAGGTTCAAGTTTGACTTCTCATGCAGCAACCTTTTAGGAGAAATGGATAGTTTAAGTTTGAAAATGTACACAGCAATTAAACGGATAAATCCTTTCCCTATAAGGCATTTTAATGCAGTATATATATTATATGTTTACCCAAAGATTGAAGACCCAGCTAACCTTTACCCCATTTACCTTTGGCCATTGATAGAGAAGAATAAGGCAGTTACACCTTTGCTTTTAATTCATTCATAAATTTAGGCTTTTTTCCTAGACCCAAATGCAGAGACAGAGCACAGAAAGGGTATGGTCACAAAAGGAGAGTTTATTACAGAAGTTAAAAAATGCGGAGTAGTGGTGGTGGTGACTGGTGAGCAAGAGGGGCAGGCAGTGAGAGGCAAAGCAACTTCGGAGTAGGCTTGGCTGGCAGACAGGGAGTAAGGCTTGTTGAGACTCATTCAAGAGACTACATGTTTCTTTGTTCCACAGACAAAGGAACTCACTTTCCCACAGTTCCTCACTGTTCACCCCCAGGGTGTCACCAAACAAAACCAGATCTCCTTTGTTCTCATGTAACGAGAACAAAGGAGATAACAGCGGAAGCAACACAGCCAGACAGGACTTTACTCCTCCAGGAAGCCACCCAAATCACTGGACTTAACAACAACACTGGAAAGGACCTCTTTTTTTTGTTCTAAGGACTGGGTAACGTTAACTGACTGGGCCTAACCTTTCCCAGCACAGCATAGCACAGCATAGCTAAGCAGCAGAAGTCTTAACTTTGTTAATGTACTTGTTGGTTGATGTCTTGTTGTTGTAATGTTTGCTTAGGTTGTGGTCAGTCATATAGTTAATCAGGTACTCGTATGTTCACACACATAGTAGTACGTCTCAGTTCTAGAACCTGCATGAAGCTAACCACCTCCCTCTAACCCGCTACCTTTAGATTACATGAGCTAGGCTAACAAAGAAACTCACACCTTCCCTCTCACACACATCAGGTGGTCTCAGCGGCCATTTCGAGTAGTTTGTGTAGTCTTCTTTGTTCAGGTCATGTGGTCACAGTGACCACTGTGAATCGGCCATCTCGCCTTTGTTTGTGTCCCCACAAACACACACACATACCCCTACACACCCACATACACACATCTGTATATGCTAGATTAGACATTGTGTTTTACTCTGCTCCATTATAAATAAATGCTTTGCATCAAGGCTGACCCGGATAGTGAAACCCGTGATGCCTGTTTCAAACCCTTCATTTTTGACGGGGTAGTTTCACTGACAGGTGAGCCAGGTGATCAGCGCCCTGTGCGCATTCTGCGTGATACTGGTGGTTCCCAGTCAGTGATCCTGGCTGGAGCATTACCTTTTTCAGATAAATCTTCCAGTGGTTATAGTGCTGTTTTGCGCGGCATTGAGCTGGGTCATGTTCCCTGTCCAGTACATCTTATACATGTTCAGTCCAAATTGGTTAATGGTTTCTTCCCCGTTGCTATCTGCTCTGCGTTACCAATTAAAGGTATAACATTCTTGATGGGTAGCGACATAGCCGGTGGTAAAGTTACCCCCGCACTGGAAGCGTTGGACGTCCCTCAGTGCCCACAAACAAATAAAGTTCCGCCACCTCTTAACCTGTTTCCCTCCTGTGTGATTACTCGTGCAAAGGCTTGCAAAACTAATGATGTTTCTCTCTATGACAGTGTGCTGATGCCTGCCTTTTCAGGAGAGGTTGGAATCGAGAATGAGACAGAGAGCACCGCCAACTCTCTTTGTGTGAATACCACTGAGCAGGTGCCTCTGGCCAGCCTCGAAACAACCTCTCCTGACGGCTCGTTTCTCCCGGTGTCTCGTGATCGCCTGTGCGCTGCGCAAAGGGCTGATCCGACTCTACAGAAATACTTCTCAACTGTGGTGTGTGCCGACAAAGCAAAGGGTGAGAAGGTGGACTATTTGTTAAACGGTGGTGTCTTAATGCATAAATGGGCCCTCCCCTTTTTCTGATTGTAGTTGGAGCGCTGTTTTTCAGATAGTTGTGCCCAGTATGTACCGATCGCATGTTTTGTCTATAGCACATGAAAGTCGCTGGTCTGGACACCTAGGTGTTACAAAAACCTACCAGCTTATCCTCAAACATTTCTTCTGGCCTGGGTTAAAATCCGATGTAGCCAAATACTGCCGCTCCTGCCACATCTGCCAAATTGCCGGAAAGCCTAATCAAAGCATTCCTCCCGCTCCTTTGCATCCCATACCTGCCATAGGAGAGCCATTTGAACGTATAATAATAGACTGTGTTGGACCACTTCCCAGAACCAAGAATGGTAATCAGTATCTACTTACCGTCATGTGTGCCGCCACCCGTTTTCCTGAAGCCCTTCCGATGCGTAAAATCACTGCCAGTTCTGTTGTCAAAGCCCTAACCAGATTCTTTTCCACATTCGGCCTTCCCCGTGTAATCCAGACGGAACAGGGCACAAATTTCAAGTCCAATTTGTTCAAACAGGTGTTGGAAACGTTGAATGTGCAGCACGCTGTTTCCAGTCCTTATCATCCTGAGTCCCAGGTGGCTTTAGAGCGCTGGCATCAGACGTTAAAGTTGATGCTCCGTAAGTATTGTCTGGAAACTGCTAAAAGCTGGGATGAGGGAATTCGTTTTGTGGTGTTTGCGGCCCGTGAAGCCGTGCAGGAATCCCTCGGTTATAGTCCTGCTGCACTCGTTTTTGGTCACACGCCCCGCGGTCCATTGAAGTCTCTGCAGGAAAAGTTTCGTCTGCCTCATCTCCACAGATGAATGTGTTAGACTATGTCAGTAAGTTTCGTGAGCGTTTGCACCGTGCCCACACTTTTGCTAAAGAGTTTTTGTCTTCCTCACAAACTGTGATGAAGCGTCGTTTTGACCGCTCCGCTGTTCCCCGACAGTTTCAGGTTGGTGACAAGGTTTTGGCGTTACTGCCAATTCCTGGCTCCGCACTCTCGGCCAAGTTCTCCGGTCCGCATGACATCCTAGAGCGTCTCAGCGACACGGATTATGTTATTTGTACTCCCGAGAGAAGACGCAAAAACCGTGTTTGTCACGTAAATATGTTAAAGCGGTATCACTCCAGAGAGGTTCCCCGCGATAGTCCCAAAGTGTTCGAATCCGCACAGCTGTCGTTGCTCCCCATAGCTGCGTGCTAATTGTGTCAGAGGCCCATGATCTGCCCGATGATGTGACGGTGCGTTCCTCCTCACATCAAAGTGCTCGACTGTCAAACTCTGAAATGTTGAAAGTGTTGCCATCTCAGTTATCTCACCTGTCACCTGAGCAGCAAAGTGACATCACTGTTTTAATCAATCGCTTTACTTGTCTTTTCAGTGATGTTCCATCCTGCATCATGGTTGCTCAGCATTACATTCATGTTAACAATGCTCGACCCATAAAACAACATCCGTATCGAGTAAACCCCACTAAACGTGAGTTGATGAAAAGGGAGGCCGAGTATCTTCTTCAACATGGGTTAGCCATACACAGCTCCAGCCCCTGGAGTTCCCCGTGCTTCCTTGAAGGTAAACCTGATGGTTCACCCCGTTTTATCACAGATTTCCGCAAAGTGAATGCAGTTACCGTCCCCGACTCCTATCCCCTGCCTAGGATGGAGGACTGCGTAGATAATTTGGGTACAGCCAAATTTGTGAGAAAGTTAGATCTCCTCAAAGGCTATTGGCAAGTGCCATTAACCGAGTGTGCATCCCAAATTTCTGCTTTTGTAACTCCTGACTATTTCCTGCAATATACTGTTATGGCCTTTGGTATGTGTAACGCTCCAGCCACCTTCCAGCGACTTGTAAACTCCATTCCTCCTGGTGTGGCAAACTGTAATACGTATTTGGATGATCTGATTGTGTATACCTCCACTTGGGAGGAACACATTCAGATCTTGGAGCAGGTATTCGCTCGCCTTGCAGGTGCGTCACTCACTATCAACTTGGCTAAATGTGAATTTGGAAAGGCTACAGTCACATACTTGGGGAGGCAGGTGGGGCAGGGACAGGTGCGGCCGGTGGAAGCGAAGGTTTCTGCCATCTCAGAATTCCCCGTGCCCTTCACAAGGAGGGCCCTGCGCCGGTTTCTAGGCATGGCCGGTTATTACCGCAGCTTTTGCTGTTCATAGACGTTCATTACCGTGGCCAATCCGTTAACCAACCTGCTCAGTCCAAAAGTTGATTTTGTGTGGTCTCCAGAATGCCAACATGCCTTTGAAAGTGTAAAATCACTCCTCTGCCATTCTCCTGTGCTTGCCGCTCTCGCTCTCTCTCGTCCATTTAAGTTAGAGGTTGATGCCAGCGCCGTTGGGGCCGGCGCTGTGCTGTTGCAAGAAGATGCTTGATGAACCGCTGAGACACCGGCAGAATCCATCATCGCGATAACAGGACACGGCCTCCAGGAGAATCCACCTAGATCCTACGTTTCCAGGGTTACCATGGCAACCACAGCCACCTGGGTTCCAGCCAAGGGTCCTCAGCTACAGCACAACTCACAGTAAGCCTGTCTTAACACTCTGCTCATGACTGGGTTGATGTCGAAATATAGTAATATTTAATCATCAAATCTCATTCATAGACTTAGTATCATTAGCTGTATAGCCATAGTGTATAGCCATAACATATTCTCTCCCACCATTGCCAACTCATCACACTGCTCATTTCATTATTATTTTTATCTTTATGATTATTACACCTTGCATTTACTCTGTAGATAGTAGTTTAGTTAATAAACTCCTTTATTTACACCCAGCTGTTGTCCTGTTGTATTCTTTTGACGTAGAGACTGGAGATCCATTGAATCCAGAAGTCATGGCTTTCGATATGAGATTGATAAATTTATCAATGAAGTAATTCATTGTTGTCCTCCCAGAGGACTGGTGCCCCATTTCAATGAGAGTAAATTCTAAATTATAGCATTGACAGTACACACAAAAGACAAATACTGAACACGTTTTGGTTGTCATTCACATGTCTGTCCATTATATATACTGTTAATTTTTTGTTATGCAAAATATATATATATATAAAAAAAAAATCATGACCACATCTGACAACATCACCAAACACATCAGTTCAAGACAAAGAATGAGCTGTGATTTCAGCTAGATTTACATTTACATGTTCACTCAAAGAGAAGTGACAGAATACTCTGCAGCTTCCAAGCAGCCAGGAAACCGGGGCGGCTGGTTGACTGCCCGTAACAAGAGGTGTAGCCCTATGTCCCTGGTTGGCACTTATAGTATACACAGTCCAGCCATGTCCCCGATTTATAAACAGCCTGTTTGAAAAATCTAGCAACAAATGCACTACTTGGCAACAGTGCAGGCTGTAAACACAAACATTTGCACCAAATCATTTTTAAAGAACAGCGGCCAATGGGGAAACTCCAGCTCAATCACATGGCATTCGACTGAACAATGGTGGAACTATGATCAGTCAGTTAGTGATTCATGATCATAGTTTATTATACTCGTGATTACATATGCTGTTGCGGTCCAGCCAAAAACTCTTTGTTAACATTTAACCTTGAGATACATAAAAGTCATCAGGTGTTAAACATAAAGATCAAAACAATTCAGGGAATGAAAACAAGATTTTACAGCAGACTAGGGATAGGTAAATGATTCTGCAATACTTTAAAGAGTTGTTTGAAAACCAGTTGTTTGAAAATACCACACCCATCTTCAAACTCGACCTTCATTTTGATCTCAACTAGACACCTGTAAAGGTTTGTGATCATCTGGGCACCTGACTGTTGTTTTAATGCAGACTTGAACTTATCTTTTGATTGCTGTCAGGTAATGTATAAGCTGAAGTGGCAAAAAGGAAGTCACTTCAAACAAAAAATAATGTTTCGTACTCTAAAGAACATTTAAAAATCTATTTGTCTTATTAAAATAAAAGCACTTTTTCTAAATGGCTGAGAAAAACAGAAAATGAAAATGCACAAAACTGGAAAAATATCAAGCGATTCTGAAGAAAACTGCTATACTCTCTGCTAAATTTGTAGGTGAATTCCTTGTACAATATCCAAGTGAAGTGTGACTCAGTTGCAAAATAACAATGTGGAAAATCTGTGTCGTTTTATATGTATATATCTTTTATATTTTTACAGACACCCCCCACGTTAAAATATTAAACATTCGTATAATTACTCATGGTGAAGAGTTTTCATTCGTTTTGTAGCCATGCTGAAAAGACACTGTTCTAAATTTCCTGCAGAAATCTACTTAATTTTTCCACGGTTCTCCACTGCTCCAAACATTATAGTGTGAGCCAGCACATCAAGAAGGACTGCTTCAGAAACCATGCACAGTTAGACGTTTCATTTTCACAATGGTTCTTTCTGTAATTCACACTTGATGTGGCTGAACAGCGGACTCAGCCTCGTAACCTGTCGGTCTGCATTGTTGTCGTGGTTGTTAACCGATTTACCGTGACCCAATCGTGACCTGATCATGTTAGTAAGAAACAGCATAGCAAAGATATAAATGCTTAAACATTTGTTAGCTCAGATAAATTATCCACAGTTTAACTGCTGAGTTCATTTTTCAGTAACTATGCCCACTAATGTTAAATTCAAGCGGTGGAGACTCCCCACCTGTGGACTGTCTATTCCGCCATTATTTATATTCCGTAGTCCTTAGTCCTTTTATCCATACATAAAAAATCAAAAGGTTTTCGTATAAAAATATTCCAAGTTATGAATATTGTTATCCGAAGTTTGTTTACACAAGACGTGCGGAATGTGTCATTGCCATGGTATAGTTGCCGGCTAGCTGACCAATCAGAGCACACTGGGCTCCAGCTACAGAGGGAGGAGGGGGGTCTTAAAGAGCCCTGAGCTCTAACAGAGCGTTTCAGACAGAGGATGAAGAGAGTACAGTATAAAATGTACAGCAGAAGAAACTGTCTTTTCAGAACATTAAAGCATGTAAATCTTTTTTAGTTGACATCAAAAATGAAATGATTAACACTTAAAATAGCCATAATAGGTCCTCTTTAAATTCAAGTATTTGTGAAATGAAACCGTAAATGTTAAATCAGGAAACAAATTAATTATAAGATTAACTGTTATAAACACAGATGTAATTAGAGTAAAAAAAGGTGAATTTATATCAATTTTAGAAGTAATTAATTCATCGTTAAAAAACAGAACATTTGGGTGGTGGATTAACTTATAGTGTTGAGTCCGTGAAATCAACAAAGGAGGAAATGGATTTGAGGATTTTGTGTTTTTATCTCCACAACATGAATAAGCCAGTCAGTGTGAGAGAAAGGGCAGATATGAACACAGTCAGAATCTCACTATCTAAATCTGAAAACTAGCTGATAAAACCAGCTGAAAACAACCTGGTGAGCTCGCTTTCTCTCTCTGCCTCTCTCACAGTGCTCGAGCAGCTAAATGAAGCCTTTGAACCTCTTCACCGTGATGGGAGCTGAATGCTCTATCAACGGTGGCAAGCTGGAAACAAGCTACTGGCCCAGGAATCCAGATAAACATATAAGAGGCGCTGGCTGCCGTCAACAGGCACATTCATAGGCAGACAATAGGGCTCTGATCAGAACAATGATTATGAGGGCCCTCGGTCATCCTGTCATTGGCAGCCCACTCTCTCCATTCCTATCATTTTAATTAATTCTGCAATATTTCCAAAGTCTGGGCTGTATAGACCCCTAATGAGAAACCTCATCAAAAGACACACAAGCCAGGCAATTTGAGCTGTGGCTGGCATGAAATGTTACATTTTCAGCCTTCTCCTCCATTCCCAATTACACAGCAGTGTCCATAGCCACAAAAAGCTCTCCTGGTCACCAACAGTACACCTATATCTGTGTGTTTCCTTTCACAAACCCCCACCCCCCACCCTTGCCCTGAGGTAAGTCTCTTTTTTTGTCTTTTCTTCTTTATTTTTTTGACTGGTTTGCTCTTGTGTACTGATAGCCATCTCATTGACTTTAATCAGCCATCCATCAATGTGACAACGCTCTAAGAAGAAAGGTTTTCAGGCGCTAGTTAATTAATCTGCCCGTTCCTGTCTACCTGCACTGCTCAATCATTGAGTAAATAAAGGCAGCCAAGAATGTAATTGTTTGTTTTCTGTGCAGAGTTTGGAAAAAAGGCACTTTTTCATCTCAAGGAGCTGTGAAAGTTGCCCTTTTCGCTTTGATTTGCCAACAATATCTCATATAGTAAATGAGGTAGAAGTGTACACAAATGTCACATTTCAGAATAACTTCGTTCCTCATACAGCATCTGCGGTAATTTTGCAATATGCAGAATATTGGGACACAAGTCAAAAGATCCTGATGAAATCAAAGAGAAAAAAAAGATCTTTCAGTGGTAATAATAGACAGCGGAGTGCATGCAATGACTATGATGCTCATGCAGTACAATTAGTACATGAGCAGAGATTCCCACAGCAATTATGGTGCTCCATTTTGTATTTGATTGTGATATATTTTAATCAGGGAAGAGCTCTTTACATGCCTGTAGCAAGGTATCAATGTGCTTGTGCTTAGCCTGTTGCCACAGCGACCTGACCCCGGTTTAGTGAGAGAAGAAGGATGGATCATCTAGAGAAAAACTCCAAAACCATCAATGAAAATATATATGAACTTAAACATTAAAATTAATGGACCCAAATAGTGCATCATGCAGACGTACAGTACAGTAAGGGCAAGTTTGTATTTTACCATAGATTTCTTTTTCCTGAACAGGACATCCAGGCCATGTACCCTTCAGAAAAAGACATCATTTTTGGAAATCTGTCTGGAACAGCAGCTTCAGACTTTGATTGCATTTCACCTCTTGGACCCATTTAGCACATGTATTATAGTCTGACAAATTATTATATGATGTGTCAGGCTGTTTGACAGCCTGTTTGGTTGCTAGATTCCAGTAGCTGCTGGAGTGGCTGCTGAAGTGTTCCTTTGTGGAGATCACTGATGTGATTCAGCCAGACAAATACCATGTAAATGCAGAAAGATCTATGAACTTTAACACATGTACAGCCCCTCCCTTGCACACACTCTCCACTCTGAGTGAAATCAGCCACTGAATTAAAGCCACACAGATCTAATCAAGCTGACAAGACCAGAAATGACTTTTCAATGAGACAGATTATAAATTGAGTGTCACAGGCAAATCTGAATAAAGTGGCAAGTGTTCACACATGAATGTTGCAGAAAGTTCAAAGTAAACCTGGGGGCTGATGGTAATATCAGAAAGATTGTGAAAATATGCTTACAATTCTTATATCTAGTACTGTGAAGCCAAAAAGTACAGCTTCCCTGTGAATAAACTATCATATTGTATTTTAGACTTAGACGACTTCAGTTATTGATACCTTACAGGGCTGGTCCAAGAATTTTCTGATGCCCCATCATTCACTAAGGATGTGATTGTATTCAAATACACTGTTTTGATATCAACAAGGGAATCAGAATTTTTGCTTTCATATTTTTTTCATCTGGTTAATCTATAACCAGATGAAAAAACTGTCCCTCAAAACAAAAAGAAAACACACACACTGCTGGCATCAGTGGAAGTTACTCTTTACAGTTAAATCTTACAATGAATTATTTATTTATTTATTTATGTTTGATCATGTATGCATACATTTGACAAATTTTAGTACATTGGTAAAATATGATGTAATCCTTTACATTCTGTGAACAGGTAATTCATAAAGGTAGTAGTTGTAGAAAACAATTTAATACAGATATTGAGGCAGGATGACAATTTTCAAAAACTTTTGGCAAACAAACAGAATTCACTGCTTCTGGATACACCTCTGGTCCACAGCTCCTCTCGCACTAGCTTCAAGCTAGTATTAGCTGCTGGAAGACATCCCTGCGGCTCACAGATTAGCAAGCTCCTGATTCCTGTATTAACTGAGACAGTGAACATGAGAAGGATGTAGGTGAAGGGCTGGCCAAAGTGTATCAAAGCAGGGATTGGTTTTCTCTTGAGTCACATGTTAGTGCTAGCTTGATTTCCAAAACTTCACTTGCTTCAACATTTTTCTAATTAAATTTGCACTGTGAAACAGTGTAGAACAACAATGAATAACTATTGTAATCAGTAAAAATAATAAATAACCTATAATAAATGGAAAGGTCAAACACAAAAATATGATATGCTTAAATTAGGCTACAAGATGAAAGACAAGTACATTCACTCACTAAATTTAGTTTACTTTCTTTCCTCAAATAGCATTTGACTAGATTACTTGCAAATCAGAAGCACAGACTGTGTTATAACCCTGTGTAATTCAAATTATATTTGTTAATTATTCTGTGACTAATGACATTCTAAAATGTACCACTCTATATAAATTAGAATTACCTGCTATATCACACAGCATGCTTGAATAACCACACAATAAACAACCATGCACTAATGCAAATAAACAATTTCATGTTATTATTTCACACCTAAAATTGTGCCTTTTCTTTCCCAAAGTGAGGTAAGGTGAGGTAATAGTCTCTTCTTCCCCTCACTTTCCAAACACTTTTAATTATAAAGTGCTTTGCTGCATTACTTCTCAGGCCCTGTCCTCTCCACATATCTGCTGGCATCCTCAACGAGGCAGGAAATTGAAAGCAGGAGACAGAATCAGCCACAAAGCTGATGGAGGATGAGCTGCCGACCATAATTACCCCAAGTGCTATTCAAATGGCACCACCTCACTTTATGGACAGTTAAGAATACCCATACTCTCTAATGTGCTCTCACAGCTCCATCAGTGATGTTCCTATCCAGTGGTCATATTCAGACACATGGCTGAGGCTCGCACACAATGGCCACTTAATAGCCAGCTACTTAAAGGCACTACTATCAGTACCTTCGTGCTGCTGCTGAGCTTTATAGCCCATAGACTAGACTAGTGAATGTTCCATCAAGACATTGTAACAAATGTACGCTTTTTTCATTAGTCTGTCTTTTTCTCTACATCCATATAAATCTGAACAACATATATACAGTATATGAAGCACTAGGTTGCTCAAATGCAAACCAGAGTTTTTATAAATTAACCTAGGAATTAATATTTATGATAAACTTCATCACAGGAGAAAACAAATTATATCAATCACTGACTTGATCATTCATCTGAGAATTTTTCTGAAAAAAATACAGGAAAAAGATTAAACATTGCTGCCTTTCAGGTCTAGTTATTGTCCACACTGACTTATTACAAAGAAACCAAAAGGATTAAACATTAAGTCACGTGGACTGACAGTTAAGGTCACTGATTGGGCAGCGTTAGTGATGTCATTCTGCATCATCATTACCACATGGACCCAAATGGGAACGTCAGGGCCTGAAGCACTTTACTAAACCTGAAATGTGTTGGGCCTGAACAAGTGGCCAGACAAAGCAGGCCTGGTTGGGCCTACTTGTAACCCCTGAAGCATGACTTCAAGCATGATCGTTTGTCTTCAACCCCCTGAATTAAGGAAAGAGCGCTAAGGGCCGCCCCAGACTCCAAATCCCAGCATGCTCCACGTTTCACACCTGAAGTGGATTCTCAGGAGTATCAAACTCACGCTCCTCATTGGCTGCAGGGAATCCTGACAACACGTCTGTGTCACTGCATCTATAAGTGCCCGCTGTGCTTAAAAGCACCATTGCCTTTCCATTGTAACTACACCAGAGTTAGTCAACTTCCTCTGTGAGCTAGTTTATTGAAGGAGGTAACCAACTCTGTGCACGCTTGTTTTCCCTTTGTTTTTCCCCGCAGAGTTTGAAGATTGTCCCCTAACTGGACGAGTTGAGACTTCCCCCTGTGTTCACTCAAACACAAATTAAAGGATCCGACATGAGATTTTGCCGGCACAGCTCGGGCTTCCCTTTTGCTTGCAGAAGGAGGAAGTTACTTCTTCACGGAGACGCGGAAAACCCACGCCCACTACCCTCCGATCACGTCGACTCTGCTGTGTTTCTGTGCTGCCAATCCAGCAACCACCTGCCGCGACCCTCACGGAACGAGGATGGCACCTTCAGAACTGCAAGGGAGGACCCGTGCTGGATTTTACTTAAAGACATTCACACGCACCTAATCACTTGGAAACGATCCAAGTAAGAGGTTTACGTCTTACGAGACAGTGATCACGTGTTTAACTTAGCTGATGCTATTGAATTTTTGCTGTGAATTCTCGTTGTTGAGCTATTATTATTTTGTGTTGTGATGGATTGACCGCTGAGTCCTTTATACTATGAAAGTGATTAGAATCGCTGTTTAACTGTTCACCGCTCTAGAAGAGTTGTGCGTGCCACCGCAGGTGGAAATCGAGCTACTCAGTCTAACGAATCAGACAATAGGCATACAGTCTCACGGCTGTACGCACACTCTCTGTGGGTCTAGCGTCTGCCACTCGGTCGCCCGACTCTGCAGCGAGTTGCCTTTCCTCTCTTTCTCTCTCTCCACCAACACACACGTTCAGACCTCCACATAGACATTAAACATCCCTCCCCACTAAGGTGGTGTGGATTTTAAGTTGGGTGAACACAAGAGTCCCGACAACCTGGTTTGGTCATCATCCCGGTCTCTAGGTGATGCCCTGTATTGTACTGTAAAAATAATTTCTTAGTAAATAATTTATTATTTTTAGATATAAATTTAAATTATACTCAATAACCAAAGGAATTCCTACCAGATCCAACAGGTATTTAACTACATTCTCTAATGAGCACACGAGCATAAATAGTATTTACAGCAACTGGATCTTGTACTGTTTATCACGCAGTACATTTCACTCACTGTTCACAGACAAAAATATGATTCCAGTTATATGGGTATAAAACTACATAAGAAAATAAGCTTGTATGGGTGTTTCATAGTCAATTAAATCACTTTGTGAGCTGAAAATAAGCAACACTAAAGTCTAAGGTTAACCTCATGCTTAAACCTACACAAGGAAAACCCACTCTTACTGTAGTGTAGTAAGGAAAGACACAGTGAATACTCATTCCCCTGCTCTCTCTGATTAGGACACATTTCATTCTGATGAACTGATACATCACCTTAAAGTAATTGTTTTTTTAAATACACTTGTTTGTTTTATCCTGAGCTGGAGTCAGGGTGAGTTAAACTTAGCTTAGCACAAAACTGGAAGCGAGGTGAAAAAGCTAGCTGGGCTCTAACCAACATCACTGAAGATCCTTCATTAAAATGGTGTATCTTCTTTGTTTAATCCGTACTCAATGTGAAATGTAAAAATGTTGTTATGTTATGTTTTTTAATAGTGTTACCAACACCAAACATGGACTTGGGTTTGTGATTTTCTTCAACTATACAGTAGAGAATCCCCAATCATACATAAAAAAAAAAAAAACTCTAGACAGATGAGTGTGCACAAAACTCCTGAAAAGTAAATGTCAGTGGCCCAAATGTCAATGACCTGTCTGCCATTGGAGCATCTGCCTCTTGCTGACCTTTGTTTCTACGGTATTGTGGAGAAGAAGGAAAACAAGTTGGGATGAGAATGAGTGATTCAAGCTATTTGAGTCCCTCCCTGTAACTAGACAGTCACTCAAGGTCAATGTGGAGGCTCAACAAAGACAGATTTCTCCCCAAGTGTGATAAGCCTTCGGGCAAGCACACACATATTTCAGATGTTCTCTGATGATAATCGTCAACACTATACGGTAGCCTGGGGGAAGTGATTAAAGCACTTTGTCTTCAGTCATACCTACCTCGTACAATCCTCATCTCTGATCCCTATCTGAACCTTGCTGCTGTTTGCTTAGACAATGCAGAGCACATCTATCTGTCTCCCTGCATCTCCTCTGCAGTGTTTATTCAAAATATGGAAGAAAAATTCCAATGCCTCACAAAAACATTAAAAAAAAGTTGTTAAATAAAGTTGAGACTGAGTAGGTAGTCACTGTCATATTGAATGCTGACAAGAGGAGCGCTGTTGCTCTTCATGTCATCTTCATCAGTTAAATCTACATGAGCTGAACAACTTGCCGTCAACTGAAAAGCTGTCTGATGTTTTACAGAATTTGTCACCTGCATTGTTTAACATTAATATTATAATTAACATTATACTTTAAAAGATATCAAAAATTTGTAAGTAATTTGTTCAAATGCCTACATATGATTTATGTTCATGTTTTACTGATTAGGACCTCTGACTGCTTTCTGAATTATGACTATAGTCTGTATACCTATATATCATGGAAAAAGCCTAACCACAATTGCTTTTGTGTCTAAACCAAGACTTAACCACAGCAGGTCAGGAAATGGAAACAGAGATTTGTAACCATCTTGAAATGGCATTAAAACATGATTTCATCTGGCTGATAAGGGCTTTAGACCAGAAAACACTAATATGGGTCACCTGTTAAAGCAATATTGTTTTGTTAGTTTTTTTCTTTCCTGTCCACTTGGAGGCAATACAATAAGGTGGAAACACAACATTCTCATACTTTACCATATAAAGTTGATATCCCAGTGAAAAGTTGCCTACTGACACATCCAGCAGACACAGAACAATATTAGAATTCATTTGAAGTCGTGTTTGTGTCTCGCTCAACTCCTCTATGGTTTAACTCCTAAAACAAGGTTTCAGGATGATGAGAGCAGTGAGACTGAGCCAAAACAGCAAGGTAAAACCAAAACAATAAAGTGATTGATTGATTGATTGATTGAAAGAATGTACAATAAAATAAGTGACTGAATTGATTAGTGTAGTTTTTAAGACAATATTTTTGAAAACATATTTTATCATTTAGTTTGGAGGACTGCTGTGCCACTACTACCTTTTTTATTCCGTTGTCAGTAAACGTTCATGAAGTGGAGTTATGCAGCCTTAGGTAAAGCACACAAAAAACTCCTGTCAACTCAGCTTTGCTTCAGACACCTTGAGCAGTCAGTTTACAACCACTTATATCTTACCTTTGACTTTCTATGCAAGCACACTGCCTCTAAAATTTATGTAACATTTAGTCCAAACACACCTTTAAGACCACCTTTAATTTTTTATTATGCAGATTCCTATTACATTTAGAGAGTACATTCATGATCCCAAAGAGATAAACTTTTCTGTGGCACCTCCCTCTGGACAAAGTCTACATTTGAAGTCTTTTAGAATCGCAAAGTCATCTGTATGTATTTAGGCTTGATTGTGGAAGTAGAGGCCATGATCAAAATTATTATTATTCACCCACTGACTGCTATGAATATCTACAGCATATTTCATGTTATTTTTCTGTGTAGTTGTCAAGAAATCTTGCTCAGACCAACTGACTCCCTGAAGATACAACTCACCCTTTCAGTGGAACAGTTGTTCATCCACTTATTGATGGAACAATTCCTTTTTGAAAATTGTGAAATTTTAATCAAACACATATGTAGACAGATTCAGGGAAACTATAATTGGTTTAATAACTCATCTTAACTTTTGTAAAGTGAGAAAGGTTTTCCTTGGTAGTGAATGAGCAAACAACTGAAACTGTATACTTGTGCTGTTTCGAATCCATGGAGAGGTCACTGTTAAGATCTGGCTCTGTAGCATTTGGGATAGCTACTTGAAAATCAGAGATGTTCTGTGTAGTTGCTTTCTAAGGGCATAGAAGATCAAATACTTCAAGCAAAGGTACAAAGCATTCTCTTCTCTCTTCTTGAGGTGGGTGTGGATGATTTGAAATGATAAAAATATATTTGAGGTGAGAGCTGAGTTGCAAGAAGAACAAGGCTCAAACAGGCATATGAGTATTAGGTCAGATCCCTGGATCTTTGAAACACAAGCCTATGATTCAGAACAGACATAAACCTTGTATTATGTATGAATGGTTAAGGTTAGGTAACTCAACATTTGTTTAAAGTTAGGGAAAGATTACATGATTACTTCCAATGCCCCAAAAAAAAGGGCATTGGCAGCGTGATTGGATGTGAATCTCATGCAGTAGAATAATTTAAAGCTGGGTATTGAAACATTAGCATGAATGCACTTAATTGGCTAGAGTAATAAAACGTAATAAATGTAATGTTCTAGATTAGAGTGGAGTCGTTAAAAGTTCCAGAACAGAGTAGTTTTGTTCCAAGAAACATGGAAAAGGCTGGAAAGTGAGCTTTGAAGCCACAATCTGTTTTCCTGGTAATAGATCATACTTATCATCAACCTTGCTGACTCCTAATGATACAATATGGTAAATATTTGCAATGTCGTGCCAAGAGTAAGATGAGCAGATTGATATCAATCACATGTCTGTGTGTTGAATAAGGACCTGGAGTCAGGATGTTGTTAGCCTAGCTTGGTATAAAGACTAGAAAAAGGGGGACACATGTAGTCTGGCTTTTTCAACAGTTTAATAATAAAAATAAGCTCTACAGCACTGTTTAATATTGTATCTAATTTATTTAGCCAATACAGAAATAGAAATTTAGAAATAACAATTTGTGCTTTTAAGCAGAGTTGCATGCTGGAATTACTTCTTGGCAAACAACAGCTGGATGCAGTAACTCTACAGAGCAACCCAAAGTCTTTACAGTGAGGATGCCAAGTTTGGCAAGTACTTACAGATATAAGAGGGATGTTGATTGTTGATTTTCGCATATCTTTCTAGGAAAAAAAAATCCTTTTTTACTTCTTGAACATTGTTAATCGTGACTAATAACAAGATTATCCATTTGTCATCCTTATTGGTCAGTCTGACTGTCTTTGCAATAAAAATGACAGTAGTCAAAGACCATAGATAGTGGCCCTATTAATTATGACAAAGCAGGGAATATTGTAACATTACAACACAGAGGAAGGAGGGATGAATAAAATGCATTTCGGACCCCAGAGCAGATTAAGACACAGCACCACCAGTAGTGTTTAAACAAAAGTTCTTTAATGGTAATCAGTGAGGGAGAGAGTTCCGGGGGAATGTTGGGGGGGTGAAGGATCCGGGTTGTAGCAGGAGGAGCGTGGAGGTTAATGGCTGCTGTGCAGCAGGTGAGTGGTCTGAACGGGAGCAGCAGGTTCAGCAGGAGCAGGCAGCAACACTGGAGCAGGCATGAAGGCAGAGTGAGACACTGGTGAGGAATAATCCAAGACAATGAGAAGTAAGCAATCACAATTTACACTGAAACGCTTTAGTGGCCTGGAGTGTTACCTCGTAGAGAGTGGAAAAATCTGGCGACAAGTAAGTGAAGTTCTTATACAGCTTGATGTGTGATGAGAAACAGGTGAGCCAGTGTCACCTTACCAATAGGGAAAATACTGATATTTTGTTGGGTATGGACAGAGGACATTTTCTTATTACATATTTAGGACTACATGCAATCAGCATGTGTGAACAGAGCCTGTTAATTGCTATACTGTAAGTGAACTACTATATTTATGGGAAATTTTAAAAACTAGTCCATTTTATATCTAACTTTTTATGAAAGCAAATGCTTTATCCACTATTTGTTTTCCTTTTGGCATATGCTTTATCCTCCACCACTCAACAAGCACAGCTGTTTACTTTATGCCATCACCATGATGGCTGTTTGGAACGAGCAATAAAAAAATGTAGCTGGAAGGTAAAACAGCAATATCCCTGCGATGTATTCCACTGGTGCACATGTGGAATTAAGTTAGTGAGTCCTTTGTCACAGCATGCTATGACGATATGTAAAAGTTCAAATAGGGATTAGTTCAATTGGTCCTGGAAGCGAAGTGCTCTGCTGTGCTCTCTCTGCTGGTGTGCTGCTGGTAATTGATCTGGCAGCACTACTAACCATCTGGGCTCCAGTCTCTTCAAACACAGTGAAAAAGACTTACCCTGCACTCACTCAGATTTGTTTGGACGGGCTGGATGGATCCTGTACAGCCGGTGGGCACAGAACCAGGTTGAAAGTAGAATTTCTCAGAAATTCCCAGCCTGCTTCTGCAAATATGGTACTAACAAAAGAACTAACATAACAACATACAACTGCCTCCAGCACTTTGGTGCCAATGTTGCGATCAAAAAAAGAAAAACACTTAAGGATTGAATCATATCAGTGTGCTGACTGTAAATAAAAAACAATATCAACCATTTATTTTAGGGAAAGACTAAATTTAATGTTAATCAGTATTGGTTACAGAGAAATACCTTGAATTGAAACTGAAGATTTGGTTTAAATATTTTGCAAAAGAAACTAAAGGTCCACTTACTAGCTTTTTGCATGGATTTAAACAACATCTCGCTGTCTTTGTGTATTTTAACAATATTTAAACTTAAGCTGAATTAATTCCCATAGACCTCCACTGTATTAAACTTTGAGTTTGTGGGAAAAAAAAGAACACACCCACCTTTAGAGCTGAAAGACCAGGTGCTAACTATGAACCACACTGTCCCGGGTTCCGCAGTGTAACAGATGCTTAAGTGTTACAGATCATTAAGTTATACATGCTCATTGATTTTAATACAGTACTTTACTAATGTATGCAGTACTAAGTTTAAGGTCAGTGTCAACCGGTGTCAGCAATAGTCCTGATGGTTTACTAGTCTAAACGCATGCCCTCACCTGGATGGAGAAAATAATGTACATGAAGGAAGTGAACCAGATATGGAATAAGAAGTGTAATTGTAATTTCAACTTCTTTGTAAGATACCCAACCTCCCACCTTCTCACCAAGATATCAGACTTTTAATTGTAATTGTAAATTGAATTCCTTTGCATTTCAACTACC
Organism: Seriola aureovittata; assembly: GCF_021018895.1. Classification (NCBI taxonomy): domain Eukaryota; kingdom Metazoa; phylum Chordata; class Actinopteri; order Carangiformes; family Carangidae; genus Seriola; species Seriola aureovittata. The sequence goes on from NC_079379.1 coordinate 571,785, forward strand.
TGAGACACCCAACCTCTCACTTTCTCATCAATGTTCAAACCCTTTTGTATTTTAAATTGTGTAGACTAGACCTCTTAACTCCACACTTCAGGGGGTCGGTGCCAATACCTGCGAAAGACAAAAGAGTGTGGAAGCACACCATAGGTAAGAGACCGACATTTCCACGACAGAAGCCATACCACGGATGCAGAGCATAGGCTAGGAGTGGGCGGTATAAGCCTTTTCGACCATCGATCCTCAAGGGAAATGTCAACTCCCTGGCTAACAAGTGTGATGAACTGGAGGCATTGTGAAGAACCAGCAAGCATATCGTGAGTGTAGTCTCATGTGTATCATGGAGACCTGGATAAACGACAACACTCCCAACAGTTGTGTAGATATACCCGGCTTCACTGCAGTACGATCGGACAGAGACGCCAGAGAAAGTGGGAAGAATAAAGGTGGAGGACTGGTTGTAATTGTGAATAGATGGTGCAGCCCCGGTCATATCAAAGTGAAGGGGAAGATCTGCTGTTGGGATATTGAACTGTTGGCAGTTGGTCTTAGACCGTACTATGTACTGAGGGAGTTCTCACACATCGTCGCCATTGTTGTTTACCTTCATCCACGAGCAGAGCCTGCAGTTGTGTGTGACATCATTCACGAGACTGTTGCCAGAGTACAGACCCAGCACCCTGATGAATTCATTGCAATATTGGGGGATTTTAACCATGTCACTCTCACCTCTCACCTGACTGGCTTCACTCAGTATGTTGACTGTCCCACAAGGGAAAGTAAAACACTTGATCTGTTGTATGCAAACGTCAAGGAGGCCTACACTGCGTCAGCTCTACCACCACTTGGCAGATCAGATTATAAAATAAATAATAAATTTATAATAAATAAATTCTTCCAGAAAAGTTCAGTTGTTGCCTTGCTATTAAATTCCTTGTTATATGAATGCCCAAATACTTGATTGTGGTTTTTACTGGGATATTATCTATTAAAGTATCGTCACAATTGTGTATGGGCAATAATTCACATTTAGATACATTGAGTTTCAGACCTGATGCTAATGAAAACTGTTTAACTAGATCAATAGCTTTGATCAACTGTTCTTTATCTTTCAGGAAAAGGGTTGTATCGTCCGCCAGTTGAGAAATTCTTATTTCTCTATTAAATATAGAGATGCCTTTGAAATCTGTATCATGAACTATATTTGATGACAATAATTCAACAACTAAAATAAACAGAAAAGGTGAAATCGGGCATCCCTGCCTAACACCACGATTTATATCAAAACTATTAGAGGTGCTGTAGTTGATAATCACTGAGCTATTAATTCCTTTATAAAACATTTTAATAGTATTTATAAATTGACTTCCAAAACCAAACAATTTAAGAAATTCTGTAAGAATCTTATGTTCAATGGTGTCAAAGGCTTTGTAAAAGTCTAAAAAGAGAATGAACGCTACTGAGTGTACTGAATCTGCATAGTCTAATAAATCCAAAATAAGTCTGATGTTATTACTTATGTGTCTATCCTTAATGAAACCTGATTGTGTTTCAGCAACAATATGAGGTAGACCCATTTTTAATCTAGTTGCATAAACTGATGCCAGAATCTTGTAATCAATAGTAAGGAGAGTGATAGGTCGCCAGTTTTCTATCAATAAGTTGTCTTTATCTGGTTTTGGGATTAGCGATATAACGCCTTGTTTCATAGTTGTAATCATCTCTCCCTGACCAACACATTCACAGTACATACAAAATAAAGGTTCCTGAATGAAGTCCCAAAAATGAGTATAAAATTCAACTGAAAGCCCATCTATACCTGGGGATTTCCCCTTTTTCATTGAGAAAAGAGCAGTTTTGATTTCCTCTCTGGTCAAGTTAGAGTCACAAGTTTTTTTCAAGTCCTCATCAAATCAGTTTTTTAATCTTACCAATAAACATTTCACAAGAAGGGTTGTTGAATTCTGATTTGTACAAGTTGCTATAAAAGGAAAAAACAGAATCAGATATTAGTTTGTCCATACATTTACTGCAATTAATATTAAGCATATTTAGTAACTTTCTTTGACCATTTCTTTTCTTTTCTCCAAAGCAAAAAAATAGCTGGAGTTTGTTTCCCCCTCTTCCAGCCACTTGGCTCTGGATCTCACAAATGCACCCTTGGCTAACTCAATATAAATCTGATTTATTTTTAACTGTTTTTCCTTTACTTCTAACTCCTCTTCAGAAGATAAATTGGGTTTAGATAAGAGGAAACCAATTCTGCTCAGTAATTCAGCTTCCGTTTTATTTTTAAGTGCTTTTAATTCTTTACCTCTCTTTACAGCAATACTTCTTGTCATAAACTTCAAGTACTCCCATTTTTGTGTATATTCATTGTCCGCAATTTCATAAAAAATTTCACTGGCTAGATTTTTTATACTATCATTAAAGCAATTGTCTTTAAGAAGGGCATTATTAAATTTCCAGTATCCTCGTAATTTGGTCGTATTCTGTGAGCCCCCTAATTTCAGAGTGATTTTCTTATGATCTGACAATGGGGCAACAGAATGGGAGATATCTTTCACATACTGAAGTGCAGAGGAAGAAACTAAAAAAGATCAATCCTGGATCTAGATGAAAGGTTACTATTAGACCATGTAAATTCCTGTATATCTGGGTTAAAAAAAACGCCAATATTGTTGTTCAGAAAAGATTGACACAATTTTGGGGGGAATCTATCTATTGCATCATCAGGACACTCATTAAAGTCGCCACCTAAAATTACATAAGAGTTAGAATATTTGTGTAATAGCTCATTTATTTTTGAGGTTATCTGACTAAAAAGCACCTTATTGGATGAGTGAGAGTTATGCCCATAAATATTACATACTATAAAATTTGAATTATCATGCCTGAAAATTATGAGAATCAGTCTACCATCATGTGAAGACACCACCTCTAAGATTTCCCCTTTATATTTATGCAAAAAAATTGAGACTCCAGCAGAAGGGTTAGTACCATGACTACAGTAAATCTTATTCCCCCACTGCCCTTTCCAGAACTTTACATCTGACTCAGTTGAATGTGTTTCTTGTAAAAGTATTAAGTCAGCCTCACTATTTTTACAGAACAGAAGTGGCTTTTCTTTTCAGCAAATCGCGTATACCTCTGACATTCAATGACAAACTTAAAATCCATTAAGAACAAAAGGATAAAATAATGAAATAGCTCTCACAAATAAATAACAAGAACTTTGAAGTGTGTTTTAGATTCCTTAAACGAGGAAGTGATAGACAGCCAAAAAATTTGTGACTACAGAAAAATATAGTGTTGGTACCATAAACACGGTTAGTTTACATTCATTTAATCAATAACTATCAAACTCGTTGGGTTAAACCCAGAATATAACTGTTCAAGCAGAACACATTTTTCCTTCTGCGTTTTTAATTGTAAATTATATAAACTAGATATGATGAATATATTTTGCTGCTCAAAAATAATATTGCTCTAAATAGTTAAGCAACGTTGCAATGCAAGCTCTGAACAAACAGTGAACTAATATAAGACAAAAAAAGAAAAGAGTTTGATTATATTTTAGGACCATTTATCTCCCTTACCCCTTGGTACAAATAATATTTGTATAAAATTGTATTAGGGTGTGGGATGAATCCAAAGAATGTTAACTGCTGGTATTTAACGACGACTTTCTTCTACATTACCAGGTGTCTCGTAATATCGACAGTTTGGAAACAGCAATCTTCATCTGTCACCTCCGAAAGTTAATAGTTCTTAGTCAATCAGTCTTATTTTATAACCTCCCTGGAGATGTACAGTTTACCAAAAGCTTACCAAACTTATCCAATTGTATGACTTTTCTCTTCATCTACCTGATGAAAAGGCTTTAATCAATGTCTAAATGGTCAATCTTTTCCCCCTCTATCAGAGCATAAGGTCCTAGGAAGGACGCCTTTTTGCCTTCTTTCCTTGCTTTTTCCACAAGGGGCAAGAGTTTTTCTTTAGCCAGTCGATCCTCCGGGGAAAGTGCCTCGGTGAGATGCAGCTTGTTGTCCCACAGAAACTTGCAGCCCTTGGCACTCTTCCAAACAGCATCACGGATACGGGGCAGCACGAAGAGGATGATTAGGGACCGGTGGGATCCGTCCTTTCTCTTCGGACCAAGGCGATGCGCAATGTCAATACCCTCCTGTAGATATTCATTAAGTCCCGGGGCAACGTTCCCAAGGATGTCAATCACCACTGCTCTCATATCTTCGTTCATCTCCTCTCTCACTCCATGTAGTTTCAGTGCCCACCTGTAGCTGTAGCGCTTGTTTTCAGCAACTCCTGCCCTCAGAATCCGGTTCTCTTTTTTATGTTGTTCAATGTCTAACTCTGTCTGTTTCAAAATGTCTTTGTGGTGATTAATATCCACCACAAGTTGCTCAACTGTAGAAGAGAGTTTTTCGATATGTTGAGACGTTGTTTCTGTGGTGAATTCAATCACTGAAATCTTACAGAACGTCTCATCATGTTTATTGGAGAGCTCTTGGATAGCCGCCAAAATGTCGGCGCTGACGTTTGCACTGTCACCGTTACCTGTAGAGTCCCGTTTCTTCTGCTTGTTGACATTTTTCACTTGGGTGTCGCCGGACTGGGCCGAATTTGAGTAGTTTCTATGCTTTCCTCGCCTGGTGCATTCATTTCTACTGACTTTTCAGAGTCCCTCATGTTAGCATTGGAAGTCATCTTCTTTCTTTCCGTTACGTTAGCTAGCTTGCGTTCAAACTTTTACCATCTCGGTTTTCTGAAACTTTTTCTCTTTTTCACGGAACATTAGTCCTGGCACCAAAATGTTAATGTGTTAAAGTCACTTTTTTATCATTAAAACGTTAAAATTACCACATGTTCTGTCTGCCTAGTCACAAAGCCTCAAATTGTTTGACGGAGAAACTTTGCACCCAGCATCCTATGCCACCGCCATCTTGGCCCCCTTTCAGAGGAGTTCCGGTAATTTGACAGTCAGTGCTTTGGAATTGCAAGGAAGTGACATCATGATATACTTCTGTGTCTAATCTATACAAGTGTGTTTAGTGTTTTGCAAATCACTGTGTATTGTTTCGCAAAAAGTGTGAGGCTGACATTGTGCTTATAGGGCCGATGTTTTGCTCCTTGAGGTTTTGATAAATGTGTAATACATGTATATATATGATGTACATAATGAAAAACAAGTACATATGTATACAAACATACACATACATACGTACACATTTACTCTCAAGCTCACACTCAATGAAAGAAAAAACTCCCAAAGAAAGAAAATGGCCACAGAAGCGTAGTGATCAGTTGTTTGTAAAAGCCTATTCTATAAAGATAAGTTTTAAGACGGGATTTAAAAGGCAGCAACAGAGTCAGCTGACCTGATGCTCAGTGGAAGACTGTTCCAGAGCCAAGGAGCCATGACTGCAAAGGCTCGATCACTCTTTGTTTTTAACCTGGACTCTGGAGTAGTGAGAAGGCCCAGACTAGGAGACCTGAGGGGCCTGTTCAGACAGTAGGGTGTAAGGAGCTCAGTTATATACTCTGGTGTCATTAGGTTATGGTTTTGTTTGGACACCCAAAGCAGAGACTGAGGCTGGTAGGTATATAGGTATATAAAAAAAGAGTTTATTGTATAAAAGAAAAACAAAACAGCAGGCAGTGGAGGCAGGGAGATGACTGTCTCATAGAAAAATCACGACATGAGGGCTGAATACATGGAGAAAACTCAGGCACTAAAGACACTAAGGCTGGCGAAGCAGTAAGGCACACAGATTACCTAAACACACAGAAAAAAACACACTTAAGTACAAAAGAATCAAGAGCAAAATGAGAAACGCTGCAAAACTAGCCGCTAACACACTACTAGAAAATAAGTAACTCAAAAATCACTGAAGGAACACTGAGAGTACAGAGAGCGCTACCGAATGAGACAGAATTATGTGGCAGAGTAGTGGAGTGAAGACCAGGCTTTTATAGTTGGTTGATGAGCTGAGTGGAAACAGGTGTGCATCGTCTGCTGCTGCAGGAGAAACCAGCCGGGCCTCAGGCTAAACCAAAACCAAAACAGAATCATCGCAGGTGCCAGAGGCCTGAGGCCTGTACTAAGAAGCAGGATTAGAGGTTATCGAGGTAAAGGGCGCAAAGGGTGACATCACCATTTGTGCTGCCATTACACAGAATGGGGTCCTCCTCCGTCATGCCAATAGGGGCCCTTACAACACACCTCACATCCTCACATTTTTGGACCGATTGCACAACATCTTTACGGCAGTAAATCAAATGCACCAGATGTGATACATTGTTATCTGGGACAATGTGTCATTCCACCGCTCTGCTCTGGTCCAGAACTGGTTTCAACACCATCCACAGTTTACAGTACTATACCTTCCACCATACTGTCCATTTCTAAACCCAATCGAAGAGTTCTTCTCAGCATGGCGGTGGAAGGTTTACGATCTGAAGTGTTCTGCTAATTGGGTGTGTGGTTGTGCTAATTGTGTGTTGTGTTTTGAAAAACCGGGCCCTGTTTTCCAAATCGAAAAAAACTGTAAGTACTTCATTCATTACCAACCCCGCCTCTTTCACATGAACACACTCGTAACCGGACAGATAAACCCAGGGTTAACTGAGCCCATTGATAACCTGGTTCGTAGTACAGGTTGTCAGGACAGTCAATGTTAGGTTCAGTTAAGCCAGGTAACTAAAAGTTATTCTGGGTATATTAAACTTGCTTCGTAGTATAGGCCTCTGTACTACAGAGGCCTGCACGTTCATGTGAAAGAGGCGGAGTTGTTAATTATAGGCAGCAACGTCAGAACCATGCATGAAGTACGTCATGCTGATACTTGCCTGTAAGTTTGATTATAGCAACGTCCAAAAGTAATATTCAACAAGGTGAAATGTAAACAATATGACCACATGACTGGAATAAAACTATTATTTCCATGTCTAAATATAATTTCTATTAAAGTCAGACTAAAGATAGATTGTAAATAAGTGCATGAATTGTCATTACGTTTGAGTATTTTCACTCTTCGCTCTGATGATGAACAAATTTCCAGTTGTGGTCATGGAGTGTCCTCGTTATTCTGAGCTGCAGTGACTACAGTGATGAAGAAGAAAGTAAAAGCATCAACATTGTCAGTAATCCTGTCAGAGAATGTTTGTTCAATTAAAGTCAAGCTATAATAGTTATTATATAGGCTCATTTTTTAGAAGCTTTGTTTTAAAACCAGAGTGGACACATGGAAAGATTGGTCAGTAGTTTGGCTGTTGACAGGTTTTGATCTAATGCTCTTAAATTAACCTGTGCCAGAGCAGGTTAGGAGTTCAGCGTAAATTACCATGGTGATTTACCCCGGTAACAAGTGAACCACCGTCATAGGACTGAAAACCCAGAGTTAAACCTGAGGTTACCTTGATAAAGTTAAATCCTGCTTTGTAGTACAGGCCTCAGATTATTCAGAGCCTTCTATGTAATTAAAAGCACTTTAAAGTTGATTCTAAAAGAGATGGAAGGCCAATGCAATGAAGCCAAGACTGGTGTTATGTGTGAGGACAGCTTAGTTTTGGTTAATACTCCTGCTGCCGAGTTTTGAACAATTTGGAGCTGTGCAATAGCTCGGCAGTTAAAAAAAGCATTACAGTAATTGAGGTGGGAGGATATAAAAGCGTGTATAATTTCCTCCGTGTTGCTAAAAGACAGAACTGATCTACTTTTGGAAATAATCCGCAATTGATAAAAACATGACTGGACTACATGTTTACATGTTGTTCTACACTGAGGTCACAGTCCAGGATAACACCCAGATTTTTTTTTTGCTGACTTTATATTGGGAGTGAAGGGGGGGGGGAGGAGTGGCTGTATATTGTAGGCTGTACATGACACATGCTTCCTACAACTTTTATAGGACGAAAACAGAGACCCTATAACCTGAGGGAATATTGATATTGGAGCATTTTGCAAAATCCAGGATTATTGTCAATGCCAGTGTTTCTTTTGTTTTTTGTTTTGTTTTTTGTTTTTTGGTATGGCAAGGTCATATGTTAAAGTCATTGAAAGGTGATGGTTATGGTAAATAAGATATGGTATGGTTAGGATTGGTGGGGATTACAAAAAAATGTGGTTATGATTAAAAATAAGAAAACAACTGCTGGTTAATGACCAAACGTAAACTCTGGTCACCTGCAAGAAAGTGGGAAGCATTACACTATAATCCACAATTCCAGCCTTTAAATTCATACTGTCTGCATAAACACACATCACAGGTAACAGCTATGGTGGAACATTTACACTTTACCTTTTCCCAATTTTTAATATGTTCTTCGAATGAGGATATTTTGCAGCCCAGGAAGAAGCCCAGCAAAAAGCAAGAGGATATCAGCTATGAGAGTGTCCTTTGTTCTAGATGTCTGCTTGTGTTTGGGCAGGAAAGCAGGCAGGAAATGACAGCAAAGAAGTGGAGGCTGTCTGCTCAATGAGAGGACTGTCTGCTTGAATCTGCGGTGGGTGCAAACACTGCGCCGGCCTGGTTAAGGGAGACCAGCCTACCAGAATGAAAGGTAATCTCAGATATCACTTTCAATAGCCCCGGCAGTGGGTGCAATGTGGAGGAGCTGTATCTAGCCTTCTCAGTGGATTAGGACCATGTTATTCTCAGAGAAGAAGCCACAGAGGAGAAGTCAATCTCCAGGGAAACCTCACTTACTGTGTGCCTGTCCCCATCTATCTGTGGCTCTTACTATCTTCCAATACCACATTTTGAACTTGTCAAGAATTTCTACATTACTACAAACAATCAAAGACAGTTGCATAGATCACACATTTAAAGAAACGCTATAGTTTAATACAAATTGATTACATTTTTTAGTTCTGCTATCATCTCTGTTGCTTGTGCTCATATTGCACTTAGTCACATACATGCTGAGAAACACAATGATGTCACTGAGCAGAAGCCGATGGCGATGTTTCATCCTGTCTCTTTTTTGTGTTTCTTGTTTCAAGCTCCAGCTCGATCTCTGCTGGCCTCTGGACTGAACCTGTAAACTAGGTATGTCCTTTGTTCACAGCAGGTGATAAACATGCTGCTCTGCAGCCTTGAGCAAATTCACTCAGATTAAAATGAAATAGTTCACACTAATTTTTTTTTCTTTAAAAAGAGCTGATCTGACCTGTTCTTTTTCAGTAGAACCTTCTCCTACCCAACCATCCACAGCCCCCATCATTGCCACTTCTCAAACTAACAAATGACTGTACTACTATAGAACCAAAGAGATTATTTTAAAAGCCAAGAAAAACCAATGTGAGTATATATTTTACCGCTTAAACAATGTGTCAGAAAGCAGGACAACTCAAAACAGTTTCAATCAATCAAAAAAATCAACTACTACTACTATACTCAACTACTATATAATTCAGCTACATATACATCCCTATACTTTCTTTTATTATGCAGAAAGTTAAAGAGGAGGTGCAATAAAGGTGTAGTGTACATACAATGAAAATTTTATTTCCAAATCCTCCACAAATCCTCAGATGCTGCCGTAAAGCACAGTTCTTCTGAAGTCGAACAGCTTTTCGGGGCATTACCTCCACCTTCTGGTGCGTGAGCGCTGTGTTCACGTTCATTAGTTGCAAACAGATACGTTCAGTTAATCACTCACCAAAAACATGAGCACGGTCAATTAACATGAACAACATTGTTGTCTGGTCTGGTCCTACTTGGAAGTGGGGTCGACCACAGCTAACCCATGATGGCCTCCTCTTCTTAGCTGTGTCCTCAGAGCTAAACACAGAGCCTTTAAACACAGTCTTTACTCTCATGTCCAGTTTAGCTGCTAAGTGCTTTTGTAGCTTCCACCTGAATCATCTGTACTTTGCTGCTCACTGAAGATTTCAGCCATATCAGAGCTGTGTTAGTGCTGCTATAAATAGAACATTTTCAGGGTGATGGGATGCTTTTATTGTTAAGTAATTATAAGAATCGCAATGCCTTTGTCTTTCCCAGTTAGTGGAGCTTCATTAGCTAAAAACAGTTCTATTCAACCAGATCAGTTTTACATTTGGCCAGCACACATTATCAAGGTGACCAAATCTTTACCTTGCTGTGCAGCAGGAAAACATTTGCACATTTGCAGCCATTCATGGCATGACCTGAGGCCTGTACTATGAAGCAAGTTCAACATACCCAGGATAACTTTTAGTTTTCTGGCTTAACTGAACCTAACATTGACCTTCCTGATAACCTGTAGTATGAAGCAGGTTATCGATTGTCTCAGTTAACCCTGGGTTTACCTGTCCAGCTATGAGTGCGTTTATGTGAAAGAGGCTGAGTTGTTATTATAGCAACATTATTTGTCATTCATCGCCAGAACCATGAATGAAGTACTTAATATGATCTGAGAAGACATGCTGATACTTTCCAGTAAGTTCAGTTATAACCACGTCCACAAGTGATATTCACCAAGGTGAAATATAAACAACATGCTCACATGACTGGAATAAAACTAAATATTTAGTTACTTACCATTAAGGTCACAACAAGGGTGTACTGTAAATAAGTGGTCAAGTTTCTTACTCAGTATTTTTACTCTTCAGTCTGATGATGCACAAACTGTTATGAACATGAGATGCAGATAAAACAGTTAAAGTTAATGTCAGACTTTTTCTGCTGCAGAGAGGAGAGAAAGAAAAGAGAAGTAGTTGATGTCTGATGAGTCAGTCTGACTGAAATATTTAAAAATCATAAATCAGATTTATAATCATGGGAAATATTCAGTAGTGTGTCGATCATTGTTCTAATCAAGACATCAGAGGTTTAGTTTTTATTTCCAGTAATTGTCACAGAGTCTCCTCATTTTATTCTGAGCTGCGATGTTGAAAGAGTAAGAGCATCAGTACAGTCAGGAATCCTGTCGGATTAAAGAATATTTGTTCAATTAAAATGATGCTATGATAAACTCTCCTCTGTTTGTTAGAAGCTCTGTTTTAAAACCAGTGGACAGATGCAAGGTCTGGAACAGCAAAACAATTCCACTAATTTATATAACTGTCTACTACTCATTATTATTTATCACTTAATTGTGATATTATTATAACTTAATTGTAAAGTCTTTTGTTCCTGTCAGGATCCTGATGAATCCATTTTGCCAGGTATCTAATTGGTCAGTAGTTTAGCTGTTGACAGGTTTTGATCTGATCCTCTAAGTGTAGTTTGTAGTTTTTTGCAATATATTTGTATATATTAGTATATTTTTGTCAATTGATGTTTTTTATTCCTTGTTTTGTCTGACAATGGAGAAAATAATGTAAACAAAGGAAGAACTCCTGGCTTTAAAGTTTACCAGATATGGAGTTAAACATCCCATACCGGCTGAGCTGAAGAAGCCGTACTGTGGATGCAGAGCCGGGGCTAAGCTAAAGGCTAGGAGATGGAGATATAAGCCTTTTCTACCATCAATCCTCATGAGAAATATCAACTCCCGGGATAACAAGTGCAATGAACTGGAAGCACTTGTGAAGAACCAGCAAGCATATCGTGAGTGTAGTCTCATGTGTGTCATGGAGACCTGGTTTAACGACAACACTCCCGACCATCGTGTGGATTTACCCGGCTTCACTGCAGTACAAGCGGACAGAGACGCCAGAGCAAGTGGAAAGAATAAAGGTGGAGGACTGGTTCTGCTTGTGAACAATATATGGTGCAACCCCGGTCACATCACAGTGAAGGAGAAGGTCTCCTGTTGGGATACTGAACTTTTGGCAGTTGGTCTTAGACCATACTATGTACCGAGGGAGTTCTCACACATCAACCATGAGCAGAGACTGCGGTTGTGACGTCATTCATGAGACTTTTGCGAGAGTACAGACCCAGCACCCTGATGCATTCATTGCAATATTGGGGGATTTTGAGGGCATAGCTCAAGAGGCTAAATCCTGGAAAGGCAACAGGCCCGGATGGTGTGTGTCCGAGGCTGTTAAAGGACTGTGCAGCCCAGCTGGCTGAGCCTCTCCAGAGGATCTTTAACTTAAGCCTTCAGACAAGGTCCTGTGGGAAACATCATGTCTTGTTCCGGTACCTAAAGTAAGATGACCGGCTGAGATAAATGACTACAAACCGGTGGCCCTCACATCACATATTATGAAGACCCTGGAGCAGCTGCTTCCCCACCTTCTGGGGCCACAGGTTGAACATGCACTAGACCCCCTACAGTTTGCCTACAAATAATTTTTTATCATATTTTATTTTTGAAATTTCATTCTTTTGGTTAGCAATAATGGAGATGTGGGGGAAATGTGGAGAGAGAGAGAGACATGCAGGCAAGGAGTCAAACCAGAGGCCTGTATTACAAAACTGGATTTGATCCTATCGAGGTAACTACAGGTTTAACTCTGGGTTTTCAGTCCTACGACGGTCGTTCACTTCACAGGATCAGATCAAAACCAAACAGCCCAACTACTGACCAAACAACTCACTGGAAAAACTACAAACTTCCTACAGGATCCGGACATGGTCAAAAGAGTTTAACAATAAAGTGATAAATAATAACGAGGAGTAGATATAAAATATAAAAAAGCAGTGGAATAGTTTTCCTGTTTGAGTCTTTCCTTGTGTCCACTCTGGTTTTAAAACAAAGCTTCTAAAAATTGCACAGAGAGTTTATCACACTAAATAAATAGTCTAATAACTATTATAGCTTCATTTTAATTGAACAAAGATTCTTTAATCCGACAGGATTTCTGACACTGTTAATGCTTTTACTCTCTTCTTCATCACTGCAGCTCAGAATAACATGAGGAGACTCTGTGGCCACAACTGGAAATAAAAAATAAACCTCTGATGTCTTTGATTAGAACAATTAACCACATGCTGTTAATTATTTCCATGATTATAAATGAATATTTCAGTCAGACTGACTCATCAGACATAAACTACTTCTCTCCTATCTGCAGCAGAATCTGTCTGACATTAACTTTAACTGTTTTCTCTGCATCTCATGTTCATAACAGTTTTCTTCATCATCAGACTGAAGAAGAAATAATAAATAATAAATACTTAAACTTAATGATAATTCTTGCTCCTATTTACAATATATCTTTAGTCTGAATTTAATAGAAATTATATTTATTTATGCCTTTATTCAACATGACAGTAGAGAGACAGAGAGGGGGAATGACATGCAGCAAAGGCCGTCCGATGCAGGACTCGAACCGGGGCCGACTGCAGCGAGGACTGTAGCCTCCACACATGGGGCACCTGCTTAGACCACTACGCCACAGGACGCCCCATAGAAATTATATTTAGACATGGAAATAATATTTTTTATTCCAGTCATGTGATCATTCATTCATTTTCTACCGCTTATCCTCTAGTAGGGTCGCGGGGGGCTGGAGCCTATCCCAGCATCTTTTCGGGCGAGAGGCTGGACAGGTCGCCAGTCCATCGCAGGGCAAACACATAGAGACAGACAACCATTCACACTCACAGCCACACCTATGGTCAATTTAGAGTATCCAATTAGCCTAGTCCCCATTTTGCATGTCTTTGGACTGTGGGAGGAAGCCAGAGTACCCGGAGAGAACCCACACTTGCACGGGGAGAACATGCAAACTCCACACAGAAAGATCCCACGGGCGAGCCGGGACTCGAACCCGGAACCTTCTTGCTGTGAGGCGACAGCGCTAACCACTGCACCACCATGCAGCCCTCATGTGATCATATTGTTTACATTTCACCTTGTTAAATATCACTTTTGGACGTTGCTATAATCAAACTTACAAGCAAGTATCAGCGTTTCTTCTCATATCACATTAAGTACTTCATTCTTGATTCTGACAATGTTGCATATAATTACCAACTCCACCTCTTTCACATTAACATTAACGTAGTACAGGTCAATGTTAGGTTCAGTCAAGCCCATTTGGTTAAGGGCTATTTTAATCATCTGGATAAACTAATGGTTTTTCTACAACCTGTCCAACTGCTCGTGTTTCTTCAGAGATCTTAAGTACTCTGATGAGTTCAGAGTAATCACACAAATGGCCAAATGAACAGAAAACCCTGTGTTTCATTTTGAAGTTAGAGCCAGTTGAGCTTTTACCTCTCCTCCTCTGAATACTCTTTGTCACCAATGTTTTTATCAGGAAAATCTTCCTGGCCCAAAAGACATAGTTAATGCTCGTCAGCAATGCTTTTTAACATGAATGCCTCGTTATCATATTGGTGGTAGAAGTGCTCAAGTGATGTACTTAACCTTCTTTGACCTTTGCTCCTCTGAAATACCTGAAGTGCCCGGATACAATTTGCTGACATTTAAGATCAACATATGACCTTTCACCCCAAACTGTAGCCACATCTCTGAGATAGCAATTTGCAAACACCGACTTGGATGAATAACAGGCTTCTGTCTCTGAAGTTCGAGAAATAGTCTTAAAGATACAGTATATTTCTTGATTTTGTTTCAGTACATTTAATGACTTGATTTTATTTGATTTATTTGACTTGTTGTCCAGTTGTTGAAAAATAATGCACAATAGAAAAGCTAGGACTAAGGATTGCTTCGCAAAAGTGCAATTCATTATTTTAATATAAATATAAAAAAGAAAAATAAAGAAAAAACTGAAAATAATAAGTTAACCAAGTCAAAAAAATAAATCTGGGTGAAATTCATCCACCATCGCCTGCTTGTTATGCGGATTAACTCATTCTTTACACTGTTTCACCTGACTTCCTAAAGTCTTTCTGCAGATTAAAATACATTTCTAGCCATAAGAAATACATTACAGTAAGGTTACATAACACAATATATGTACCTCAGGATTAGAGAACTGAGATAAATTTAAACTCACCTGGAAGAAAACATGAATATGTCATATTTAGAGGTAGTAGTGCACTTCAGCTTCTTATGGCCAAAATTAATATTACAAAAACAAACTCACATATCCCAGTAAAACCTTTTTTTTCATATGACAAAAAAGTATTTTTTTTCACCTGTTGCCACGGGTGAAAAAAAAGAAAAAGAAGGATGATCCTGTCAAGACATGGTTTTTCACCTGTTGAAAAAGAAAATAATTTAGATCTCATTCAGAGAATGGATCACCAGAATTTTTCTTCTCACTTTCATAGTGAAATGCTCTTTAAAGGGAAATATTTATATTTCATATAATATTTCTTTACTACTTCCGCACATATGAAAAATCATATGTGTATTTAATTCCCGCTTTCCTCTAGTAGGGATCCCTTTAAAGAATTATATATATATATATATAATATTAGGATTAGGATTTGTGGTCTTTTTCTTATCCCTGTTTTTTCTCCGCTGTGTTCCCTTCCCTGTTGTGGTTGGTTGTCCCTAGTTTGCGCCTGTGTGTGTATGTGTGTGTGTGTGTGTGTGTGTGTGTGTGTGTGTAGTTTTTTCATGGTCCTTTGAGCCGGAGAACACACCTATGCTGGAAAATGGATCCACATGCTGTTGCATCTGGAGATGGGGGAGAGGGGGTAGGGGTACGATATCTACAAGACTACCAAACTGAACTTTTTGGCAAGACCCCTGAACAATAAACAATTAAGAGAATGCAAAGAACCTGTTCCAGACTCTTCAGAGACTGATTTATTAAGACAGGAAGTGGCACAGTTAAAGGATATGGTTAGAAAATGAATAGGAAGAGCTGAACATTATGAACAAAGCTATTCAGAGGGAAATTCAGAGGAGTGTGATATACAATCCCGGGAAGCTCACCAAGTGCAATATGCCTGTAACCAGCCACTACTGACTGACAGAGAGGCCCAGGGTGAGAAGGCCCAATCTGAACCCAACCTATCTGAATCTCTGCCTGCTCTGATCCCTGGAAAAATTTCCCAATCAGTCCAACCACTTTTTCCTCATGTCCATAAGGCCCCCGGTTTTGTAGAATGTGAACATAAAATACCTGCTTCAGACCACTGTACAAGATACAGCCCAGAGCTTCGACATAAGGAACCTTCAAGTTCATTAACTTCAACCTTATCAACTCATGTGCAACCAAACGCAGCACTTGCTTCCTATCTCTCTCCAAGTTCATTCCTACCTATTCAGCCTCCTTTACCTCTACCAAATCCTCAAATTACTACCCTTATGCTACCAACCTCTTCTTCCCATGTGTCTTCTCACCAAATGTATCCTCTCATAGCTTCCCAGGCAGTAAGCACAGCTCCAGCGTCCCAGGGAGTTAGCACAGCTCCAACTGTTTATGGCCCTTACAGTCAGTTACCGCTAGCTCAGGGAGCCTTACTCCCATCAAATGCAGTACAACCCCCACCTATTCTTACCTCTCAAGTTCCATCAATCAGTTCACAGCCATCTGTTTATGGTCAAAGTAAGGTAGCATCCTACCAGTATCAGCATGTATCTCAGCAGCCAGTGCAGCAGCCTCAACCCCTATACACTATCTCTCAGCCAGCTCCAGTTTCATATACACACGTGGACAAAATTGTTGGTACCCTTCCGTTAAAGGAAGAAAAACCCACAATGGTCACTGAAATAACTTGAAACTGACAAAAGTAATAATAAATAAAAATTTAGTGAAAATTAACTAATGAAAATCAGACATTGCTTTTGAACTGTGGTTCAGCAGAATCATTTTAAAAAACAAACGAATGAAACTGGCCTGGACAAAAATGATGGTACCCCTAGAAAAGATTGAAAATAATTTGACCATAGGGACATGTTAAACTAAGGTGTGTCCTGTAATTAGCATCACAGGTGTCTTCAAACTTGTAATCAGTCCGGCTGCCTATTTAAAGGGTGAAAAGTAGTCACTGTGCTGTTTGGTATCATGGTGTGTACCACACTGAACATGGACCACAGAAAGCTAAGGAGAGAGTTGTCTCAGGAGATTAGAAAGAATATTTTAGACAAGCACGTTAAAGGTAAAGGCTATAAGACCATCTCCAAGCAGCTTGATGTTCCTGTGACTACAGTTGCACATATTATTCAGAAGTTTAAGGTTCACAGAACTGTAGCCAACCTCCCTGGACGTGGCCGCAAGAGGAAAATTGATGACAAATTGAGGAGACGGATAATACGAATGGTAACCAAAGAGCTCAGAACAACTTCCAAAGAGATTAGAGGTGAACTCCAAGGTCAAGGTACATCAGTGTCAGATTGCACCAACCGTCGCTGTTTGAGCCAAAGACTTAATGGAAGACGACCGAGGAAGACTCCACTGTTGAAAGGAAATCATAAAAAAGCGAGACTGGAATTTACCAAAATGCATATTGACAAGCCACCAAGCTTCTGGGAGAATGTCCTTTGGACAGATGAGACAAAACTGGAGCTTTTTGGCAAGTCAAATCAGCTCTATGTTCACAGATGCAAAAATTAAGCGTACAAAGTAAAGAACACTGTACCTACTGTGAAACATGGAGGAGGCTCGGTTATGTTCTGGGGCTGCTTTGCTGCATCTGGCACAGGGTGTCTTGAATCTGTGCAGGGTACAATGAAATCTCAAGACTATCAAGGCATTCTGGAGCGAAATGTGCTGCCCAGTGTCAGAAAGCTTGGTCTCAGTCGCAGGTCATGGGTCCTCCAACAGGATAATGACCCAAAACACACGGCTAAAAACACCCAAGAATGGCTAAGAACAAAACATTGGACTATTCTGAAGTGGCCTTCTATGAGCCCCGATCTAAATCCTATTGAACATCTGTGGAAGGAGCTGAAACATGCAGTCTGGAGAAGGCACCCTTCAAACCTGAGACAGCTGGAGCAGTTTGCTCACGAGAAGTGGGCCAAAATACCTGTCGACAGGTGCAGAAGTCTCATTGAGAGTTATAGAAATCGCTTGATTGCAGTGATCGCCTCAAAAGGTTGTGCAACAAAATATTAAGTTAAGGGTACCATCATTTTTGTCCAGGCCAGTTTCATTAGTTTGTTTTTTAAAATTATTCTGTTGAACCACAATTCAAAAGCAATGCCTGATTTTCATTAGTTAATTTTCAGTAAATTTTTATTTATTATTACTTTTGTCAGTTTCAAGTTATTTCAGTGACCATTGTGAGTTTTTCTTTCTTTAACGGAAGGGTACCAACAATTTTGTCCACGTGTGTACTCCACAGCTTACTGGCATTCTACCTAACCCGAGTTTCTGTGGCCCCTGTACAGCAAACTATGAGTTTTCGGTATCCATCACGAGTTGAGGGACCCTCATTCCCTTATTTCAACCATGATGACCCTCATGAGTTTGTAATGCTAAGGATGGCCTTCACTAACCTCCTACCACCATAGGAACCCGAACTGTACAAATTTGACATCCTATTGGATCATCTACATCTCCCCTCTGCCTACCATGTTGCACTTCCCTACGCCCACGACCCACAGCCTTTCACCAAGGCATTAGCAGCCTTAGAACAACAGTATGGTCAACTGCATCAACTGGCCCTAAAAGAGACTATGCTAAATCTCCCTAAAAAAGCACATGGAGATGCTTAAGGGTTTTAGAACTTTGTAGTGCGGGTGAGGTCATTAGTGGGTATGTTACAATCCCTCAAATCAGGAGAGGGTGCTGCAGAACTAGCCTGTGCTTCACACATTCAGCGACTATTGAGTAAACTCCCGCTAGAGCTAGTTTCTAATTTTGCCAGACATGCCTGCTCAGCCTCTCCTAATGCACACTATAACCTAGTGGATTTTTCTGCATGGCTTGAAGGAGAGGCAGAATGTCAAGCAGTTGTGGCACAAGCTAACAACCTTCAAATCAGTGCACCCTAAACTCAAAGGAGAAACATGTCAAAGATTCTAGTTCCAATCAACCATGATTCTCCACGGAGCTGATCGGAAGATGCCATGTGGACATGCCACATAAGGACTTCAGCCTCATCCTCAAATGAGGTATGCATACAGCCAGTTGACCTCCCACTAACTGACAAACTGTGAAAACCTAAAGGCCTCAAGCAAGTGGTAAAATGGCTGAAGGAACAGCCAACAACTAGACATATTACATGATGTTTAAATATAACTCAAACAGCTAGAGTGTTGTATATGAACCCACAAAGTATGTCACCCAAAGTACTACTTAAAGTATGTAAGTAAGACTCTGTAATTAAACCAAGACATTTGATACCTATGCCATCTTAGATGATGGATCTGAGCGAACAATATTGCTACCAGGTGCTGCTAATTATCTTGGTTTGGATGGAGAGACAGAAAAACTTGACCTGTGCACAGTGAGACAACAGATGAAAACACTAGAAACACATCATTCAACTGCTCTTTTGCTTATCAAGGCCAAAAACTTAATGATCAACTCTCTTTCCTGGCCCCACATTAAGCCCATCACTAATTGGTGTTCTGCTACATTTCCGCCAACACAGAGTTGCTATAAGCCGAGATATAAAAGGAACGTTCCACCAAGTGAGGCTCTTTCCAGAGGACAAACCCCTTCTCAGGTTTTGTCTCTGATACCTTAGGCTATAGACACCTACCTGTCTCCTATCTCCTATCAATCCCTAACTATGAGAAATGTGTATAAAGTGCTGGGTTCAAAATATAACCTCTTAGGATACCTCATCCCATTCACCACTAGAGCAAAGATCCTGCAGCAGCAGCAGCTCTGGATGAACAACAAGCAGTGGGATCGGCCTATACTCACTGGAGACCTGTAACATGCATGGAATGAGTGGGAGAGTGAACTCCCAAATCTGGTCCACATCTCCCTCCCCAGGTGGTATGGTGACAACAACACTCACGTTCCTTGCAAAGTGATTGACAGAGAATTACACATTTTCTGTGATTCTTCAGAAAAAGCATATGGTTCAGTGGCATACATGAAAACAAAGAATCAGATGGGGGAGACCAATGTCTCATTTGTAATGGCCTTATCACATGTAGCTCCCCTAAAGCAACTGACTATACCCTGCTTGGAGTTATATGCAGCCCTAACTGGAGCATAGTTAAGTAAACTAATCAAATCTGAACTGACAGACCCCATTAACAGAACCTTCCTGTGGTCTGATTCCACTGTAGTGCTAACATGGCTTCATTCTGAGTCCTGCAAGTATAAGCCATTTGTAGCAAACAGAATGGTGGAGATACTAAGAACTAACCTCAGCTAGTGAATGGACACAAAGCAAAACCCTGCAGATGACATCCCCAGAGGTAATCCCCTCAAAGATCTTACTACCTCACATCAATAGCATACCCATTCCTTCACTTTCCTACTAGTCAATGGTCTGTCTGCCCTGCTCTAGCTAAAGAGATAACCACAGAGTTGAGAAAACCCTTTTTTGTGGCCTGACACAATCCACTAATCCATTTGAGTTACCCAATCCAAATCAATATGACACCTGGACAGACCTGATAGATGCCACACGTCAAATAATGCAAACCTCAACCTGTCACTCAAACTCTGACCCCATTGACGTACCCAGAAACAAGGCAGAAACAGCACTAATCTCTCGTGCTCAATCTGAGAGTTTTCAAGATTAATGTCAGGCACTGAAATCTGGTAAAGAAATTTCCCCAGATAGTCGACTGTCCCCTCTCTCTCCTGAGTTTGATAAGACAGTGGAAGTCATAAGAGTGGGTGGCAGACTTAGAGTAAAGACCTTGAACCTGATACTATCCATCCTATAGTGCTTGACCCTAAACATCATCTAACACAGCTCCTGATTAAGGATTATGATAAACGTTACCTTCACCCTGGTCCTGATAGAGTATTTGATTAAATACGCCACGCCTACTGGATTGTTTGTGGCAGACAAGCTGTCAAAAAACATCAGTGGTCATGTACTGAGTGCAGGAAATGGCATGCAAAACCTGTCTATCCAAGAATGGCAGACTTACCTTCTTCCAGACTAAGGCAACCAGAAAGGGGGTTTCTGGTCTACAGGAGTAGAATGTTTTGATCCCCTAAACATCAAAGTCGGATGCAGAGTTGAAAAAAGATGTGGACTACTGTTCAAGTGCACGACCACCAGATGTACTCATAATAGAACTACAGAACAGCCTTGATTCTGACAGTTTCCTTATGTCCCTCAGGCATTTTATTGCACGAAGAGGACGTCCCTATGAGATCCTTTCGGACTGTGGCACCATCCTTAAAGGAGGAGACAGAGAGCTGAGAGATGCATTTGCAGCCATGAATCCACACCCGAGAGAGCAGCTAAGTAAATCCCAAATACAGTTCCGCTATAACCCTCCAAAGTCAGACTATTTTTGAGGAAGTCCTACACACAGTACTGGTGGAGATAGAGGGAATTCTAAATTCCAAACCAATTGGATATGCATCCTCTGACATAGCAGATCCTGATCCCATTACCCCAAATCTCCTTCTCATGGAGCAGCAAGATGCCTCTCTCCCACAAGCTGTCTATGCTGATACCAACAATGGAAACAGTCAAATACTGGCTGATCGATTTTGGTCTGGCTTCATCAAAAACTACCTTCCCAAACTACACGTATGAAATAAATGGCAAAGGGACACTCAGAATCTGAAGGAAGGTAGTGATGTTAATGGACCCACAATTACCCAGAGGTTTATGACCTGTAGGAAAAGTGTCACGCATCATACCCAGTCATGATGGAAGAATCCGAACTGTGGAGGTCACATCTGTGAAAGGGAGCTTTATTAGATCAGTGGCCCAACTGGTCATTCTTTCACCAGTTGAACCCAACTCCAAGAACTAAATTGTGATTATTGATCAAATTCTAATGCACCATTTGAAGGGGTGGCTGTTAAATCACAAGTCTCCACTACCTGTGTCATCACCCTTTCAATCCTCCAGGCCCGAAATCTTCCAATTGTGGACACTGGTCTAAATAAATTGTGTGAATGGCATCTTGGATCCTGTGTTTAAAGGTGCACCGCATCAGATGTTCTATGAGCCCATGCCACCACAAACTGTAGTTTTTTCAATTATATTCAATGAAGTTTTGTTTAATTACCTTGAACAACTTTAATGTCCATATTCGTTTGGTTTGCATTTGTCAATGTATTGGGGTGGATTAGCTATGGTACACCTAGCTTCTTTTTATGCTAATGCTTGCGGGTGACAATAACGATGTATTGTATCATGAGAGTAGTGTGCCATTGCAGAGCAATTATATTATGTTTATTTTGATTTATACGAATGGGGGGAAAATGATTATGTGTGATTGAATTGATGTTAATGTGTTTAAACGTACTTGTACTTTATTGAGGAATGCTTATTCTATTGTTGCTCATGAGGTATTGAATTATTTATATTATTGTGTACACTGAATATAATTACCGGTAGTTGTTGGAATGTTTTATAGAAATATGGTCCTGTTTATTTTACACAGTCCAGGGTTCCTGTGAGGACAAAGAGTCGAAACGATGGCGAGCTAAGATACTGGCTTGGAGCGAGCCGAGCAATCCCAGTAAAAGAGCCACTCCTGGTCTGGTAGGAGGCTCTGGCAGCCTTGTTCCCACCCCTCACCTTTTGTGTTACACATACACACACACATGCACGCACTTTAAGGCTTTTAGCCATTGGGAAAAACAGCTTGGACTCTGCCTTTGCGGCGCACACGCTGGACAAGTTCAGTGCGTCTCATCCTCCATGAACTGTGCTTCAGCGTTACTTAATATTGTGTGTGTGGACTGTGGAACTATTGCCATATATTAGTTCAACCTGGGACTGTGTGTATTGTTTGATTTTGACTGTTGATGATGCATCGGAATTGTGAGTGCACTTTATTATCCAGTTAATGTAATCTGCAGACTGTAAATATAGGGGTTCACTGTATATACTGTCACATGCTAATATATGGTACAAGCCGCATTTGAAGTTCTGTTTGTTTGTATTTATTGTACCATTACCTCCGAGAATTTAACCTGTCTTCTGATTTAATCATAACATAACCTGCGCACTGGTTACAAATACATCCTACTTCTCAGGCTGTGGGAGCAGCATGGCCTCTGTTAGTGAAACAATCTTCATTCAGTTCAAGGTCAACCTCCAGATGTAGTGGATTTACTCAGCTGTCCACCCTCTAGGAAGTAAAGAAAAAAACAAAAGCAACAACACTGACTCATTAAGTGAGGTTCTTAAAGCAGCAGAAGAAAAAGAAAAGAGATAAGAGGGGGAAGGAGGAAGAGAATGAATCTAGCTCCGGCTGACTGCAGACAGTCATGGATTTGTGTGACTTGCAGCCTTGTCTCTCATCTCAGTGACAGCACAGAGTAATGACTGGTAATGCTTCACTGTGATTACCCCAATGTCATTTTTCTTCTCCCCACAGTCACACTCCATGAGAATGTTTTATCTGGGTGCAACAGCAATGTGTGCGAGTGTGCGATTCAGTAAGCAAATGAATGAATGAGTGAGGGAGTGAGCAAGTGAGACAGCAAGAGAGAGAGGAGTAAAGGAGCTTTTTATCTCCTCCTCTGGCAGTGTGTTATGGTACCTGAAACACTGGAAAACAACATTGGTGTCATGTCTGTTTTCTTTTTTGCAGGATGATGTCACAGACTTTTTCATTGTAAAAGTGATTTTATTTGACTTATTCTATCATTTTAGTTTATTCAAAATTAGACAGCAACACAGGTCTCACTAGCAGTTAATATCCCATGTACAGGGCAGAGATGGGATCAATAGATCCTGGCTTCACAAGACACAAAAAGAAATTACAACTGAAAAAGAACAACTCAAGTTAAGAGAAAGAAAGAACGAGAAATACAGAAGGTGAAAAAGAAGATCAAATAAGCATGAAAAAGTTACCACAGAATGATATGTAAATAATATTTAAATATATACAGTATACAATGGGGTTCACATGAATGGAAAAATGGTCTCAGGCCACAATTTACACAATTCAAGCAGTTTCACTCATTAGATAAGCCCTCAGCTGAAATTTAATAAGCCCCCAGCCTAATTGTCTCTGACAGCTGATAATAAATAATGACTGAATAATTTTAATTATTCAAAAGCAATTCAATTTAAATGATGCATTTGATTTTTAAGGAGAAAATCAGTGTTTTATTTTATACACTATACCAAATCAGTAATGAAAAATATCTGTAATAGATTTGAAAAATTGACATGATATTTGAAAAGTTTGACTAAATTTCATGCCTTTTCATTTTCAGTAGAGTTCCTATTCTGCATACTATACGTGTAGAGATTTGTTTGGTTTTTGTGATTTTTATTTATAAATTAGTGGATAATTATTTCATGTGGACATGCTGATGACTGTCAGGCAGAGACTCAAGGCAGGACTCAGACGCAGAGAATTTGAAAACAATAGGCTTTATTGAAAACACCGGTGACCTCAGACCGAGTGAAAAATAAATGGCTATGAAAATACTAGTTCTAACCTGACTCACGGAGGAAGTCACTAAATTCTAAAGTCTTAGAGAAAACAAAATCACTCCAGAAGGAAAAACAAAGGGCTATGAACATTAGCTATGGCAAGAAGTTAAAACCAAAAAATCACTCTTCAAGAGGAACAATCGGCTTACTTGGAATAACACAAGGGCTGTGGGCATGGACAAGGGCTCGGGTGCAGCTCAAGGACGAAGACACTCTGGCACAAGACAAGGGGAACACAGACTGTTTAAACACATGGAGGGAAATAGGGCACAGGTGGAAAGACTTAGGGCAATCAGACTGAGACACATGAGAAAGGGCAAGTGACCTGAAACGAGAGGAGAGTTACTTTTCAAAATAAAACAGGAAATGACAGGACAAAACAAACCCAGGACAAGACAACCTCACCACGGTGTGACAATGACACAGAATCACCTACACCTGAATGTTGATTGTAGTGTGTATTGAAACACATCCTACACTTATTCTGTGAGTTTACTTCTCTCATACTAGTGGTGGAGTTGCGACGCAAAATATTAATGGACAATGTTTGAGATCCAACCAAGAAAACTTGGGATCACCACTTTCCTATTCTTAGCAAGAAAATGCATATTAATGAACTGAATGAAAGTTATTCCCACTAGCATAATGTGATGTGATTGTTGTTGAGCGGTAAAAAACTATGATTTAGAAGTTTTTTATAATAACTAGAAAATTCCTGGAGAAATTTTGAATGTGCCTGCTGCTTGGTGCGTGTACATCACTCTCGTTTCAATCTGTACAAAGGACGTTACTTTCAGTTTCATTCATGTCGTATAGAGACTTATCCACAACCATAGCAAGACATGTATACACACATGTACATGCCCTAACAGAAGTTGATCTGCAATAAAGCTATACCGCTATATCCCCATATAGACAAAAGCTTCTAAGATCAAACTTTTATGACCTACCTTACCTCTTACCTTTTTGAGACTCTCATTTTGAAAGTGTCTGTGCTTCTTTGTTTGGCAGGATAAATTGCATAATGTTTTGTACAACACAGCCAATAATTCCTTCTCACCATGTTGAGACTTTTATTTTGGAGGTTGATCCAATTTGTCGAGATGGTGTTTTTGGTGTGTTTCTGTCTATATATATATATTTATATGTTGTGTGTGTGTGTGTGTGTGTGTGTAGCTGTAGAGCTGCCCAACAGAACCTCCAGTAAGTTCTTTTTACCTGGTTGAAACTCTTATTTTGAAGGTGAATAACAAAAGAGTAAGATGGTGTTTATGTGTGTCTGTCAATGTGCGTGTGTTTATTGTTGTGTGTGGCAGTAGAGCTGTCTACAGTGGAGCCTCCAAAAAGCTTGTATTACCAAGTTGAGACACTTATACAGTTAATATCCATATGATGTTGATAGAGTTTGTGTGTGTCTTTTAACCTTCAAACAGCCCCTTGAAGTTGTCAGGACTGGCCAAAATGACCTCACGTTAATGGTTTTTAACCAAAATTGTCACACTTATAGAAAGACATGTACACATATGCAAAGAACTACACATCAACACGCACACACAAGTACCCGCAAATACATCATGTTGATTTATTTTGCTCTCATAGTTGTCATGAGTTGCTCTCATACCTAAGTTAAAAGGATAAGAATCAATGAGTTTGATTAGCCAATCAGAATCAGCTTTGATCATTTCTGCCCGGTAACACTGCTCCTGAATTTGTATTGTTTGTATTATTTGCTGTTGTATATACTGTTGTTCTGTCCAGTCTGAACTGGTATCTCCCTCTATGAGTACTAATTCGTAAACAGCTTTCTGTCTGTCTGTCTGTCTGTGTGTGTGTGTGTGTGTGTGTGTGTGTGTGTGTGTATCTGTTTGTGATATCTGTGGTTTTTATCAACCACACACAGATATCAGAGGAGCCAAAGAAAGGAGACTCTGCTCAACACAGTGATATAAAGTACTTTTCTCTGGAGTCAAAAGTAGCTCCAAAGTAATCTACCAATTACAATATATGTAATGTGGAGTCAGTTAGAATGACAAACTGAAATGAACTGCAGAATCTAAAACCAGACTGAAACATATTTCCAGTAAAAATTAGTTGAAATGTGTGTAGATATCAGAGAAATCTCTAATCACGTCATTTGATCCACCTGTGTAGCCCCTTTCCTGCACTGCTGATAGCAGTTATAAAATGTTTGTCTGTGGTGCCAAAAATGTGGCCTATGCAGTAATTTTAATAATTTCTCCCTTCCTGTTTCCTCAAGATTTTCTGCTCTCATTTTGCATTAGAGTGAATGGGGCAGTTAGATGGTAACCTTCCGCTTTGAAAGGGCCTGGATTTTTTTTTTGCGCAGTTTAATCCCTTCTCCCACTTTAGTGGTGATGTAAAACACACCCATTATAAACTCAAAAGTCATCAGAAAAAAAGCATAAAACTAAAATTATGATAAATGAAAAACCGTAAAAAGATATCAAAAAGTTGAATTCCATTTAAATAGCTGAAAGTATCTAAGAAAGTAAAAAAAGACTTGTTTCAAGAAAATTAGACCTATTTTTTGTCTAAATAGAAAAATAATCTTGTCAAGCATTTTTTACATAAGAAAATATGTCTTATTTTAAGAAAATATATCTCACTTTTTCTTAATAAGTTTTTCCAGCTAATATCAAGCTGTATTTAACCAGTAACAAGGTAAGGCAATAGATTACAAATTATTCAAGCAAAGGCACAAGATTGTTTTCCTTATTTTAAGGCCGGGGCTATTCTTAAAGTAAGAATTCTAAGAAATGACAATGATAACATTTTTTTTGTTATTGTTGTTTATTGTTATTTATTCACTAGATTTGAAAACATTACAAATATGACAATGCAGCTTAACAGAACTACTGCTGAAACCTCTCTTTTTACAAAAAAAAAGTTTCAAAAGTTTCCATGACTGTATACCGTTTAAGAGTTACAGCTAATAGCAGAAATATATCAAAACAAAGTGCAAGATAAATCTTAAAGGGGACATATTATGCAAAATGCACTTTTCCATGGTTTTCTATCATGTCTACAAACCCCCCAAACATGAGAAAAGTCCATCCTCTCCGTCTTTTGCTTTCTCCACCTTTCAGGAAATGTGTGCTCAGATAGGCGAATTGGAGATTTTCCCTTGATGTCGTCAAGAAGGGAGATGCCACCTCCCCCCGGGTGGGTGACACTCCCCAAGCTAGGTGTGTGTTCCGCCCACTGAGTCCGTCTTGCAGACGCTATCGTTACTTCCCTCGCGAACACTGGCTTTCGGTAGAACAATGTCGAAGGTACGAGCGAAACACGGTAGTTGCTTTGTTGTTGGCTGCACAAACCAACACAGAAGTCTTTTTTTAACCTCTACGCCCGAGGATCTGAAGACCCGGTGGATTCATTTTATTTTTGATGGAAATGTACCCGCTCCACTCCGTGTGTGTTAACCATTTCACCTCGGACTGCTTTCTCAACGAGGGCCAGTACAATGCAGGATTTGCTACAAGTCTCAAGATAAAGCTTGGATCAGCACCGACTATCCGTGACCCAACTTTGAACTTGGGAGCTGTAAGTCTTACCATTTTATGTTGCTTTACTGTATGTTCACGATAGCCTGTTGCGTGTGTTGTTAGCATGGCAGCTAATGTGGCTAACGTTTTGCCTCGTCGACGTGCAGCCGGGTATAGCCGGGTACAGATTGTATGCAATTCTTCTGCTTGGTATCGCTGTGTGACATTGATTAGAGCCACCCTGCTAAATGTATTATACTTTAAAGGCGTTTTAGCTGCCTGTAAAGTCAAGCCGGTAAAATTCGGACTAAAAATAGGCTCTGTAGTGATTAGCATAGGTGTCCGGGCTTGTTTATTAGTGCTGTGAAAGTTATTATTGAGAGTCATGCCTTATGATGGCCGTTTGAACGTTTATATCATGTTTACAGATACAGTGCCTGTAGGGAATATCTAGATAAGCGCAGAGTTAAGGGGATATGTCCAAGGGGATAGTCTATAATACACATTTTTTGCATTTTGCACATATAGTGAGCTATTTGCACTATTTACAAGCTATTGACAACCCAATTTACATATAATTGAGTGCATTTGTTGTTATCATTTATCAATCTTGGAATGCTGTGCAGGTAAATGAAGCTGTGGTTACTTAGAACTTGTGAGAGTGTGTAGGCTAAGGTTCCTGTCAATATTAACATCTTTGATTTTCTCTTTACTGTACCTCCAGACTCTACCTGGCTGCCATGTACTACAATGATAATGCTGACCGACCACAAGCCCAAACAAAAGAAGGTGAACCACTGTTCAAGGTCCAATTTCCAAAGGCCATGAAGGGAGAATGCAGAGCTACACCAGTTAAGACTGAGCCGACATTCTATAAGTGTTATATTATTTTATTTTTCAACCAAAAAATGTTTTGTACACATTGTATTAAGTACGTATAATGTTATGACAGTTCCACCAACATGCATCCTTTGCGGGGGTCGTGTCCCCCCCAATACTGGGAAAATACCAATCTGTCCCCCCCAATATTATGTATAAATATGTTAAATACAGTATTTCCTCCTTTTATGAACCCTGGCTGTCAACTGACCCGTCTCTTGTTATTTCCGATTTTTTTTTAATTTATTTTCGTTTGTTAAGGAAAACAAAAGTGTGTGACCACCCCCTCCCGATTGTACACTTGGTTCGCCCATGTTACACCGGCTCCGTTTGAAGCGCCGGCTCCGACCGCCACACGACTGAGGAAACAATAGAACTGTGAATGAGAAACAATGGAGGGAGAAATTGGTCCGACCTTGCCCAAAAGAGACAGTAAGCAACTAGATAGCTAAAGAGGAGTGATGTTGTCAAAATGAGCGTGTTAACTTTTGAATTAATTTGAAATATTTAACCCTTGTATTGTCTTCACTTTTGGGACCCTCTGGTATCCCTTGGGTCAAATTGACGCGGGACATATTTGCGGTTTTAAAAACAATTCTGAAATAAAATTTTACTTCATAATTCATCAACATATATTGTCTTTATCTCAATTTCAAACAATAGCGATAACATATATGTTTAATGATTGCAATCAGTCTCTACTAGAACACAATTAACAATGGAAGTGTGATTCGTTTTTTTGTCATAAGGTTATAATTGATGTTAAAAATCCACTTTAACTTTAAACTTGGGTGTCATAAATCATACTTATCTTGGAAAAGATGAAGTGAGACAATGTTTTCATTTTCATTATTTTGAATGCAAACTCTCCATCCCTGTGTAGAGTGCCCACATTTTTTCCTTTTTTTAGTATGTAAGATACCAGGACAGTGTTGGCCGTGAACATAAAGTTGGAGGAATGGACTGGCCTTTTTCTTCACAGTTAGAACCTCAGGTGGGAGCTCTGTCCTATTTTTCCGGATTGTTCCAACCATTGTCAACTTTCTTTTTAGAAGCTCCTGTCCCAGGTTGTACGACGTGAAAAAATTAATTGTCGCAGGTAATGTTGTGGCCACTGAGGCCTTGTGACATATCTAGCACCACTCGTGTCCCCTGCTTTCTTTCAGCAGCTCCTCCTTCTGGTTTCCCTGTATAAATTTGCATGTTACATGCATAAGCTGAAACAGCATCACAGGCAGCCCAGATTTTGAAGCCATACCTTACTGGTTTTGAGGGCATATACTGCCTGAAAGGGCAGAGGCCTCTAAACCCCACAAGCCGTTCGTCCACAGTTACATTGGGCCCAGGGTTGTAAAGACGGGGAAGCCGGTTCACCCACTGGTCCCACACAGTGCGGATTGCTGCCACCTTGTCCCCCTGCCGTCTATCAGGTCTTGATTCCTGGTCATCAAATTTGATGATTCTTGAGAATGCATGGAAGCTCTTCAGAGACATTGTGGCTCTAAAAATCGCTCTCCCTGTCTCAGCATCTCACAGACTTTCAGTCGTCTCCCCTTTTGACCTGTAGACACCAGCAAGGATGAGGATGCCAAAGTAGGCATGCAGAAGCATGATGTCCATCTCTTTCCACTGGTCACCAAAAACACGTCTCCCCTCGAGATTGGTCATATCCAGAATAATTTTCTGAATTGTGTCAGGAATCAGCAGCTCAAAGAATGACTTAGATTACAATAATGTAATATTAAATTATCTGTGTGTGTGTGTGTGTGTGTGTGTTCATGTGTTTGTGTGTGTGTGTGTGTGTGTGTGTGTATGTGTGTGCATGTCTGTGTGTGTTTGTGTCTGTGTATGTGGGCATGTTTCTGTGTGTTTTTGTGTGTTTCTGTGTATGCGGGTCAAAGTGACCCGAAGACCATATGAAGGATGTAAATGCGTGGGGTATAGTAGCATGCGTGCTTAATACTTTTTTTTTGTTTGTACATGTTTATCAGAGAAAATAAGCTAAGGCCATTGAGTTTCAGGTAGAAAAAATTTATACTTGTACCATTTTTCTTCTTGTAAAAATTTGAAACGGATCAATTTGACCCGAATACCATACAAGGGTTAACTCGTTAAAAAGGGCTCAGTTTGTTAGTTAAGCTAGCTTGAAGTGAAGAGACTTGTATAATATGAAGCTAGTACCAACGATGTCATAATAGCCTGTCACAATTTGGACTAAATAACAAGTTAGGCTAATTCTGGTGGGGGTAAAACTTTAAATGTTAATTCAGATGGTCAATACATAAAAATCATAGAATTGTGGGAAATGCACTTTTAAAAAAAAAATCGCGGGGAGGGCTCTCATTTGGACCCCCCAATGTCTATACCATGGTTACGCCCTTGTCCACCAACAACAAAATACAGTAAAGAAAATGTCAGGAGGTAGTTAGAAACAGACTTTCAGTCATTGTTTTGTAAAAAAAACAAAAAAAAAAGTGAAAAATGTAAACAATCTTTTGTGTTTTATCAAACACATATTTGAAAAAGTCTTTGTTGACCTGGAACCATACACAGAAACTGTTTTGGCCATCCCCATCCCAGAGGACCTCACTGCACAGTTCAAGCGGCCTGAGAAGGAGGAGGTCATATCCAGCTATGTGTCCCGGTTCTATCATGGGGCAGTCTAAAACCCACGTACTGGCCTGTGGCGTCAGGAAACATGGCACTGATGTGTAGGACCACGCAGTCTGGAATGACAACCCAGATTCTGCGACCAAGGAAGCCCCAGCACCAGCTCACAAAGCTCCTATAGGCTAGATACCTGTACTGACTAAAACAACTGGACAGGGCATTTAGTCTTGCAAACATACAGGGGTTGGACAATGAAACTGAAACACCTGCCAATTTAGTGTTGGAGGTTTCATGGCTAAATTTGACCAGCCTGGTGGCCAATCTTCATTGATTGCACATTGCAACAGTAAGAGCAGAGTGTGAAGGTTCAATTAGCAGAGTAATAGCACAGTTTTGCTCAAAATATTACAATGCACACAACATTATGGGTGACATATCAGAGTTCAAAAGAGGACAAATTGTTGGTGCATGTCTTGCTGGCGCATCTGTGACCAAGACAGCAAGTCTTTGTGATGTATCAAAAGCCATGGTATCCAGGGTAATGTCAGCATACCACCAAGAAGGACGAACCACATCCAACAGGAGTAACTGTGGACGCAAGAGGAAGCTGTCTGAAAGGGATGTCCGGGTGCTAACCCGGATTGTATCCAAAAAACATAAAACCACAGCTGCCCAACTCACTGCAGAATTAAATGTGCACCTCCACTCCTGTTTCCACCAAAACTGTCCGTCGGGAGCTCCACAGGGTCAATATACACGGCCGGGCTGCTATAGCCAAACCTTTAGTCACTAGTGCCAATGCCAAACGTTGGTTTCAATGGTGCCAGCAGCGCAAATCTTGGGCTGTGGACAATGTGAAACATGTATTGTTCTCTGATGAGTCCACTTTTACTGTCTCTCCCACATCCGGGAAAGTTACAGTGTGGAGAAGCCCCAAAGAAGCGTACCACCCAGACTGTTGCATGCCCAGAGTGAAGCACGGGGGTGGATCAGTGATGGTTTGGGCTGCAATATCATGGCATTCCCTTGGCCCAATACTTGTGCTAGATGGACTACACTGCCAAGGACTACCGAACCATTCTGGAGGACCATGTGCACCCAATGGTTCAAACATTGTATCCTGAAGGCGGTGCCGTGTATCAGGATGATAATGCACCAATACACACAGCAAAACTGGTGACAGAGTGGTTTGATGAACATGAAAGTGAAGTTGAACATCTCCCATGGCCTGCACAGTCACCAGATCTAAATATTATTGAGCCACTTATTGATACCAGCATCACGTAGTGACCTGGCAACTATTCTGCAAGAAGAATGGCTCAAAATCCCTCTGGCCACTGTGCAGGACTTGTATCTGTCATTCCAAAGACGAATTGATGCTGTATTGTCTACAAAAGGAGGCCCTACACCATACTAATGAATTATTATGGTCTAAAACCAGGAGTTTCAGTTTCATTGTCCAACCCCTGTATATCTATAATGTGTCTCACAATTTTTTCTTATGGATCCAGTGAATCCTACAGTTTTTTATTATCACTGATTATAAGTGCCTCATTTGATGTAAATAAATGCTTGATTGTTACTAAAGAAATGACTCCTCTGAATTCATATATTATATGCACACTATCTGCTGATAGAAGAACGTAACAAATCAAAGAGCAGCTAAACTAATTTATTTGAGGGTGTGTTACTCCATTTGTGGTGTGTTATTACCATTGTAAAAGTATGTGCACTGAAGTAAAACAAGACTGCCTAACATCTTTTATTTAGATTGAAACTATGTTTTTACAAAGACGCAAAATGTACTGGTGTATTCCTCTCATCCATAAGGGCCATAGTCAGTGCGGTACATGTTGCAGGCATTCTGGAGGGAGTACACATTGAGTTAGAGCGGCTCCAACCCAAGACGGTCTGCCATACATGGTAAATCTTCCTCGATCTCCCATAGCCGTCTGGTAACCTACAGTGAATTGCAAATGGTAGATGCTATGGTTTGTTATAAATGTAATGTAATCAAAACAAATTACTGATTAGTTTGTCCAGTGAGAATGCTACATGTGGTATCTCCTAGCAACAGATATTTTCAGTTTCTGTGGGCATGGTTGCACAGTTTCCACAGGAGCACCTATCCAAAATATAGAGAAAAATGGTAACATTCACCAAAATATAAAGCTTATGAAATTCAAACACTGACAGACAGTGGAGCTAAGGTGGGTAAGAAGTAAGCTTGGCTACATATCAAGCGCATATAAAATAGGTAATTTATAACATGTAACTTATTGCATATAATGTGGCGCTTGACAACAGTGTAGTGTAGAAAACTGCACAGTTTAGTCTTTGACTAAAGATTACTGTTGCTGTCAGACATGTTTATGCTGATTTACAGCTTTTATTGTAATGCACAAAACAAAATTACTATATAAAGGAAGATGTTATGATGAGCATCTCTGCTCAAAACATGGAGAAAAATGATTTACTTTGTCAGCATTTATTAAAGTATCTGACTAGTCTTGACATTGAACACCTGTAGCAGTCCACATACAACAAACATTTTCATAGACTGTAAAAGTATATCTAAGGAGGCATGACAGATAACTACATTGCACAATTCACAATAGTGCTTATTTACCAAAAGAGCTCCCACTAATGACGAGACAGTAACAGTTAGCATTAGCTACCTAGCTACATGTTAGTAACTGTGTGCCACCACACATCAACAAACTGAAAATGTAATGTCAAAATACACGAAATTGGTTACCAACCATTCAGAAACGTCCTGCTGCAGTTGTAGAGTTTGAACTTCTTCAGCAGCCTCTCCCTCTGGGTCAGATTCTGGATAAAAGTCGTGTGGTTGAACCAAATCGCTACGACGCCAGGTCGCCGGTCACGGTCACCGTAAACATTAGAGCATGGTGCCAGAAGCCCAAACGGCATCCCCTTCCGAAGTGGGGCGTGGTCAGGCGCAGCTCATTTGCATTTAAAGCTACAGACACAGAAACAGCCTGATCTGAACAGGGCTGAAAAAGAGGGGTTTACAGGCATGCTGAAATATAGGATCGGAGTGGATTTTTTAGCAAGAAGCTTCAAAGACATGTTTTGGGGACCTCTGAAACTTATTCAAACTTGTTGAAATGGAGCATAATATGTCCCCTTTAAGATCAACCTGAAGAACCTTACTCAAAACTCTTAGCTGAGTTCATGTAGCATTCAATTGCAAATTAATTGCTAAGTCTCATGAGATTGCTGAACTATTTATCTTTCTTGCAAAAAAGTGTGAAAAGGCAATTTAATCACATGACAAAAAATTGCTAGATCAAAGTGTCAAGAATGCATACAAGTTTGCTAATCAAATTACACTGACATGAAACACAGTGCCTTTTACAATAGGTGAGGCTTTGTGGAGTCCAATCATATCCCCATGGTAGTATTTCATTGGTACATATACCATATCCTTGTGAGTGTTGGGACTCATCATCCAAGAGAGACCAAATGTTTCTTTGCTCCAGTGGACAAAGGAACTCACACTCCACAGTTCCTCACGGTTCACACCTAGGGACGACCCTCCACCCCCACGGACCCCACTGGCCAGCCAGTGTGGGTCAGCGTGTGACATGTGACCCCCAAGGGTGTCACCAAATAAAACCAGTCCTCTGGACCTCTTCTCTCTCTCTTCCCTTCTTGGCTTGCTCTGGAGAGCAGCTCCAGCTCTCTCCTCTCAGCTCCTCAAAGGGCAACAAGGCCCCAGCCCAGGTCAGCTCTGCTACCTGAGAACCAGCTCTCTCGCCGACCTGCTACCAGCAGCCTGCAAACACTCTTCTCCTCAACAGCAGCGACCTGCTTCGGATTAACTGTGAGTGAACCAAATGCTCTTCAGAATCAGCAGCTACAACACAAGGCCAGCTGATTTTCCAAGCAACAGGAGTCGTAGCAGAGTTAGCATGGAACAGCTGACTCTGTGAGGAGAACAAAGGAGATAACAGCAAAGCAACACAGCCAGACAGGACTTCACTCCACCAGGAAGCCTCCCAACTCACTGGATTTTACAAAAACACTGGAAAGAACCTCTTTGCTTGTTCCAAGGACTGGGTAACGTTAACTGACTGAGCCTAACCTTTCCCAGTGCAGCATAGCATAGCACAGCACAGCATAGCTAAGCAGCAGAAACCTTAACTTTGTTAATGTACTTGTTGATTGATATCTTGTTGTTGTAATGTTTGCTTAGGTTGTGGTCAGTCATACAGTTAATCAGGTACTATTTTCTTAATTTATGATAGCCAATAAATTGATAAACAACCAAAATCCAACATATTTGGTGTCCAGATCATGAGGTGGAGCTCAGACCCAACATGAGTAAAGCTGTAATATGGAGTGAAATCTACAAGGCTATCAACGGATTTCAGTTCAATTGCTTGTGCCAAGTTTGGGATCTCTATTTTATATGTCATATAATCACCATCATGACAAATGGTGTTGTATGGCTGGAGCTCAAAACAATACAAAAATGAATTTATCACATAGATATTTCTCACTAGTCCAAATTCAGGCAAATCATTATTAACACCTATTACAATTAATGATTTATCCTGGATATATTTGTTGCCATTTAGATTAATCCATTTTACACTGCATGTTTTACCTCATCATTTCCAAAGAAGGCTCTCATCTTTTCTTTTAAGTATGACATGTCAGTTATTTCTGATGTTGATCCCAATGCATGATCACTGAAAAAGGTCCTTCATATGTTTTAAGTGCTCCTTCTATTGATACCAAAAGTAGTTTTTAAGCTGTTTCTGAGATGTTCAGTATTAGCCTTCTCAATGTCACTACACTGACAGAAATGTCTCTCCATTGTTCTTTTTCTCAAAGTCATCCTCATTAAAATGCAATTGCATGTCCTCAATTGAACATTCAAACTGTCGACATTTACTATATGCAAACCCAACACCTTTTTTAAATCCACAAAGCTCATGCTGAGCTAAAGTGTCACCACATATCGAAACTGCTGCTCCATATATTTCACATTCACCATTACCAATTTTCATTTTAACACCTTCATACAGCCTTACTAGGTCCTCATGCAACCTTCCCAAAATTCCATCAACTCCACATTCAGAGAGTTCGCGCTTCTTTGCAATGGCGAGTAGGCGAATTGCAGCCAGTTTTGATGTATATTTAGGATTAATTTTTGCTAGTGTATAATAAAACATTACCAGCTTATTCTTAGAAGCATAAGACCCAAGCGAGTTGCAAAGATCAATGTCATCAGAGTAAAGAATTATCAGTAAGGCAGAGGGCTGGGCAGAAAATAAAGAGTGTGATTTCATGAGTTCTCCATCGGATACGTCATATAAATACCCACTTCTGTATTTCTGTGGCTCATCTATCATTGCCAGGACTTTTGGATGGGACAATAACTTTTCCAGACTTTTGATGAGAGATTTCTTTTGCAATCAAGCAGTATACCCAACAGTAACCTTCTCTGAGTCAACAAAATGGAAACAGTTCTTAATCACATTGTCCTGCCTGTATGTTGTTGAAACAGAGGCAAATGGATCCTCCAACTGATCAAATACTGCCATAGCCTCCTTTTCAAGATCACCTTCCTGATGGTTTTGGAATAATCTTTATAGCCGACTCCTCAGATTGGTTACCAACAAAGCTTGGTACTGTCTCAATAGTCCTATATCAAGGTGCTGATTTTGTACTGTCTACTACACCACAGATTACAACACCCCTTTGGTGAGTATTAACAATTATAAGCAAGTAAAGCAATGAAGTCATCAACAAATGAACAAACGACAGAGTGAACGATACATAAATACACAGAGAGACAGACAGACATAGATAGATGTGTTGAACAAAAAATAATTGTGGTACATGCACACAGCAAAACTGTAAAAATTAACAATGCTTGTGATGCTTGGTAGATGAACTACACTCACAAACAGAGTGCATGAGGACAGACCTGGGAAAGATGATGTTTTTCTCTCACAATCAATACGATGGCAGGAGCTTGTCTAGTCAGAATGTCCTGGCAGAAGTCATCCTTTAAAAAGAACAGTAACAGTTAATATTAGACATGTGTTTAATAAATCTGTGTATCTTTTGGTCGTTTGATTTTTCTTGAAGATGTCTATAATAACTTTATGCTGCAGATATAGCCAGCTTTTAACTTTAATGAGACAAGAAGTATTTATTTGGAAGTAAGCGAGATAAGACTAACTGCTCCCGCTACTATTTTTATAATGTTTTTATAATAATGCAGAATTGTCTCTGCTGCAGGATACACCTTTGGACCAATATACAACAAAATATCTTATTACAAATGTTTGGTTTAACCTAGTAGAGCAGGTAAGATGATTGAGGAAATTTGCCTGCACTGCATGACTGCAGTGTTGGTTGACTGTACGAGAGCAGGGGTCTGCTCACATTGGGCCAACCACTAAAGATAAAAAAATCAACAACTGACTGTGACCAACACACACATATCCAGAAAAATCAAATGACCAGGAGCATTGTACTTGATGAAAAAGACTGTTATGGTGTGCTCAAGAAATACGCATTAATATAACTCAGATTGGTTTGATGCAGAGGGGCCATCTGCAGGCTCACTTTGTCACAACAGTCCCCAGGCCTTAGTGTTTTATGTCTGTCTTGTCATTTCCTGTTTTATTTTGGTAGTTTCCCTCTTGTGTCTTTACTTCCTCCCGTGTGATTACCTGCCTTCTCCCTAATGTGTTTCATCTGTGTCTCGTTATTCCCAACAGTATTTATGCCCTGTGTGTCCCTTTGCCAGTTTGTTTTCTTCCCCAGTGAGTTACTTACCAGCGTTTTTCTGACTGCCATTCGGAGAGAGACCGTTTCTGTTACCCGTTTCCTGAGATCTGCCTGTTCCCTGTCGGTACCGTTGCCTTCTTCTGCCTGTCTGTGTTTTGACCCTGCCCGCCTGACCACATCTCTCAGTTTTTCCCCCCATTGGGTTCCTCGTCTGTTTCCTTTGGGCTTGCCAGTTTTTCTGGAACGCTGTTGTCAGGATTCACTGATTTAGATCAATAAACTGTCTTATTGTTAACTGCCTCTCTGGTCGTGCTTTTGGGTTCAACCTTTGTGTCCTGAGCCTGACAGTACAAACTGGCCAAACATGAACCCAGCCGACCCAGAAGCCGTTCGTGCTGCTCTCGCCGCCTCGGCACAACACATTAACCGTCAGGACGAGAGGATTAATCTTGTTTGTCGCAAATTATCAGAATTGCAAGCTCAGCAGGAGGAGATGATGACGTCTTTCAGCTCCCAGGTGGAACGACTATCCAGGCGGCAGAAGAGCCTCCTGAGTGGTCTCCCTCTACTGTGCCGGGACCAGCTCCTTCGCTTCCTCCCCTGGGGGCTGCAGTTACAGCCAAGCCCGGTAATCGCTCTGCTCCTCTCCTCTCTCAACCTAATCGCTTCTCCGGTGAGTCGGGGGATTGTAAGACCTTCTTGGCTCAATGTGAAATACATTTTGAATTTCAGCCTGATGCTTTCCCTACTGACAGAGCCAGAATAGCTTATATCATCACTCACCTGAAGGGCCGGGCAGAGGCTTGGGCTACCGCTGATTGGGGTCGATCCTCCCCTGTTTGTCAGTTGTCAGGCAGAGTGGTGGATAACGCCATTGAATTCCGCATCCTGGCGGCCGAGAGTTCCTGGAACCCCCCTGCTCTCTTTGATGCCTTACTCGAGGGATTATCGAAGCCTCTCAACAACCAGTTGGCGCCACTGGATCTTCCCCCGGATTTGGACTCCCTCATCGATCTTGCCATTAAGATTGATAAGCGACTTTCGGACCAAGAAAGAGAGCGGTCCAGTACCCGTTCCCAGCGCTCTCTTCCTCTCCACCAGGGACGCTCTCTGGCTGCTACTAACCTTTCTGATCCTCGCCCTGTTACCATTCTGTGGCTGTCCCCGTGGTACCGGAGGAGCCCATGCAGGTTGGCCGCACCAGACTGACTCCGGAGGAACGTCAACGCCGGATGAGGGGAGGCCTCTGCCTGTACTGCGGTGAACAGGGACACTGCTTAGCTTCGTGCCCTATTCGAAGTCCTGGTAGACAGAGACTACTGGTTAGTCACACTGTGATCGTTACTAACCCCTCTCGCTTACAGCCCATGGTTACCCTGACGTTTTCCTCTGTGTCTCTTCAGCACCCGTGTTAGTTGATTCGGGGTCTGAGGCTAACCTTATGGACTCCTCTCTAGCCAAAAGGTTGGGCCTTCATCTGTTCCAGGTCCAATGTCCCATGTTGGCCCGTGCCCTCGATGGAAGAACCATCTGCCACATAACCCACAGGACCCAATCAGTCACCCTCAGGTTCCCTGACCAACACAATGAACTAATATCTTTTTTGGTATACCACCCCCCTTGCACCCGCTCATCCTGGGTCGCCCGTGGCTCATCCTGCATAACCCTCATGTGAACTGGGAGACGGGGCAGGTTCTAGCTTGGGGTCCTGGTTGTTCCCAGTCCTGTGGGATGGTTCCACAGCTTCTGTCACTGCCACCAAGGGTTTCACCACCGGAGTCTCCAGCCAGCCCCGTGGATCCTGATATGGAATTCCCTGCTGTCCACAAGGTACCCCCCTGTTATCATGATCTGAAACAAGTTTTTAACAAGTCCAAGGCTACCTCCCTTCCTCCTCATACACTTTATGACTGTGGCCTCGACCTTCGTCCTGGAACCACTCCTCCCAAGGGGAAATTGTACTCCCTCTCGGGGCCAGAAACAGCAGCCATGTCCAAGTACATTGAGGCTGCTGGTCTCATCCGTCCCTCCTCTTCGCCTGCTGTAGCTGGCTTCTTTTTTGTGGACAAGAAAGATAAGTATCTTCGCCTGTGCATTGACTTTCGGGGGCTCAACGACATCACCATCCGTAACAGGTATCCCTTCCCTTTTATGTCTTCTGCTTTTGAGCTGTTACATGGGGCTAAGGTTTTTACTAAGCTAGATCTACGTAACGCTTACCATCTAGTGAAAATAAGGGAGGGGGATGAATGGAAGACTGCCTTTAATACTCCTAGTGGACATTATGAATACCTTGTAATGCCTTTTGGTCTCACCAATGCACCAGCAGTGTTTCAGGCTCTAGTTAATGACGTCCTCCGAGACATGCTCAATGTTTTTGTGTTCGTTTACTTGGATGACATCTTAATCTTCTCCCCCAATGAGTCCTCCCATGTTCAGCATTTCCGACAGGTCCTGAAGCGCCTTCTCCAGAATCAACTATATGTCAAAGCAGAGAAATGTGAGTTCCATCAGTCCTCAGTCTCATTCCTGGGCTTCATCATCTCAGAAGGAAGTATTAAGATGGACCCGGAGAAGGTCAGCGCGGTGGCAGATTGGCCTTCCCCCTGTTCTCGTAAGGAGGCGCAGCGTTTCCTTGGGTTTGCCAATTTCTAGCATAAGGTTATTAGAAACTTTAGCTCAGTGGCCGCCCCTTTGAGTGCATTAACCTCTCCCAAGGTTCCATTCACATGGTGTTCCCAGGCGGAAGAGGCATTTCTAGATTTTAAGAGGGCTTTCACCTCGGCTCCCGTGCTCTCTATCCCTGACCCTGCCTTACAGTTTGTGGTGGAGGTGGATGCCTCTGATACTGGGGTGGGAGCCGTACTCTCCCAACACTCTCCTGCTGACAACAGGCTCCATCCCTGCGCCTTCTTGTCTAAGAAGCTGTCCTGTGCTGAGAGGAACTATGATGTTGGTAACCGAGAGCTGCTGGCCATAAAGGTTGCCTTGGAGGAGTGGCTGTCACCTGGGACATAGAGGACAAGGTAAAAGACTCCCTAACTAACTGTCAAGTTCCGGAGGGCGTTCCGCCCAACCAGTTGTTTGTGCCTGTCCCTCTCCGCTCCCAGGTC
Source organism: Seriola aureovittata (assembly GCF_021018895.1). Classification (NCBI taxonomy): domain Eukaryota; kingdom Metazoa; phylum Chordata; class Actinopteri; order Carangiformes; family Carangidae; genus Seriola; species Seriola aureovittata. The sequence continues at coordinate 612,996 of NC_079379.1, forward strand.
ATCCACTGGGCACACACCGCTCAGATTTCCTGCCATCCCAGAGTCTGCTGAACCACGTTCCTCATCCAACAGTGTTTCTGGTGGCCGGCGATGGAAAAAGAGGTGGCGGAGTAAGTCGCTGCCTGCCCAGTGTGCGCCACCTGTAAGCCCTCCTACAGACCGTCTGCTGGTCTTCTTCTCCCCTTGCCTGTGCCACAGAGACCTTGGTCGGATATCTCATTGGACTTCGTCACGGGGCTCCCTGTCTCTGAAGAGAACACTGCTGTTCTCACGGTGGTGGATCGCTTCTCTAAAATGGTGCAGTTTATTCCTATGCCTAAGCTCCCCTCGGCCAGGGAGACGGCGGAGGCTCTTCTTCAGCATGTTTTCGTCTACATGGTTTTCCTAGGGATATTGTTTCCGACTGGGGTCCGCAGTTTGTGGCACAGTTTTGGAGGGCTTTTTGCACGTCCCTTGGTGCATCCGTGAGTCTCTCCTCCGGCCACCATCCGCAGACCAACGGCCAGACAGAGAGGCTTAATCAGGAGTTGGAGACTAATCTACGCTGTTTTGCTTCCCGGAATCCGTCCTTGTGGTGCAGCCAGCTCATCTGGGTGGAGTATGCCCACAACTCCCTGCCATGTTCCTCCACGGGCTGTCTCCCTTCCACATCGTCCATGGATACCAGCCGCTTGCCTTTCCCGTGCTGGAGCGCGAGGTCGGTGTACCCTCTGCAATGGCCTTGTACCGACGGTGCCGGCGCACCTGGGGCCGGGCTCGCCGTTCCCTTCTGCATGGCTCGGAACACTACAAGGCGGCGGCCGACCGTCGCCGTGCCCCTGCTCAGGCCTACCAGAATGGGCATCGTGTCTCTCCACCAGGAACCTTCCCCTGCGGGTGGAGAATCGGAAGCTGGTTCCCAGGTTCGTTGGTCCGTTTCCCATTTCTAAAGTAATTAATCCAGTGACTGTTCGTCTGAAGCTCCCCAGGGCCATGAGGGTGCATCCGGCGTTTCATGACAGCCAGGTCAAACCTGCCAAAGAGAGCGCCCTGGTTCGCACTTCCCGACCACTGGCTGCACCTTGGGGCTCCTGGGCCGTCCGGTGCCGGCCCTAGAGGGGGGGGGGGTATTGTCACAATGGTCTCCAGACTTCAGTGTTTTATGTCTGTTTTGTCATTTCCTGTTTTATTTTGGTAGTTTCCCTCTTGTGTCTTTACTTCCTCCCATGTGATTACCTGCCTTCTCCCTAATGTGTTTCACCTGTGTCTCGTTATTCCCAACAGTATTTATGCCCTGTGTGTCCCTTTGCACTTTGCCAGTTTGTTTTTTCCCCAGTGAGTTACTTACCAGCGTTTTCCTGACTACCATTCGGAGAGAGACCGTTTCTGTTACCCGTTTCCTGAGGTCTGCCTGTTCCCTGTTGGTACCGTTGCCTTCTTCTGCCTGTCTGTGTTTTGACCCTGCCCGCCTGACCACATCTCTCAGTTTTTCCCCCCCATTGGATTCCTCGGCTGTTTCCTTTGGGCTTGCCAGTTTTTCTGGAACGCTGTCAGGATTCATTGATTTAGATCAATAAACTGTCTTATTGTTAACTGTCTCTCTGGTCGTGCTTTTGGGTTCAACCTTTGTGTCCTGAGCCTGACACACTTGGAATATCTGAGATATTCAAAGTTGTTTGTGTGGTACCATCACCAGTCTGGGACATAGCGGGGTGCTGTCGAGAGGTAAGGGTGCTGTTGTCAAAGCCAGAGTACAATGACAGCGAACTGTCACAAGCACCAAAATGCTCTGGGGTGACAGAATCGGGACAGGGTTCTGTCACGAGGTTTGCGAGGTAAGTAGGACCCAAATGCAACCAACACTTTGGGGAACGGTGCAGACAAGTTTATTAACAAATGTGAACGTGACATGAACAGACATGAAGACAACAGAACGTGAACAAACCCAGAACTAAACAGAAGAACCGACACAGACAAAGGGGAGCACAAAGACTATATAGACACAGGAGGCAAGGTGAGTGCACACAGGTGAAACACATCAGGGCAGGGCAGACAATCACTACACAGAAACAAGACCACAACAAGAAGCAAAAACACTGAGACACAAGGAACCAAATTAGAAAATAAAACAGGAAGTGCAAAAAGTCCAAAATAAAACTAACAAAAAGTGTCTGCCATTACAAACCATGACAGGGTTCTATGTTCTCTACCGCTGATCGCTCTGTGTCCAATGTTACGCCCTCTATTGGTCGCTCTCTGCCCTCCACCATTGCAGCTGGCCTGTATTCATGGACATGAAAAGTATAGAGGAGCAGGGGCCCAAATTCATAATAGTGAATTTCAAATCAGAACACTTTGATATACTGTTATGGAATCAGGCCATGGGCCAGAGGGGCCTGGAGACCCACCACCAATGCATATGGAGTGCACTGAAACATGTTTCCTCAGTTGTTTCCTGCCATGAACAGCACATAGGTTTGTAATCCATTGTACTACTGAACCACATTGATTTTCAATGGACATTTACAGATGGGTCTGAAACAGTGTATCCCAAAATTGTCCAACTGAGTTCATATTCTGCATTTAGTTGGGAGCAGGAGGTGCACTACATGGGTTTAATACAAATACTGGTAGTAGGCTAATTAAGAACAAACCAATTTCTGAGGCCACACATAATATAATGCTCCAAAAGCATTTAGATAAAAAGTAATACATTGGTAATAAGTAGCCCAGAACTTTTTCTCAAACTATAAATGTATATAAATCTTCCCTTACTGCAAAAGTGTGTGTCAACACGTGCAAACTGCAAATATTACATGTAAAAAACATATCTATCAATTTGGATATAGGCTATTGTTATTGCAGTTAATTATTTGTCAAAACAGATTGTAAAACTGATTTATTAATTCACCCAAAATACCAGTGTTGCCAATTCGGCGACTTTGTCACTAGATTTATCGGATTTGCAAATGTTCGCAAATAAAATCATACTTGCTGGTGCTTTTGCAGTAGTACCTACCTGTATGGCCGCAAGATCTCGTTTCAGTCCACCCTTCAGGTAGATTCCCATCTAGAAGTTGCTGATCTCCCCAGTCTCCTCGATCTGCCACTGGCACTGTCAAGGTGTTCAGAGTGGGTTCTTCGAATATGATACCAAAGTGAGTTATAAACTCTATATTCTTCAGTACATCCATCGATCCCAATAAATAACCCAGACTACGACTATGGGCCAAATTTATATGACTTAATAAAGATTTGAGGGTTAGACCCACAAACACATGGCAAATCATACAACGCCAAATCATTATATCCCTTTCTGCAGTAGATCTAGCCAGTGAACATGTCTAAGCCAGACCTCGGCTACTTGAACAATAAGCAATAGGCGTGCGCTGAAGTTCGAGTGACTTGATTAGTCTATCACATTAGGTTGTCAAGGTGTGTAGCCACCATAATTGTGTGTGTAATAAGAGGAGCAATTAACCAGTCATTAATTGCTGATCATATATACAGGATTAAAAATTTGTATTTTGAAGTTCAATGATCATAGAAATTTTCGTTTTGATAAGCAAAATGGCAAGCAAACATAGCCCCCCCACCCCCATCCCGGGTACAGTCCCAGTGGTTAGCCTAGTTTATGTAATCTAAAGGTACCAGGTTAGAGGGGGGAGGTTAGCTTCATGCAGGTTCTAGAACTGAGACGTACTGCTATGTGTGTGAACATACGAGTACTCGATTAACTGTATGACTGACCACAATCCAAGCAAACATTACAACAACAAGACATCAATCAACAAGTACATTAACAAAGTTAAGACGTCTGTTGCTTAGCTATGCTGTGCTGTGCTATGCTGTGCTGGGAAAGGTTAGGCCCAGTCAGTTAACGTTACCCAGTCCTTGGAACAAGCAAAGAGGTCCAGTGTCCTTTCCAGTGTTGGTGTAAAGTCCAGTGAGTTGGGAGTCTTCCTGGTGGAGTAAAGTCCTGTCTGGCTGTGTTGCTTTGCTGTTATCTCCTTTGTTCTCACAGAGTTAGCTGTTCCACGCTAACTCTTCTATGACTCCTGTTGCTTGGAAAATCAGCTGGCCTTGTGTCGTGGCTGCTGATTCTGAAGAGAATTTGGTTCACTCTCAGTTAATCCAAAGCAGGTCGCTTCTGTTGAGGAGAAGAGTGTTTGCAGGCTGCTGTGAGCAGGCCGGCGAGAGAGCTGGTTTCTCAGGTAGCAGGGCTCACCTGGGCTGGGGCCTTGTTGCCCTTTGAAGAACCGAGAGAAGAGAACTGGAGCTGCTCATGTCACACACTGACCCACACTGGCTGGCCAGTAAGGTCCATGGGGGGAAGGGTCATCCCCAGGTGTGAACAGTGAGGAACTGTGGAGTGTGAGGTCCTTTGTCCAGTGGAGCAAAGAAACATCTGGTATCTTGAATGATGAGTCCCAACAGTAGTGTATTAGGTTGCATTATATTGAATGGTGTTCCTAATATTTTGTCCACTCCATTACCATACGTGAGGAGGGCAAAATATTAGGAACACCATTCAACATAATGCACCCAAGTACACCATCACCACTTAGTACAACCTCAGTAATAAACAGAGTAGAATTATCACTTTTTTTGACAATGTCAACAAAAACTAAAAATGCATAAACTTCAAAAAAAGCAGAATTTATAGCAGAGCTGTTGCATTGGATTGAATTATATTGCAAGTGTTCCTAATTAAGTTGTAGGTGACTGTAGTTCAGAGAATAAAACTACTAAAGTATATACTAAATAACTAATTACTATATAATATAGTTCAGAGAATACCTTATATTGAAGGAAAGTGCCAAAATACAATCTGCGGTAAGAATAGGACAGGGAATGAATGAAAAACAGGCACTCTGATTTCCCCCTGTAAAGCCCACTAGTTCTGCTGTAGTTAGTTGTATGACATACACTGCCTGAATTTAGTCAGTGATGAGCTTGGTGTCTTGGCACTAATGTAAATGAAACTTATCTATGTTCAAGCTGCTAAGGTTGGAGAAGACCTACTGCCTACACTGTCACAAGATGACATCAAGGACCTGTTTCCTTGTCCAGAAAACTTTCAGAGGCGCAGGGCTATTTGGATTGTCATGAACAAAAATCAAAAGGTCAGTTCTATATTATGTGCAGTAAGTGAAAATATCCAAAAATCAATGCTATATTGATAATGTGCTGTGTGGAAAATATTTGACAGATCATTTGTGATTTTGAATATAGGAATGTTGTGCATGTTGGTTTTCTGGTTTTACAGTTAATGATGGGATTTTCTGAACTTACCTGACTCTTACAGCTGTCCTGTTCATTTTACCATCTTAATTACTATCTAGCTCATTGTGTGGGCATACACTAATACACTACGACAGAAAGTTGTATTTAAGTATTTAATTGTTTAAGTCCCCCAAGGCGCAGAGTGCTGAACAGCATGATCAGCCAGCAAATACTGGAGGCAGTGCTGATTTTCAAGAAAACCCCAACACTTCAAAGTTTCTGACTGTGCCCAGACCAGAGCACATCATCTATACAGACAGTGAACTTGAACAGGTGCGTTGCTGCAATGCCGATTTATCCAGGGAGCTTTTCTGCTGGCTTATAAGAAATACCATGACTAACATGATATCAATTGCAAGAGCCACAGAAGACTGCACATATCCCACCAAAACGGAGGTCGATGCAATGGCCATACGATTGGTCGAGTATTACCCATGCTGAAGGACTGGGTAAGCCTTTTTTTTCCCTCTCTTTTGCCTCTTTTTGGTTTCTATGGTGAAAATAAAAACTTGATTATTTACCTGGCAGGGACATGTTAGCAGAAAAGGTTATCGAACGTGAAAAGTCCCAAGAAGTCGAGGGCTCCACCTCCAAAGAGACGATGAGAGGACAATTACATAAAAGACGTCTCAACAAGTGACTATGATGGTGATTGTAGTGCATCGACAGTAATTCTGGAGCGTTCCCCAGTCAGGGCCATCACTCCAGTTAATCCGGATAGCAGTGATGAAGCATGTATGTATTGAATTTGATACACTTAACAGCTGTTATGTTTTTCTTTCTTTTTTTTCTAGTAGGCCAAAGGCCAGAGGGGTCCGCAGTCGGAGGTGGAGGGGTTGCTCTGTGGACCCCTCTGGCCCTCTTGCCCGCGGCCTATAGGCAGTGGGGTATTGGGTTAACAGTTAACAGATAAATCAAGGTCTCATTTTCTCACACAGAAATATGCACTAATCCACAGACATATGACCAAGTCCTCGCATTGTAGTGAACTACAGTCCATCATTCGGAGTCATGAGACATGATATGCATGTGAAATAACCTGCTTCGAATTGTTGATGAATTTGATGAGTAGTTGACCAGGTTAATAAATGATTGAGTAATCTTTTACTTAGGTCAAAACTCTGCAGAAATGGTTATTTGTTGGTCACACTAGGATGTTACAGACTGTTGGTAGTCAGGTAATTATTTTGTCTTGTTAAACAGTTACTAAAACACTGATAGGTGGCCAAAGGTTTATTAGTAATGAAGTGGGCAGCCAATTGAATGTCTCTACACTGTTGTTTTTTTTTATCAAAATATAGCCTACTGCTGAAATGGTCGTTTGTGGTTCCCACTGATTAATTGGCTGCTACAGACTGCTGATGGTCAGTTAATATATTGTTTGCCTTTGTTGGGTCGGGTAGGAGCACCTTTGGTTATTAACTAAGAATTCTGAAAATCCTTAACAAATCATTGATTTACAACTTCTAAAAACATTAGTCAGTATTATTATGTTAATTAATATTAATTAATAATGTGGGGCACCACCCGAAAACCCGGAACAATAACCAAACCAGTTTATAGCCTCATAACCTTAATAATTCACTCCAAGTAATGGGTCTCTGGGTCAAGGACCGTGAGTCAGTCAGTCACTCAATCAGTCACGGATCGCAATAAACATACACAATAATGACCAAAGAGCTTCTCTTTAAACTAAAATAATATTTATTAAAATCTCCACAAAAATAAACAAAGTTAACCAGTCTTGATTTATCATATTACGCGACCATCAATCAACTAACTACACATATCCAAGATGGGATCCAAGATGGCGGACGGGTCTAAGCGTGTTAGACCACGTGAGCCAAAATGGCGGATAGAGTTACTGTAGGTCTCGGCTAGACAACCTAAGGTGGGGCGCCGATTTGGGATCGGGCTTCCCTGCTCACCTAATACGAGTCCTCAAGACACGTGTCTGACGGTGGAGGGATGTCGAATATATATATGTATGTATATGACCTAGGATAAGTCTGTATGTAAGTGTTCGTGTAGGTGTGACAAAAGAGAGCACGAGTGACTCACGGTGGAGCCGAGCAACCACGGGATGCAAAGAATAGTTATTCAGTCCACAGAGAGCATGCATACGGCCGTGAAGCTGTATGCCCGTTGTCTGATCGGTTATGGGACTGATCATATCACTCCACACCCGTGGTGGCAGATGCAGCAGTCCCGTAACGGGACACACACTTTATCGGGAGTAGTGACTAACGGCAAGCAACGCACAGCAGCTTCACCACTCTCAACTATCATGCCACGGACTCTGAGGTCCGTATTATAACAAAGACAGTACAATTAAAACACAGCAAATCACAGCTTGAAACTAGCATCAGCAGCTAAGTTAATACACAATTACTACAATCTCTGCCCAGAAGTAAACCTCTTACTTGGATCCCTTCCAAGCAATTAGATGTGTGTAAGTCCGTCGGTGAAATCCAACACAGGTTCTCCGGTGTGGTTCTGACGGTGCCGTCCTCGTTCGTGAAGGTTGCGGCGGCTGGTTCCTTGTTTGGCAGTGAAGGAACCCAGTGGTGTCGACTTAATTGGAGGGTAACGGGCGTCGAGTTGTCCGCGCCTCCGTGAAGAAGTTCTTTCTTCCTTCTGCAGGCAAGAGAGATCGTTGATCTCCATCGGCAGAAATCTCTTTTCGGATCTGTACGTAGTGTTTAGTTAAACACCACAAAAAAAAGAAAGGGGGGGGGGGGTCTCAGCTCATCCAGCGAGGGGAGAATCTTCAAACTCCGCGGGGAAAAACTCGTGCACAGGGTTGGTTACCTCCTTCAGTAGACTGGCTCACAGAGAGAGCGGGCTATCTCTGCTGCAGCTACAATGGAAAGTCGATGGTCAGTACGTGCATCTGATCTTTATAGATGCAGTGACGTCACGGCGAAGTCGCCGGGGTCCCCTGCATCTTTGCCAATGGGAAGTATGAGTTTGGGACTCCCCCAGATTTCACACTCACGTGTGAACTGCAAGGCCTGCTGGGAGATGGAGTCTGTGAGGGGCCGTTTTTGGCACCCTTTCCTTTGTTCAGGCCTGAGGCTAGGACTTAGGCTTTGTGGTCAGGCTTCAGAGGTTACATGTAGGCCGGAGCAGGCCTGCTCTAAGTCGACCACATGTTCAGGCCCAACACCTTGTTAAATGTTTTCTAAAATGCTGACAGCCAGCCAAATATTGATAAGTAATGAAGTAGAAAGCTTCTTTGAATCTGGACTGGCACTACACTAGAAAATGTCGTTCATGGTCCACATTGATTATTGGGATGCTAGTACAGACTGCTGATGGTCAGTTAGTTGATAGTTTCCCTTGTTAGATGGTTACTAAAATGCTGTTTAAATAGCCAAATGATAAGTAATGAAGTAGACTGATTGTTTGAGTCTGGACGGTTGCTTTGATCAGCATAGGCTAAATCGTTCATGGTTCACACAGATAAATAAACTGTTACTGACTGATGGTCAGTTGATAGTCAATCAAATGTTTGCCTTGTTAAAAGGTTATTAAAATGGTGACAAAGCCAAACGTTGGTGAGCAATGAAGTAGACAGCTTGTCTGATAAATCTGCACTGTTGCTTTTATCAAAATGCACTATAGTAGTAAAAATCAAATAGTCAAAATGCACTACACTGTTAATTCAAGTTCCTTTCTATTGTTAACATAATTTGGAAACATAATGTTACACATTACACCTCTAATCCCACTATCTTACATTCCTTCAGCTGCAGCTGGTGATGTGTTAGACAGTCAGAAAACCCAGGCGAGACATAAGATGCTCCAGGAAATCTACAGATCCAAGAAGCCAAACAAGGCTTCAGTTACTCACCTCCTAAACCTGGAGTTTGAATCCAGAAGGCGTTTCATCACATCCGATACGTTAAAAGAGGAAGACAGAGCAGCCACAATTCTGGAGGCCTACCCATGTTTCAGGAAGTTAGATCATATAAGTATTGTAATGTTTACCCCTTGCAACCAGTTCTGACTTGTTTACTAGTACAAAGAGAGAGACATCAGTCATCAGTGTTGGACTACTAGCAATAATGTTTCAGAGAATTTTCCTCTATGTTTCAATGTATCTTTCAGGTCCTAGATGAGTTGCAGAGAATCATTCAGCCAACAAATCCCACATCACGGAGATGAAAGACAGATGGGAAAACTTCTACTCCAAGGTCCAGTTTTATGGTGTCATGAAGAAGGCTGTGAAACCTCCAAAAACTTTGGATGGAGGTGAGGTCACTACTTAGATCTGTGTATGTTTATATTTAAAGAACATCTAGCATGGCGACATGACAGAGATTTAAGCTTTATGACTCATTTGAATCCTTTTAAGGTCTCATGATAATTATTTATACTCCCTTGTGTTGTGCTTTCTGTCAAAACAGTGGAACATGCAACAGCTGTATTCAGAGCCCTGCCACAGCTCTTCCCATCCAGCACCATACCAACCAAGAAATTGGGAGCAAGCAGTGAGGCATTCTTCCATGTTCTTATGGCAAGACGTAATAAAATCATCAGGTGGTACATTACAAGGATACAACATATATATTGTCACATACATAGAGATACATGAAGTAAAGCATGTATTGAAATTGCTATTGGCTGCTCAACCTTCCTGTCTGGTGGTGTCGTAGGTTGGTTTGGATTTAAGTTTCAAGTTTCAAGGTTTATTGTCATATACTCATAAATAGGCATTTATCAGTAATGAAATTCTTGAGCTCGTGTGTCTTCTCAACTTGAAGGAATAAATAAGTATAAATAGAGGAGAATTATAGAAGAATGTTAAGATGTCTGACAGTTCAGAAACTGTCTCTGAATCTGCTGGTGCGGGCCCGGATACTCTTGAATCTTCTGCCAGATGGCAGTAGGGTGAAAAGGTCATGGCTGGGATAATTGGGGTCACTCAATATCCTTTTGGCTTTCCTTTGGCAGCGCTGACTATAGATCATGTGAATACTTGGTAACTCAGTCCTGGTGATGCGCTGTGCTGATCTGACAACCGTTTGCAGAGCTTGCCAGTCATGGGCAGTACTGTTACCATACCATGCTGTAATGCTGCCAGTCAGAATACTTTCAATCGTACAGCGATAAAAGTTCATTAATATGGCACTGCCATATTTATAGCGATAAAGAGGAAAGAGTATAGCCAAACATACAGTGAAATTCGATTTCTGTATTTAACTCATGTCTGAAGAGCAGCTGGCAGCTGTTTGACCATTGACCATTTCATTACAGGACAAGGTGTGTGTACCTTGTGCTTTCCCAATCTAATCCAAACTTCTTTTTTGATCCTCTTTGTCATCCAGGCATCAGAAGACCCTGATGCGTACCTGTGCCACCGGCTCCTATCGTCCCCAGTTGTGCTCCTGTCTGAAGGCAACTGTATGATTGCCGTGGGAAAAACAACAGGCTGTCATGGACTTTCTTGGTCTCGAAGGTGGTGACTGGTCTATCTCTTGGGGTACTACTATGCATTGCACCTCACCTACCTAAAATGTATTGCAACTCTACTGTCAGTCGTGCAGACTGAGGTGCTTGAAGATGCAATACATGAGCGAGATTTGACAGCATCGTACAAGAAAGCCATTGCCGAGTGGAGGGCTTTCATCAAGTAAGCTTGTCCTGCATCATGGATCTATAGGAACCTATGTAACGTAGTGATCTTGTAGTGTTTTGGTGGCAGCCAAAATAGTGTTAGCCTTTTCCTGTTTTCACTAATGTAAAAGTTAAGACAAATTTGTTATTGTTGAAGAATTCCTGAAAAACCTATACTATCAAAGTGGGCAAATCCTGCATGTTATTGTCTTATTTCTCATATGTCATATTTTATGTTTTATAAGAACTACGTGAAAGGAATAATGCATCCTCTTATCTTTATATTTCCTTCGTACATATTCAGTAGTGTGCTTGCTAGTGGCAGTCAGAGTCGCAGATGTTCTTGTACTGTTTATTTCTGAATGCAGAAATAAAATCACTCTGTGATTTCAAGAAATTGTCTCTTATTTTAAGTTTTTTTTGCTAGTCTTTAATCTTGCATCAAAGCATCAATTCTTGCAGCTAGCTAAATAAAAAGAATAAAAATCTTATTTTAAGATTTTATTTGCTAGTTATTATCTTATTTTTAAGAAAGAATTTCTTGAAATGAGTATTGTAGTCCCTGGTTGAGCAGATTATAAGAATTCATGTCTTAAATAAGTGTGATTTCATTGTTTGAAGTAAGCACAGATTGCTTCAATTTTAGCATTTCTGTCTAGTTTTAAGGCACATTTTGAATATTCAGTGCCTAGACTTTTTTGCTAGTTTTAAGAATTCTAACCAAGTACAATTTTCTTACCCCATTGGCAGATTTTTTTGGCTCAATACAAGACAATTTGGCTAGATTCAGGATTATTTGGCTTATTTTGAGAGGGGCTGTTTTTGCAGTGTAAGGAAGAAATGATGTGTCAAGATCAAAATATGTTGCTGTAAAGAAGAGTTACACAGACTTTTTTTCAGACAAGTTTTAGAGCTTCTCCCACTCTAGCTATGATGTCATCCACTCTAGCCCTGAACATTCTGTGCAATACACACCCATTGTAAACTCAAAAATGATCTGAAAAAAGCATGAAACTAAAACTGTGACAATTCAAAAACTGTACAAGATATCAAAAAGTTGAATATAAGTTAAATAGCTGAAAGTCTTGTGAACAAAGAGGTTGAAGCTTTCAAGGATTTGAACAATCTGTCCATTCATTTGAATGGCAAAAAAAAATTAATATTTGGAAAATTATAAATAGTAGAAAAAAAGTTGGATACATCCGATAATCTACAAAACAAGCTGAATGTTTTGAAAGTTGAATGGTTTTTTTATGAAAAAATATGAAGGAGTAGTTGCGAGACTGTAGAAACAGGGAAGAATTAAGAATAATATATACAGATTTGAATAACAATAGTGTGAATGGCTCAGCATTCACATTAAGTATGCAGAATAATAATACATGCCTTCAATGCTATTGCATTGCAGGCGCATAATTAAACAAAAAACAAACAAAAAAAAAAAAATATATATATATATATATATCATATATGACATACAAAATCATTATCATCAATGGTGAAACTGTAAGAGTAGGTGCTGATACCGTTCTCGGATCTGTTCCTTCAAAGTACCAGTATCGCATCCACAGCAGCACCACCATATGGCCTGTGTTGCAGCCAGTCATCTTTCCATGAAGCTGGGACAGAGGCGAGGAGAAAGAGTGGCTGTGCCTGAAGCCCTGCTGATCCTGGCCCACCTCTCACTATTCCTTATTCAATTAATCAAAGCTTTGATTAGGCTAACACTGACTCCCTCAGGAAATGATGAATGGGCTGCTGAAGAAGCAGAGCTGCAAATTCTGCATTCTTTGTGTGTGGCTGTGAATGGAGATGGCAGAAGGGCCTGAAGGCAGGAGGGTAGTGGGCTGGTTCAAGGGGCCATGAGACAAGTTTATTTGTGCAGCACCTTTTCAACAACAAGGCTGTTCAGAGACAACGTATGATACCAGACAACATGAGAAGACATAAAGGATTTAAAATAAAATAAAAATGTAAATAAACAGAGGAATATAAAATTGCCAGTAGTAGGACATATATTTATACTCATAGATTTTTTGAAAACATTTTTGAATTTTAAAAAGTCATTTGATAATGACACTGAATGAACTTTGCACAGTATCATCACTGCTGTTCACTCATTTCTAAATAAGTGCACAAGGCTAGCAAAGCACAATACTACCTACCTATTATTTCTTGATGTTGTCTAAACTGTTGGTCATGCAAAATAGAAAGTGTATTAATGTAACTGCTTTGGGCCCATTCATAATGTCAACATTAATATTTTTAATAATGCACCAGGTTAGAGGAACAATTTACAGCATTAGTTCTCTGAGCATCTCATTCATATCCAAGCAACATTGGTATTGTGACTGAAACATCTCTGACTCAATCCATATTAAATGTAATCGAATCAAACCAGGATGTTGTGAATCTGAATTGAATTGATGTGGTGACGTAATCATATAAGATAGTTTGTTGTTACCTATAACCTGAGCTAATAGGAGTCCCAGAAGCATGGCTAGAGTTTCGACTGTGTTTCACAGATTGCTGCCTCTTGGACCAGTATTTCAGTCTTGGCTGAGACAACAGCAGAGGAGTTCTTATACAGACCTAAACACACAACTCATAGTGCAACTGACATTCCATCTCAATAAGGAATCAGCGAATGTGCTGTGTGTGATTCCTGTCCATGATTTTGGACAGTAGAGTAAATATGTATAATATCACTGACTCCATGATTTTGTAGAATTTTTTTAAAGACAGTACATTCAAATTCATTTGAATACTGGGCTTCCAGCTGTGACAGAGAAATGTACCCATACATCCCAGGACAATCAGCATGGCTGCTGGCAGAGTGTCATGAGGGCTGTTCCATTATTCACTATCTGTAGAGCAGCTCCAGCATTTTCTCTAGACAACATCATTAACTCTCATCTGTCTGTTGATAAGAAAAAGACTTGCTCAAATTCTAAATTTACAACTGAGCTTTACAATAGTATAAATAATAAAATACTGTTACTAAAATGGTGCGATAAACAAAAGCATCCAGTGAGCAGCAGCTCTGTTTTGATGAGAGAGATCAAAGGTCAGAGGAGAATGGATGGACTGGTTGGAGCTAAAAGAAACACTACAGTCACTCAAATAACCAACTACATATATAACTCAAATACAGCTGTGCTGAGCAGAGAAGCTTCAGAGTGAACAACAAATCTAACGTTGAGGTGGATGGACGGCAGAAGTTATCAGCCTTAACCCTCCTTTGTTAACAGCTGTCTTATGGTAGTTTTCCCTTGCCTTTGTTTGTGTCCCTACAGACACACACATGCCTGCGTATGAAGTTGAGTACCAATGCCCAACACTACTTTCAACTTAACTTACAATAACTATAACAACAATGTTGAATTTACTATCTGACGTTTTACCAACGTGGTTTTTTTGACATTTCGCAATCAGCCTTTCTTTGTTCATGTTGACTCAGCCATTGTTTGAATACTGTCTTTGATTCGGGAAATTACAGTTGTTGAATTTTAGTTTAGAGTGGATTTTTCCTTTTATGGTTTGATAACAATGACAATGTTTGCATTGTTTGTCTTGTGCAGAAAATAGTACAAACATCAGTTCAGCTGCTCATTTTAAACTTTGAACAGACATATTCCCATTTTGGGTCAAAACAGTTGACCTTTGTTATCTTTGTTGTCATGGTTACAATAATAACAACGTGGTTCACTTTGTCGAATGGTCATGGATAATATAAACAACATAAACTGCTACTTTCACATGGGAATCGAACACCACTGTCCTGTTTCATATTCATCCATCCACCACAACCTCACCCTGACGTGGACTTTGTCTCTTTATACTACGTCACTGCGCTTTTCCCTTTGCTCCTGTCATAATTACTACGACTACTAGATGTCGTCTAGCAACACAACGTAACTATGGGTCATAATAACCTGCTGCACAGACGACCTGTGGGCTCGTCTCCTTAAACACCTGTGCAGGAAGTCTGTAGTTGTTATTGACAGTACTTTGACAGTGATTCAGCTGTAAAGTAGAAGTGACTTCAACAGAATGAAACTGGCATAATGAGTGAATATGGTTTTATGTTTAAAAGCCAAACTAGTGAGTATGTTGTGACTGTTTTACTGATGGAATTACAGTGGTTAAGATTTACATTATTCTGAATTTATGAAGACAAAAGTAGCAAATTAAAACAGGAGCAGAGAAGAAAACAGGGAGGCTTAGATAAACATGATCAAATATATGGATCATATCAAGAAGATCATGAAATATAAAGCATGGAGGATTAGGAATAAAAGACTGCTTGAAAAGGCCTCAGCCACTGACAACAAATAATTATACTGTCTAAACAACAAAGGCACAAAAACAGACGACATCTGTGAAGCGTACAGAGCATAACATCTTATTCATTGTACATCACTGTCCAGAAGACAAAGTCTGCCAGATGTTTGATCCTCGTGGGCCTGGTGGGCAGGGTTGGACAGTGAGAGTATCCAGACTGTCTCTGCCAAATGCAAAGGAAGACCCCCAACTCTGAGATCCATGCAGCAGGCTGCGATACTCTGGCTGCTCTTTATGCCCACCCTGCCAGATGGAGGGCTAATCACAGGAACAGCATGCTGCACGAGCCCATGACTTAGCCCTGCCTGTCTGGACACAATGCACGATGCTAAGCTCTGTTTTTCGCTGTACTGGACTGTCACACTGCTGTTTGCTCACTCCATCTGTCTTCCTCCTTCTCTGATCCATTTTAAAAGTTTGTTTCTCTGGACACCATGTTTCCTGACACTTTGTTTCTTATTGTTCTCAAATATTAGAGAAATCTAGAATAACTCAGAGTGCAGTGAACAAGAGGAACAATTTATGAGTCTCTTTCATTCCAAGAGATGCAGAGCCAGTTATATTTTGTTGTCAGTTACCGAGTATTCTGTAGAGAGGAGCAGTTGCAGGAGATAAGAGGGACTATTCGAGGTCGATGGTATTGAGCCTGCATTCCTGTCCCTGACGAGATTAGTTGGCAGAGAGAAACGTTAGGTAAGCCACAATTTGAAAAGAATTGCAGTTTATAGATTATCTGTAAGCTTGTTGTCCTCAGAAAGCCCCTCTTCCTAACATTTAAATGTCACTGACACAATTCCATCATCATGAGACTGTATGTGTTCAGTTTCTCTGTAAATCACAACACTTATTCAGAATCAGCAGTGTTTCCAACACAGGCAGACAGAGGCAGGTGCTTTGTGTGTAAATGTTCTGTGGCTGTTGATTTTCAAGACCAAAGTAATCTCATGGCCAATTTACATTTCTCTTGTCCACCTAATGAATGACTGACTCAGGGTGAAAGGTCAGTGTGAAGCCCTAGGTCTCTGTGCCACAGCTACTGCATTAAATCTTACAGGCATTGAGACGCTCAGGCGGCTCCTCCAGACACAGCTGTTGGTTTGCTGATACTGTTGGTGCCACGATTGATAACAGCAGACCTTGGATGGTCAGTAACAAGTGGCTGGGTGTTCTGAGAATCAGCACTTGTGCGTATATAGTCTTGTTTCCTTGTTTATGGTCAATGAACCAATAGTGTATTCACATGTCCCTCTTCTCCCTCTTCTTCTAGATAATTGACCAATTATGGAGTGTAAGCTCTCTATAGTAATCTCTCTGTGTATAAAGACTTTTCCCAGGGGTTCCTGCTTCAGATTTGAGGTGACATCATGCACAGGAAACTGTACTGATGAATCCTCCTTTCTCCTCAGCATAAGACATCCTGGACTCCAGCGCTCTGTATTTACCACCGATGATAAGAATTTTCCCTAACATACATAAAATGTTAATAGTAACTCAAACATGATAAACATGATTGAGTGAAGCTTCATCAGGAAATTATGCTCTGAACTTTGAATCACAGTCAGGTAAAGGCAGAGAATGTGTTTTTGTTTGTTTGTTTTGTTTGTTCTGTGTCCATTTGTCTGTCCATCCATCAGCTCATCAGACATTTTCTTCCATAACAAGATACTTTAAGTACTGGCTGGAATACCATGGATTCTGCTCAGGACCCACGACCTTTGACCTTTCTTCTAACACTGACATCATCCCAAAAGGAGGGGGGTCGCCAGATAAAACTCAGGGGTTAGGAAAGAAAAAGCAGGAAATAAAATATTTCAGAAGACTTTAAAAAAGTCTTTAAAAGTGATGATTTTATTTTTATTTTTGAAATGTTAATCTGATCCTTACTTTATTCCTGTGAATTCATCAATACTATTCAGACAAACCAAACCAGATTGTCCTGGTCACAGCCAAAAAGGTTGAAAAACTTAGAGGATCTTAGAGGATCTGTAAAATAGGTTTTAAACAATAATACAGCAGCAAACATATATTTTCTATATAAAGATATAGTGGAGTAATGGTGTCCTGAGCATAGAACGAAGCCACATCCCTTGAGTTTGTTTAATCTGAGTTTCTCTGTTCTGTGTTTTGGTAGCTGGTCTGGTAGTGAAGGCATGCTAGTGCACGTGCATGTGAGTCCCTGCTGTTAAACGTTGGCCCTCTTCACGTTCATAAACACACAGGGACTGCCCACAGGTGACATGGCTCAGTGTAGTATTCAGCGTTCAGGTGCAAGTGACAGCATTCAGGGGGGTGTGGCCAAAGGGAGGCTGGAGGTGTGCGTTTGTTTTGGTCTGAGATGCTGGTGGTCTGGTACAACATCTAGTGGCAGTGACAATCGTCTACAGAACCTTTAAGCTTTTACAACTTGTTCTTGTGGTTTTGGCCATGATTCCTGTCAGCAATATTATCATCTCACACATCAAGTGGATTCCTTAGATACTGTCACACAATGACAGAAACACAATGAGAGAGGTTTCAGATTAACCTCCAATTTAGCTGAATTTATTTAGAAGAGAAAAGAAAGACGATTTGTGAATTCACAACCAAAACTCTTGTAAACTGTTGTAAACATTGATCAGTTTACAGACCTACATTCAGAAATTAGATTACACATTTGGAACACTTATTTGATCGTGGCTTATTTATACGAAATATTAAAACAGAAATATATCAGTAGTAACAGCTTCAATTTTCACAACTGAAAATGTTTAGGAAAAACTCACATTGCAAATAACAGTTTGAAAATCTATTGTTCACTCAACTCAAACACAGTCACTCAGAAATTTTTTTTTAAAAATGTACAAACATCCAATAAAACCAGACAACCCTGTCCCACAGCCGGTCAGAAAGTGTTAACATGATCAAGTTGCTACCGTAGATGTCAGCATCTGGATGTCTGCTAGGAGATCTCCACCACTGAAATATGAACAACCCAAACTGGTCGCCTTAACGATCACTTCAAAAGACAAACATCTTAAACAGGAAAGACAGAAATAACCTTTCAACATTCCAGTGGCACCTTCTACTGAACACATATCTACAGAAAGGCAAATAGCATTAAAAAACAATCAATTAGATTGATTTCACACATGCTGGACACATTTATCAATATCACTAGTCTACCCATGTAACACAAACCAGTACAAATGGACACTTCCTCATCCAGATAATGACCCCCTATTTAATGGTTTTAGAAATGATTTTGGCCTTATCTATTTATTTATTATTTGAATTTATTATCATTATATCTGAAACTCTCAGCTTTTAACTGCATTTTTTCACAGAAGCTTCAAAGAAAAGGAAACTTCAAACATTTTATGAGATCCATATCTCATAGTTATGAGAAAACAATCACAGTAAATGATCACTTAATCATGAGATCTGTATGTCATAATTGCACGAAAGCAATAACATTCACTTCACTTCAATGTAACTATTAGAAAAAGATCATCATTTTGTGAAAACTGTCATAACTATTCCAAAACATTTACATCTGTCACTCATAATTGAGAGAACTACCACATAATTAGTGTAAATAAAAATTACATAAAAAAATTACTAAAGTAAAATATAAGTCAATTATCTCATAATTACAAGATCTGTAGCTCATAATTAGAAAAATCTCTCTAATTATCACATAATCAAAATAATTGATAATTATAAGGAAAATCACATTATTAAAAGAAAATACGATCATAATTACAAAACTGGATTTCAAAAGTATGAGATGCGTATCTCACCATAACTGACAGAGATCTTTATCTTGTGATTACGAGACATCTATCCTGGGGAAGACCGAAACAAGAGGCTGAGGCATCTGACTCCACCCAGGCCACCAGAACTAATGTTGGAGGCTAACCCTGTTTATTCAGGTCACAGGTACATACAGGAGGAAAATGACCAAGATTATAAAATAGAAACATTTGTGACTGACTGACAAATATGAGAAAAAATAGCCTTTGTTCAATTCTAAATATTATTTTTATTAACACTTTAGTAATTACATGTCATTACAGGATAAAGTGGAAGAATGTGTTTGTTTATCCTCTGTTGTTTCTTGCAAAAAGCTTCATACAATTGACCTTTTATGAATAAATAAAGTAGCACTGAATTAAATTGTTGTGTAATCATGTTACAGTCATATTACATTACTGTACCAGAAACCTAAACCAAGTGTTAACTCTAACTGTGGTTTTGAAGATTACTCAGCTCCAGTTCCTTTGATGATCACTGTCTGATGTCTGTTCATGCCATTTACAAAGCTTGTCAGTCTGGAGAATGATTGAAGAGAAAGTTTGTGCAGCTCAAGCAATACACTGTTCACACACACTCTGCTCATAGTTAACTGTATGTTTTCTGACAATAGGCACAAGGTAAACTGTCGAACTTGACAAAGTCTTGTGTTCTCCTGGCTCCAGTTTGTGGTATAAATGTCGAATGTTGAGTCAGGACTTCTCCTGGTCCGTGGCAGTGGTGTAATGGATACTGACAGGCCAGCCCAGCTCCTCTGTGAGGAACATGTTTGATGGACACTCATTAATTACCCCAGGCAGGGCGGCCATCCACATCCTTCAGGCTGGCTTGCCCATCACCTGCCTGGTTAAGGTTAGAAATCAGTCAGCGCCCCTTACATCCTGAAAATGCATGTGTCCTCATCAAAGAGAGAATATCAGCCGGTGTCAGACTCTGTCAGGGCTCTTTTGTCAACAGGATGAAAAAAATGAAGGAGACAGGTGAGGAGAGGTGCTGTTATGGTAATACACTGTAAGTGTCAAAGACAGGATGAAAGCCAAGTGAAAGAAAGAGAAAGGAAAAAAGAATACTGCTGCTGTGTCTGACAACCATTTGTTAGCTATCTGATTTATAATCATCTAATAAACGAAGCAAATAAATGGAAATGTTTCACGCGATGACAAAAAGCTAACAAAGTAAATGATGAGCTGCTCAAATCTCCTACTACAAAACGTAAATATTAACTGGATTACATTTCTCTTCAACATACAACATAAATGATTAATGTCAGGCATGGTTACGTTTAGCCAATAACAAGTTTAAGACTCTATAGAAACATGGTAATATACAAAAAATGACAATGTGAACATGCTGATGTTAATGAGATGATTTACCAAGTTCACTATCATTAAGTTTTGTTCGAATTCGGACAAATTGAAATGTTGACCAGATAATAATACTGGATGAAACATCAGGGGATCACCAAAGAATACATACGACTAATACTACTATAACTATAGTTCAGTTTAGAAATTACAAGTGTGGTCTACTTCATGTTACTGTACAGTTACAGTAACGGTAACATTAACACTTACTGTGATGAACCTCCCACTCCACAACCAGTTAAAACATGATAAGCAAAAAAGCATACATTTGTTGAGACATTATTTTCTTTGCTGGCCTTGAGTAGTCATTTCTGTTTTCCCTGAGAAGGTCAAGCAGAGGACACTGTGCTCTCTGCTTTCTGTGGACAATGTTTGGTTTGTGGAGGTAAAAAGACTCCAGCTCACCTGGAGTGCCATTTTGAACCGTTGCCTCTGCAGCCCTGACCTGCTTTTCTACTGTAATGGCATTGCATTACAGCCTGTTCCAGCTTACTGAGTCTTAATATTGAGCCCTTTGCAGTTCAAACGGGTGTGACATTCAGACAAGCTGTTCGCCTTTGTCCTTGGCCACAAATCGAGATCTCCCAAAATGTAATGTTCTGTAGCTGGCTGATGCTTGAGTAGGCAGGGGGATGCTGGGTTGAATATATCAGCTGACATTCACTCCATCAAGGTGAATAAATCCTGTGTTTTACAACAGTCTAAACATCTTAACCACAAAAGAAATCAAACTGTTTGGTAAATATCTATTTCAAATATTTTACTAAATGGTAAATTATGTTCTGTTTTAATTTTTTCTTGTCTGTTGAAATGTGTCCAAACAATCAAGGTCACTGAGAGGAGAATCCACAAAATTTCCAAATTACTAACAGTTTCAGCACAAAAGACTCACACATCACCCAGAAATCACCCAAAATGCCAAAACTTGTTTCACTTCAAGTGAGTCTGTTGTTACTATTGAAGGACATGAGGGATGTCAGTGGGTCGTAGTTGGCTCCTCTGTATGGTATACCTTATGATGTATACAGTTTACCCATAATTCATGCTCATGTTTATATGACAAATTATTCCAGAAAAGATTTTGGTATCAGGACCATGACATAACTTTGTTTTACAACTTTGGTTCATATGCAGCTGTTTTTGTTGGAAATTCAAAACATTAACTGTTAACTGAGCTTGAAGTTTGATTCTTTCTCTTGGAAATAATAGTTTGATCTTCACTCAGTGTGCACTTGCATTTTCAGCAACATGTCAATTTTCTTCTGTGTAAACACCCAGGCAAACCCAAAAGGTTGTGGAGTTGGTTCGGTTGTCATCATTGTTCTGTCCGTTAATGATGTAGACATGGCAGTTTTTGTATGTGTCGTATTTGTATGTACATAATGGATAAATGTTTATTTTACTGTTCTTCACTTAGCTTTGTTGTCCCTGTTTTTAGCTGCATGTCTGTTTCTGTCTATCCTCTGAAAATTGTTCCCGAACTGTGTGGAATTAAACTGAGAGCAACAATAAAACAGAGTCAGATTCCTTGTACTTGGTCAATAAAGCTGATTCTGATTCTTAGCTGGGCTATGTATTGACTCCAGCTCTAAACAGACAGACATGACAGAGATACTGTATCTCATCTAAAACCCCCCCCCCAAAAAAAATAAGCACATTTCAAAAATGTTGAACTATTCCTTTAACCTTACCTTGACCTTAAAAATTAATCACAACCAAAATACTTGGCAGCAATGTGGTTGTGATTTGATAAAATAAATGAAAATCAATTTCACTGTGAAACTGGGCTGTCAATTTTTGAATGAAGACAATGGTGATATTCCAAATAAACAAAGACAACATTAAAAGCATCAAAGAAGATGGAATCACTGCTGTGTTTGTATCTCATGGATTAAGAGAAACAGAACAGATGGAAATTTGACTTGTATATGATTATTACCACTATAATGCTTTCCACAAGTTGTGGGCTTTCCTCAGTGGAGTCCAGAGGCGAGCTCTGCAGTCTTCACATCAAATTAGAATCTAAATATCTCATCACCTGCTTTAAATTATCTCATCCATCAGGAGTCTATAAAGGAAATTATCCAGCCTTCTTCCTCTTGTCACATCTCCTGCTGTTTCTCATGTCTCTCTACCAGCTCCACTCATTTTCTCTTTCTAATGCGTTTTTCCTATCACTAATGACATGAGAACGTCCTGTTGGGTGGCAAGGGGTGGAGCTGTATTCACTCGCATTACACCATAAAATAGAGAAGTTATCTGCAGGCTAGTTGAAGTTGAACTAGATATATTTTATCTTCTTTACTTTCCTGCGGCTTACCTTCTTTTTTCTAGGATACTTGTTAGGTTACAACAAATCTACAGCTCTTCTGAATTTTTACCAGCAGTTACAATTATATATTTACATCAAGGAAGTGGCCATTTACAGTAAATGGTTAAACATGTATGTAGTTTCTGCTGAGACATAATCTATGGTGGCCATGAGAGCTCAATGCAATGATAAACACATTCAAATAGACAAAACACTAACAAGTTCAGAAAATATTTTCATCAATTTGACAACACATGTGCTACAAATACTCACAACACAAGCACATACACAAACACACTGCAAGTTGCACAGATGACAATGGAAGTGTTTCTGTATCTGGTTGTATCTGCTGTAACAACTTAAAGGTGTTTAAGATGTGAAGGAGCCACAGTGATGATGTCATGACCAAGACCTCCCTCTGTTGTATTTCAGAGATATCTACTGAAATGAGCACGCTAACTAGCTGTATCCTGCACCGTATTGTAATACACTTTATGACACTAGATGCTGTGTGATTCAGTCCAGCGTCTAGTTTGCCCTCAGTCCCACGAAGAACAACTTCCTCCAGAGCTCCAAGTTACTATATAGCTCCTGACAAAAAAAAAAAGGGGGACTGACTAACATCACAGAAACGCAGAGATGTCTGAAGTGCATAGGAAGCAATATTAATCTCCATCCTGAAGGACCGCTTCAACAAAAAACCACCTTCAACAGCAAAGTGAATCCTGGTGTGGCTTCCCACCGCCGGACACAGCTCCAGGTAAAGAGATGCGGTTTGATGCCAAGCTGCAACTTTTCTTTTAAACTGGTGAGTAACATCTAATTTTGGTCTGTAGTGAAAAGTATCATTAGTGCAAATGACAAACACTTTAGTGGCATAAACGTATGATTGATGATGTTGACAGCCGTAGAATTTAGCCTTCTCCTGCGGCTGTTGTCCAGCTAGATGCATCAGTAACTTTTTTTTTACAAGTAAGACAAGGAGACTGTTTGATCCAGAACCAGCGGGTTCAGGACCCACTGCCTAATACTGTATTTATTTTAGCATATTCATATCCATCCTTACTATTTATTATACACATACAACAGAAGGTGGAGTAAGTAGGAACCATGTGTCAGGTAACAGTTACTGCCTCTCCAGTGTGAAGATTTGCTGTTTTTCTCACTGTTTTGTGATTTAAATTAAATATATTTGGGTTTTGGACTGATGCAAAAAAATGTGCATGTCACCTTGAGCTCCGGTTAGATTGTGATGGCTTGATTATTTGAAAAAAAAAAAAAAAAAAATACAAAATCATTAGTTGCAGCCCTAAACCACAGATTGCTGAGCAAGATTTTCTTTTGGGGCTGGAATTTTAGTCATTTATCACAAATGTAAATGTGACTCTGAATCAGAACATGAGGAATCAGAAAGTTGATCAGACCAGAAGCCAGGGTTACTGAAGGTCATAGATTAAAACTGGACAAACAGAAAGGCAGTTTGGATGAAAACAATTTTACAGCACAGTTGCTTTGGTTTAGTAAAAAACTTTGCTTCTTTGCTACATGCAGACAGATCGTGATATCATCACTTGGTTTCTAAACTCTGCCTGAGGTGTGTGCTTCTAACCTGTGATTTATTCATACTCAATGCTCAACATTTTTTCCTATTTGGGGGCTTGAAGCAGTGCTCGATTTGTTTATCAAAAGCTGATAGAAAAAGCGTAATTCATCCTGGAATGAAGCGGCTCATTGCAGTCAGTGAACATGAAAATTGGATTCAGGTAGATAAGTCAATCTTTGGGTCGGATCCTTTTACTGTTGACCTGAGAGAGTGAGAGTGAGGAGGTGGAGGTGCTACAGCATTTCCATACCGTATCAGTCCATAAATATTTGTTTACTTCACTTTTGCCGACAGAAAGAGAATTTGTTTTATAGTCAGAGATGCTCTCTGTTATATTGAGCTTTTGCTTTTATTTTCTGGCTGTACTATCAGTTCAAATAAAAGCATTTACTGAAATTAAATGCCTTTGATTGCACTTTAAGATCTCAAAAGCATGCAGTAATTACAAATGTAGTTTTATATTCACCCATGAAAAACACAATGAGCTGTTTTGGAGAGAAATGTAAAGCAATAAACTTTGCATTACAGAGCTGGCATTCAGTAGAGATAAGCATGATTTGCCACCTAATCCAATGGGCACCAGATCTCTGTGTTGTATTTTTAGGATATGTTTTTTGCACAGAACAGCACAGCCGTCTGTGCATGGCCTTGTATTTGCAATAAAAATACACTCGTAGGACATTTTAGTGTGAAAACACTTTAATCCACTACAGTATTGAGTTCAGCAGTGTCAGCAGGGACAATTCACTTCCTAATCATCAGTCCAGCTAAAAATATTATATTTATAGTATATTTAAGACAAGTCCTTGGGTGACTGAAATATTTTGTATGGAAATTTGTTGTATTTGGTGCACAAAAAGAAAAAAGATTCTAATATGTGTCTCATAAGTCAGTTTAAAACTAGGTTTAGGTTTGAATGTATGTAAAGGATGTTACCTTCAAGTTCATTTGTATAGCACCACTCCAGACAAGTTCTTTACAGAGTGATAAAACAAAGCAAAAACATACAACAGAAAAGATGGAAAATGGACAAGAAAATGAAAAAAAGAGCACAAACTCTACAAAAGGGAGGCACATAAAAACTGACTACTTCACAGAAAATTAGATTTGTATCGAAGATGCAGCCATTTTCAAAGCCTATATCTAAGAGCAGACAGTCCCATTTCCTCTGATGGGACTCAGTGTTTGTCCACATTGCATTTTTGGGCCTGCTGGAAGCAGCACAAAAGAAAACTAAATATAAAAAGAACACCAGCGTGGGTTGCTTTTGTTTTAGTGGATTCCATGGATTTTAAATGGATATTGTTCTTGTCAGATTCTGTAACACTGCTGAAATTTTTTTTTTTTTAAATTCCAAAATGACACAATGTTCATCTAATTTATGAACTCAACTTCTGCACTTTACAGTCATGTGCAACTGTGTTGAACAGATCAAACCTATACTGGAGATGGCTTTCCCTCATTTATGGAGGCAACTAGTTTAACTGCATTTCTCAATGATGTAGTGGAGAAGTGATTTTCAGAACTTAACCCTCCTATTATCCTTGGGGTCATTTTGACCCCATTCAATGTTCATCACTCAAAAAACAATAGTTGGCTTTTTTTTTTTTGCTTCATATTTCATGACTTTCCCTAATTTGATGGGAACAACTGATTGAGCATAAAATTATCATGATGATATTTTTTTAATGTGCTGAACACATATTGCACGCATTGGTGGTCCTCTGGGGTCAATTTGACCCCAAGCTGTTTTAGCTGTGTAAAACTTGTCTGTCTGTGTGTGTGACCTAACATCCCCACACCTGCAGGTGCAGAGTTGATACTTTTGAGTTAATACATAACAGGGGGGTGGGGACAACTATTCCCACAAGAACTTTGATACTTTTCGTGGTGTGGGCATGTGGGAAACAACTTGACTTGTGAACTCCTGCCAATGTAGGCTTAAAAGTTGATCACATCCAAGTCTTTCCAACTACACATGCCTCCCCTCTAAAATGATCATCTCAAGTACAATATTTTCAATTGATGGTTATATGAAGAGCTCAAATAATGAATTTATGTCTTCAACATGGCTGACTGTGTGTCTGGTGGGACACACTCTTAGCAGCACGTCTACCTTGTTGTTGAAGTGAGTAGAGGGACCATAATTTTCCATTTTTGGTGCTAACATGACATGGGGGGAGGGGCAATATTCTCATGAGAACTTTCCCGCACCATGGGCATGAAGGTGTGTGAAGTAGAATTTATATTTCCCGCGCTGTGGAGGGTGGGGTATTCCCGCAAGGACATTGGTAGACTTAGCGCTACTAATATTATCAAATGGTTCCAGGCCACACCAGATATGCAATCAGCCATGTTGAAAACATCAAGTCATCATTAGAGCTCTTCATAACACCATCGATTGAAAATATTGTTCTTGGGATGACAAATTTAGAGGGGAAGCGTGTGTATGGGGACAGTTGGAAAGACTTGGATGTAGTTGACTTGGAAGCCCACATTGGCTTGCTCATTTTGGCAGGAGTTTACAAATCAAAAGGTGAAGCAACAGCAAGCCTTTGGAACGCTGAGACTGGAAGGGCAATATTTCCAGCCACCATGTCTCTGAAGACATGCCAAGTTTTGTCCTGTGTCATACGCTTTGATGACAAACAAACAAGGCAGGGCCGACCAACATCAATCAATATGGTTCATTCTGTGAGAGTCATGAATGTGCACCCCAAATTAGAAAAGATTTGGATGAAAGATTTTCAAGATACACTAACTCTAAAACTGAAAGTTTGACCTGATGGTGGCGCTACAGGGAAGGTCATATCATCACCAAAACCAATAGGGTTCATACTCTTGTGGTCATTAATGTTGTCAGTAAATTTGAGAAGATTTGTATGAAAACTTTTCAAGATAAATTAATTCTAATTTAAAAGTTTGGCATGATGGTGGCGCTAGATCAAAGGTCAACTCACTGATAGGTTTCATTATGAAGGGGTTATTTATGTATTCAACAAATAAACAAAGTGCCTGACACAAAAACTTGGTCAACAATTTTCTGTAAATCATTTTCTTGAGGCAAATATCCCTGGGGTCAGATTGACCCTAAGGGTAAAATGTGTTAGTAATATTTCAGGATAATACGAGGGTTAAGTGGGGTAGTGCAACTAATCGGTTTTCTAAATTATGGGAATACCAACAAGTTTAACTAGTTCAGCTTAGTTAGATATATGTTTAACTTTAGTTTAAATGAATTTCTTAGTGTTGGGGTAATGTAGCTATTTTTGAAAATCACATAGTTGTTATTTCAAGGAACTGAAATGGGTATAGTATGGACCTAAATGCAGCACACAACCGGACATAGTTTGTAATAACCTTTATATATGAACAAGCAGAGATATTGCATACAGGCGGGTATCGGGGATAGAGGAAGGGTTCCGGGGCCGGGGCTGGACAGCCGTGGGTCAGGTGAGTGGAGCAATGTGACTGAGCTCACACACACAGGGGAAAGTTCATGGGGCCAGAAGCCGGGACTGGTGGTGCTGTACTGCAGAACTAGTGAGTGAAGCGGGTTGGGGAGGCTCACACACACAGGTAAGAGTTGGAAAGCAATGGTACCGTCGAGGGAGCAGGATGATCGGAACCAGGTGAGCAGTCAGCGGGGCGGATGAACCAGAAGGAGCAGGTAGACGGGTAATCAGAGCCAAACGAAGGATCAGAAAACCAGCAGGGAAGTACTCACAAGACGAACCCACAAAGAAAGCTGGGTTGACGAGGCAGGAGTCTCTGACAATGAAGATCCCACAGGTTGAATTCGTAGTCGGGGACAGAAGGCTGAGGCATTTACCAGAGCAGACACACGGCAGGATGGTCAGGGACAAGTCGAGTCGATACCAGGAAGTCAATCCAGAGATGAACACTGGAAAGTATTGCATGAGTACAGAGAACAATCTGGCAAAGAGTGAATGAACCGAGGATTGTTATACTGGCGTGATGAGTGATGAGATGCAGCTGAGAGCCTTGTAGATGTCACCCAAAGGTTTCTGAAGAGCGGTTTTGAAGCTCAGTGTGAGGTGCTGCACCGTTGCCATCTTAGCAGTGTTTGACTTGATAAACAGTTGTCATGATTGTTGGGTCTGAGCTCTACCTCATGAGCTAAATAAAATTAATTAAAGTCCTCGGGACACCAGCCTAAACTATAGGCAAAATAGCTAATATGGTTTCAGTCTCAATTTATTACCATTAATCTGAAACTGTGATTAACAATTAGAGTTTACTAACTATAACCAAATTACCATATCAACAGTAAGTTAAAGTTGAAGGATTGGAATTCTACAAAGTAGAGGTTGGCAATATTCACGCTTGTACAACACACCAGTAGTTATACTTAAAGGCATTTATTTACAATGGAGAAGAGTAAAACACAATGTCTTATCTAGTATATACAGGTGTGTGTATGTGTGTGTGTGTAGGGGTATGTGTGTGTGTCTGTGGGGACACAAACAAAGGCAAGATGGCCGATTCAAAGCGATCACTGTGACCACATGACCTGAACAAAGAAGACTACACAAGATGGCGGTAAACAGAGAAACTACTCAAATTGGCCACCGAGACCACCTGGTGTGTGTGTGGGAGGGAAGGTGTGAGTTTCTTTGTTAGCCTAGCTCATGTAATCTAAAGGTACCAGGTTAGAGGGAGGTGGTTAGCTTCATGCAGGTTCTAGAACTGAGACGTACTACCATGTGTCTGAATATACGATGATTAACTGTATGACTGACCACAACCTAAGCAAACATTACAACAACAAGACATCAATCAACAAGTACATTAACAAAGTTGAGACTTCTGTTGCTTAGCTGTGCCGTGCTGGGAAAGGTTAGGCCCAGTCAATTAACGTTACCCAGTCCTTGGAACAAACAGTGTTGTTGTAAAGTCCAGTGAGTTGGGAGGTTTCCTGGTGGAGTAAAGTCCTGTCTGGCTGTGTTGCTTGCTGTTATCTCCTTTGTTCTCCTCACAGAGTTAGCTGTTCCACGCTAACTCTGCTACGACTCCTGTTGCTTGGAAAATCAGCTGGCCTTGTGTCGTAGCTGCTGATTCTGAAGAGAATTTGGTTCACTCTCAGTTAATCCGAAGCAGGTCGCTGCTGTTGAGGAGAAGAGTGTTTGCAGGCTGCTGTGAGCAGGCCGGCGAGAGAGCTGGTTTCTCTGGTAGCAGAGCTGACCTGAGCTGGGGAGAGGAGAGAGCAGGAGCTGCTCTCCAGAGCAAGCCGAGAAGACAGAGAGAAGAGAAGAAGGAGATCTGGTTTTGTTTGGTGACACCCTTGGGGGTCACATTTCACACGCTGACCCACACTGGCTGGCCAGTAAGGTCCGTGGGGGGAAGAGTCGTCCCCAGGTGTGAACAGTGAGGAACTGTGGGGTGTGAGTTCCTTTGTCCACTGGAGCAAAGAAACATCTGCTCTCTTGAATGATGAGTCCCAACATGATGGAGGGAGTTAGCTAGAAGGACCAAAACTGTTTTGTACCAGGCTGTAAACATGTTTATTTCTGCTGTAAAGTTCGACATTTTAACATTGGATTCAATGGGGATTGACTCACTGTCGGGGCCACTGACTGTAGTGGTCATTAGAGGACCTGCAGTTTTTGGTTCTTCAGCATTGGCTTCATCTTTCAGACCCAGAGGTTGATGCTTGGTTAGTAGTTGCATTTTGAAGTAGCTGTGATGCTTATTACTCACTGGACTGACTTGTTCTGTGTACTGCTGTGTACACTGAAGCAAACATAAAAAAAGCATTTCTCAATAAGGTTTGACCAAGATGGGTCAAAATAAGGCAACATGGGATATTGTTAATGTTAATGAAGCAGTTCAGTGTTATGTCTTCGTGGAGAGGGGTTATCACTCAACATTTGGCGTGTGTCTTGGAAAGTGCTAAGACTGGTACCATGTAAGATACTCTAGCCTGGGCTCCAAGAAAGATGGTTTGTCCCAGCTGGGAGAAAGAGCAGCTTGTTTATCAAAGGCTTGACGCTGCTGTTATCAGCTCTATGAATTGACGCCTTCCTGTAGGGGGGAGATTGTGGAAGAACTGGCAGCCCCTCGATTTCTCTCCACTGGAGAGCCGAGCTACACATCAGCCTTTTTTTCTCATTCCAGTGTAGGGCTTTACTGGGGGCTTCTCTGTCAATGCTGAGAATGAATTCACAAAGAAACATAGATGGTTATTCAGTTTTCATTCATTTACTATGAATGAAAAAGAAAAAAATTCACAGCCAATAATATTCCAATGTTAACACTCTATGTGAAAGAGGACCGTATATTTGTCTTGTTTAAACTGTTTATATACTCTTAAACATGAATTTATTCCAGACTATATTTCCATCCCATTTTGATTGTTTTAATAATGAAATAATCAGGACAAAGACAAAGAACACATCAGTGATTTCAAATTAGATCTTCCAAAATCTCTGATACAAAACAGCAGCAAGAAGAAATAGTCCTTATTGGCAATCTCTTGGACAATCAGCAGACTATAAGATGAGGCAAGGAGCAGATGTCAGCGAGTCTCGTTCCCGCCCTCTGCTGCCTAAAAGTAGAGATGGCTACGAAATAACAGACATCCGTGACATGGAAGCATCTGTGGCCTAGTCTGACATTAGTCCAGCCTTCTATTTGGCAGTTCCTAATTCCTGTTCCAGTTGAAAGGTTTCTACATTGCCAAGAGCTAATGGGTCACCCACAGGACACCTGCCTTCCCATGAACACCCCCCCACCCCAACCCACCCTTTGGCTTTGACATTTGATCATGCAGAGATCCTCCTATTTGTTTTGGATCATTTCTGTAATATGGCCTTTGGGGGAGAAATTCACAGCCAGTGTTAACTTTGCTATATTTACAGACAGTCCAATTGAATTTAAATGCTGGCCTACATTTCCATACTTAATAGTGTCATTATGACAGCAGCAATAGATGCAGTCTAAGCTGATTGAACTAATTTAGTGCCTTCCTCTTTTGTGTTGTTTTATTGCAGAGCTTAAGCTAGCCAAGGGGGGATTTCCTACAGCAGGTTTAGAATGCAGATATGTTCAGCGTCCTTCTGCCAAACTGATCTCAGCGGCTTTGTTTTAAGCCTTGTAGAACCACTGGAATTGTAGGAGGAGAATTGAGGATGATGTGGTTGTCTGCTGTTGCAGTTGACCCTGTCAGAAGCTTTTAAAAACCTGTTCACAATAAGCAGCTGGCTGGGGATACTCTCTGTTCATGCCTGGCATGCTCAGACGCTCCCAGGATGCGTCTCCTGGCCATCCTCCCTATAAAACACTCCTTGCTGTGTGTGTAAAAAACCACATTTGGCATAATGAAATGTAGGAAGCAATCAGTGAGAGCACTGACAGAATCTAGGCTGACACATGGGATATTTCCTGCTTGGGAAAAGTCTAATGTGGTTTATACTCACATCTAGTCTCATAACTGCATAAAAAAGAGGCATGGCTATGCAGATGCTACCCATTCCTGCCACTTTGTTTAATCATAATGCACACACATGCGCACACACACACACACAAACACACACACACACACACACACACACACACACATACACACACACATACCACCCCCACCACCCTATTTTTATCACTGAAGGTAGGCTAAACAACAGAAACACCTCTGAATAATGTAATATACACTACATCCTCCACAGTGATCAATTGAAGAAAGTTGTTTATGAATTAGTTCTCATAGAGAGAGATAATAGTTCAGACTGGACAGTACAACAATAAATATAGCAGCAGACATATATTGAATTTAGCCTTCTTCACTGGTATTACAAGTGAGATCTTCCTTTTACTTTCCTTCAGTCGTTAATTACTCCTGCATACTTTGAGCTTTCAATCATCATAGCAATTTTCCCATAGACTGCAATACAAATTCAGAAGCTGCTAGCAACTATTGTCTCAGCAGGTGGTAGTAACACAGTATCTGGGTAGAAATGAACAAAGCTGAATATTATTGGCCAAATAGACTCATTAACTCTTACCCTTATTACTCTCAGTATGAGAGCATGTATAAGACAAATCAGCACCCCCCATCCCCATGATTGTGATGTTCCTCTAGGCAGTCCACTCCAGTTGCAACCATAGTGTATATAAAATGTTTGCTGCATTAAAAGAAAGAGAGAGCCTAGATAAACTCTGAAACTTTATATTACTTGTAGTCAGGAGCTCTATAATAATGACTGAAGACAACGCAGTCTGTAACCATAGGTCTCTGAATTGTAGTGGAGGGGGAAGGATAAAGTAGCACGACATGGTAAGTAAGAGTAACACAAAATTGTACTTCAGTATACAGTACTAGAGTAAATTAACTTTGTTGCTTTCAATCATCGTCTATATGGTCACAGGAATCAGTGAAAATGGGTGACATTTTCTGTATTGGTTAAAAGCATAAAATAGCCTACTACAAGGCCCAGAATCCTTTGTGCCCTGATGACTGCGATGTCCCTCTAGGCCAGGGGTCTGCAACCTTTACTATTAAAAGAGCCATTTTTGGCCCCTCTCCCACATATAAAAATCATCTGAAGCCACAAAACCTATTCAACCCTTAAAATGAGGATAACACAGCGTTAAAGTTTTGAATATAGTTATACTATATATAAAAGAACTATAGTTTATTGCATTTATGAAAATATAGAACTACAAAAAACACAAAGGAATATAACAAAGGAAAACACCAAACTCTTGAAAGAAAAACTGGCATGTAAGTGCCTACTTTTAAATAAAAAAAGGAACTATGCAGGCCTATTTGAGTCCTTCTCTTATTTGTGAAGGATAAAAAAAATAAAAAGTAACCCACTTTGAAATAATTAAAACATATAGCTGCAGCCTAATAGCTTTAAGAAGAAGAACATAAGAACAGGCCAGTTTTTCCAAGACTTTTCTTTTTTTGAATTTATCCATGGTTAGCTTACTGGGGGTCTGAAAC
Source organism: Seriola aureovittata (assembly GCF_021018895.1). Lineage (NCBI taxonomy): Eukaryota > Metazoa > Chordata > Actinopteri > Carangiformes > Carangidae > Seriola > Seriola aureovittata. The sequence goes on from NC_079379.1 coordinate 646,262, forward strand.
TCAATATTAGCCACCTATCAGCGGCAGGAAGAGGCAGTAGGCTGTAAACGTTGCTATGGAGACATTGTAAGATGTGACGTATATTTTAGTTGAGAAATATTATCAGTACCACCTCGATCTCCAAAATATTTGGTGTTCTCTTTAAAGGAAAAAATAATAATAAAATAAAAAATTGCCGTTATTTTATTCTCTTTTTTCAAAGCTACAGGGAGCCACTGCAGAAGAGCTGCAGAGCCTGTATGCAGGCCACTCTACAGTAGTTCCATAGCGTGTATATAAAACATTTGCTACAGTAAAAGAGAGAGAGAAAGACAGAGTGCTTGTGCAAATCACAATTTTTTTAAAATAAATTAAGTCAAAATTGTGCTATATGCAATTCATCATTTTGAATAGATCAAATGATGTTCTTGTGGCACCAGACGGTTTTAAAACCCTCTCAATCTCCTGTTTGTTTATAAAATCTGAACTCTAACCAGAGTCTGGCCCTGAGGTTTACTTGCCACACTGTCTTGGCCTTCTGCCCTTCTCTGTTCTCTATTCTGTTTTTCCTGCTAATGTAAATAGCCATCTTTGCTTATCCAGAGAGGAAGTTCAGGAGCTGCCACTTGTTTTTTTGTCTTTGTTGTAGCCAGCTCCCATGATAAAAACCCTCTCGGCAAAAACAACGTTAAAGGGACTAAAAACCAATGTTAAAAGAGAGAAGAACTCAGTGAGTCTCTTACACTCAGTAAAAACATGGAAAACAGTCTCACGTTGGTCACAGATTGGAAACTTGTTTAAAACAGCAGGATTAAGAACAGAAATAATAATAATAATCTACACAGGTTAAGCTGTGCCACAGCTGGGATGCTACCAAGTTATTTAAAACCAGCACTCTGCCTTTCAGTGACATCTGAGGGACCAGTCATCTCCAGAGTTTTCCTTCAATCTTTTCTGTGACAGTCTCCCAGTTCTTCTCCACTACACCTTTTTTTCCTAAAAATACACCTAAGTATCTCATGCCATCCCTCTTCCAGTTTAGGTTTTGAGGTAGAACTGGGAGACCGCCATGCCATTCACGACAGCGAGGGCTTCAATTTTTGTCCAAAGACCCTCGCTGCTGATGCTACATTAAAATCATTCTTAATACCAGCTAAAAGGTCTGCATCCCTCTGACTTCTAATAAAAAACAATAAGATCTCGCAGATAAAAACATGTTTCCATTAAAACCAGGTAAAACTGGACCCTGTAGGATAGAGCATTGAGGAGGGGTTCCAGGGAGAGTGCATAGAGCATCCCCGGCAGAGCACAGCCCTGCCTCACAACCTCTAAACACTCTGAAAGGAGCACACAGACTGCTGCTGAACTTCAGCAAGCTCTCAACCTCACCCTACAGCACCTTGATCTTAGCTATGACACCAGCACTGAACCCAAACTTCTCCATTACTTTCCAAAAGAAGTTATGCTCAACACAGTCAAAAGCCTTTTCTTGATCCAGGGAAATCAGACCAATATCTAAACCCAATGAACCAGAGACATCCAAAACATCCAGAATTAGGAGGACCTTGTCCACCAAGGACCTGCCTGGCACACAGTAGGTCTGGTCCCAGTGGATGACGTGCTCCATAGCTCTCCCCAGCCTGGAGGCCAAGACTTTGGACAGAGGTTTGTAATGTCCTGCAGGTTTCCCTTCTTTTGCAGTAGGGTGAGGACTGCCCTCCCTCAGGACACTGGCATGGAACCAGAGGCCAGACACTCGTTACAAACATCTTGTGCCATGATGTCCTAGAAGGCCTTGTAAAACTCCACTGCGAGGCCATCGATGCCAGGAGCCCGCTGCTCCTGCATGCTCTGCAGGGCGGCCTGTAGCTCCTGCATCTGTAGGGGGGCCTCGGATTGCAAGTTTGTCTCTTTTGAGACCTGAGGTAGTCCTTCACAGAACCCCTCTAGGAGGGTCTGCTCCTCCTTGTACTCGCTCTTGTAGAGTTCAGAATAAAAACTCACAGCTCTCCTCCGGATCTGGCTTGGTTCCGTGAGTTCCTGCCCTGTGTTGGAGAGCAGTGTGTGGCTTACTTTCCCATGTCCATTCTTACCCAACAGAGCACCTGTTGTTGGCGCATAAACATTAATAAAAACAGCTTTAAAATGGTCGAATTGAGTTCTGATTAAAAGCAACCTCCCCTCAACAAAGTACTGGACCTACAGTGAGTTGGGTTTAAAAGCCCTGGTGAAGAAGAAGCCCACTCCTCCGTTCAGAGAAGTGTTGTGACTTAAAATGGCTTCTCCTTCCCACTCCCTCCTCCATTCTGCTTCATTTGTAAAATCACTGTTTCTTGTAAGAAAAAGACGTCTATTTTTTTCCTTTTAGCCGTTTCAAAAATAAAAGCTGTTTTTCTTGCCTCTCTAACCCATTTACATTTAAAACACCCAGTTTAAAAACATCCATGATGAGTGAGATGTTAAAAACTAGAGTAAAAACAAAAAAATTAATTAAAACACACATAGCTGCTTTTTTTGCTTTCAGCACAAGTTTCTTTAATCTAAAAACCTCCTGATCTGTGAGTCCAGCCTCTTCTCTCTGACTCATGTGGACTCTGGCCGAAGAACAAAAAGACCTAAGTCTGGAAAATATTCTTCTATTTTTACACCATGTTTGTTTTGTTTTTGGTTTGCTGTAAGAAACTTTACATTTTCTTTTCTTGGCTGCTGCTGCTGCTAAAGTTTGGGATGTCACTATTGTCAGAAACACACTCATCAGTCTCACTGTCATCTGTGTTCAGTTTACTTTGTTTGTCTTCCACAACTTTGATGGTTTTTGCATCACTTGTGTTTTTGCTTTTCTTCCTGCATTTTGTTGCTACCTTTGGTTTTATAAACGTTTCTGTTTCCTTCTCCACCTGGCTCACTCCATAACACACCTTTTTTAACTGTTTCATTTCTTTATTTTTTACTGCTGCCTCCTGCTTTCTCTACCTGTTCACTTTCCTTTCCTTCACCTGCCTGCATTTCTTCGTCACCTGTCTTCTCCTCCACCTGTTCACTCATCTCATTTTTGTCATTCATTTGTTCACACACACCACTTTCATTCCTTTCTTTGTCCCTTCCCCTTCCCACCTCTTTTTCTCCTGCCTCACTCAAAACATTCTCCCCACACTCTCTCACATCATTCACACACACACACACACACACACCCGATGTATTTACAGTACTCACCCGGTGCACTGGGTTGGACACAGCAATGGATCTCCACCATAAAGCCCGCTGAGCGGCAATTGGCCGCTCGGATGAGGCAACCGACCCCACAGTGGGAGGCACTGTAATCATAATCGTAGTCATAATCATCTTTTTTAACCAGGGAGCGGAGGTTGAGCTCCTCATCCCAGTTGTTGAGTATAGCTGCCTGCGGTGAGACACTACGTGTCTCAGTAATGGAGACTTACATCCAGACAGGATCTTTCTGATCAGGGAAACCACCTTCCCGTGTCTGGAAACTCTTCGGTTATGAAGAGGGCGGATATCGTACAGGACCACCTCGGTGGTGGGTTGTGACAGCGGTAGCACCTGTACAAAACTTTCGTTCACGGTGAGTCTTTACCCCGTGTCTACGGGTTAGGGATGTGACGCTGGTAAGGGGGAAAAGATCAAAACCAGAACACCAAAAAAAAACACCAAAAAGTAACAAAATTGAACCAAAAGAACTGTGATTAATAAACTATGTGAAATTAAAGCTCGTTTATAGATAAAGAATGAAAAAAAAAACCAAGAAAAATCATGTTCACACACATCACTCCAAGCATGCACTCCAAGAGAGAGAAAGAGAGAGAGAGAGAGCCTGTATACACTCCAAAATCATGAAGCTTAATGGAACACGCCCCATGTTAATTACATAAGGAACTATGAAGTGAGCTGATGGAAGGAGTTCTGCTGGGTGTGGGAGCTAGATGACAGTCTTTTGTTCGGTAGACGTGAGTTCGCCTCTCGTTGGAACTATTGACTAAAGTTAGTTAAATCACTGTTTTTAAGATCTGCTGACAATGTAAACGCAACAGACACCCACACACACAAACAGAGACAGAAAGCTGTTCACAAGTTAATACACTTAGAGGAAGATGACAGTTTCACTGGTGTTAAACTGGAGCTCTCCCTTTTATTTTCCTTCTGTTGTTAACTCCTACCGCATACTTTGTGCTATATAAACCTTTCAACTATCAAAACGTTAGGCTTCTTCAGGAGATGTATCCTTTTCTTCAAGTTTTAATACAAATTTCTTAATTTTTGAAATAACAAGCTTTTTCTGCAATTTTTTGATTTCGATGTTGAAATCCTTCAAAACTTCAACGTCTTTGAAATTCAACTACTTGAGAATACTTTCATTTAAAAGGTTCATTCAAACTTTATAGTGCTCACAACACTTCCAGCTGTTAAGCAACTATTCAGTTTATTGATATCTTGAATTAAAGTTACTAATGTTTAGGATGGAGTTCATCTCTTCATCTTTATTAGTTCTTCACATTTTCATGGCATTTTATTTCGACTTCCACCTGTGCCTGTAAATAATTTGGCTTTCAACTGTTTGAACATGTGTCGGTTCTCCTATTTCGCAGCTAATGGACTTCAGCTCCTCCAGTTTAACATTTTGGGATCAAATTTTTCAAAGCACTCCTCTTCACTTAATATGAGCTGCTTTCTCAACTCAATTCAACAATCTAGCCTCCAAGAATAACAACTGTTCACAAGTGGCATGTGACTCCAACGACTGTCGTTATAACACAATAGAGCACTAACGAAGTCGAAACCAATTTTCCACCAACGACAGTCATGCAAACGACTGTCGTTGACACTTGGAGCACAAAAGGGAACCAGTGACATCATCAGCCTTGTGAACGCCCACAAGAGGTTAAATACCTGGGTCTCCACACCAGAAAGTAGGACCAGTCCCAGTCTGGTCAGATGCGTACACGAACTGATGAAGCCTCTTGGATGAGAGGTGAAACGTCTTCCAGACAAATAACCTAGTCCAGTTGTTTTCGATTTAAAAAAACTCATTTAGGATACTATGACCTGGACAAATGAGAATATACACAGGCTTACTGCTTTCTCAACTATTTTAGAAGTGTGTGAGCAATCTCCTTCAAGTTTTGCTTGTATATGTCTTAGGCTTTTTTCCTTTTAGCTTTAAACTTAGATGTTTTTCTGTTTTTGTCGAGTTTTGTGCTGCTTGTTAAAGTTTTCATCAAAAATTCAGGTATTTTTCAACCTTTTTATGCCATTGAACCTTCAGCTTACAATTTTTGCTTTTAATCTTCAGCCATTGCTTGACCTACTTTAGCATTGTTTCAGCAACCTCATTCAGCTCTTAGCATTCACACGCATTTTCAGCAGGAAATGCATTTTCTAGTTTGTCTTATTCCTCTTCCGTATCGAAATTTCGGCGCGTAACTCGCCTGGCAGCTTTGAAAAAAACCCAGACAATATATATTTACATATAAATGTGTGCGGCTCAATTGGGAATGGTGTGCTATGACTTTTCTAAGCGATTCGAGTAACTATGGCAATGTAATGAAAAGTAATGAAAGACAAAAAAATTCCCATAAAGAATGAATGGGGAGACACCTTCAAAACGACTCTACTCCTTCAGCGTAGTAAGATAGTTGAAAATACAAATTCAGGAACTGATTTCCAGAAAAATGAAGAGTGACATTTTTTTGTAACTCACTCCTTTGTCCACATTTTTGGCTCCAGAAACACCAAAGCCTGATATGCAGTGCAGGAAGGTCTTTTGGTCGTCATAGTCTGCTCATCATTATAATAGGAGTTACAGTTTTTTCACAAAAAGCAGTCGAGTGGCTCGCAGAACCTAAATCACACCCAGATCTGAGTCTGCTCTGTGTCTTCCAGCTAGACACAGGTGTTCGAACCAGCTCGTTAAGAGACTCTTTGATCTCTGTGATCTTTACAAACACAGCCACACAGAGGCACACACACACACACACACACACACACACACACACACACACACACACACACACACACACACACATACACACACGGAGAAAGCTGTTAACAAGTTAGTGCTCATAGAGAGGTTACAGTTCAGACTGGACAGTATAACAGTAAATACAGCAGCAGACATATTGAATTAACTTTGAGTTCTGAGCTAAAGGAACTGTTCAACCATGATAGTAGCTCTCCCATAGACCGCAATACACACACACACAAACACACACACACACACACAACACACACACACACACACACACACACACACACACACATATACCACCCCCACCACCCTATTTTTATCACTGAAGGTAGGCTAAATAACTGAAACACCTCTGAATAATGTAATATACACTACATCCTCCACAGTGATCAATTGAATCAAAAACTGTCTAAAACTATTTTAATAATAAATCGCCAACCGAGTACATTAGTAATTATCAGGTGTATGCTCAGGCTCCAAAGTGTCTAACTACAATTAATTGGTTGATTTGGTTGATGTTTTCACCTGGGAACTGATATATCTGGTAACCTAAAGATGTTCTTTCATTTTATCGTTTTACCATATATTATTATTATCACCCGATAACATGTTTTACCCGTCTCCCCCCATTTTCAAATGTAACACAGTAACACCCTTACTCAGAAACATTTTAACTGACTTGCTTTGTTCATTTATTTGAGAACATTTTTACACAGTGATTTACTTCTACTGATGTTCTTTCACTAATACTAGTGACGCCGTTCACATGTTGACGTGCTGACTTGCTGACGTCAGTGTGGTGTCCCATCTGAGTTTCTGTTACTGGTAGAGTTTATTGCTGCTCTGTCTGAACACAGTTAATGTTGCTGTTTTCTTCATCACAGTGTCTAACTACCTGCTGTACATTTAAACTCACAGTAGTTCTTCTCCAGCACTCAGAGCTCTCTGCTCCTTTTAGTGACTTTCACTAACTCAGCAGTTGTTTACATGCTGTTCAGATCTGCTATTTACTTTAGCTTTGCAGTTATAACTAGCTTCTCTCTCTCCCTCTCTCTCGCTCGCTCGCTCTGTGTGATGGTGTTGTAACTTCAGTGTAGAGGATTGTGATATTTGCTACATCTTCAGCGATGTCTGCTGTCTTTAGGCACAGCTCCACTCGCTAACCAGAGCTAACTGCAAACTCTAACTGCCATCTCTGAAAGTTTTTCTCAAAAAAGTCAGACAAGCTCTTTTAAATCTCGCAATTTTCCAACCTTCATTGACAATTTTATTTAAAAATGTAGAGATTTCTTTTTGTCCAGTATCACCCAGTTTTTGTTTCATTCTGACATCTTTTACAGTTTTTGAGGAAGTGATGGGAGTGCTCTCCACCACCCCCAATGACTGCAATACAAATTCAGGAGCAGGTGTTACTAGGCAGAAATGGGCAAAGCTGATTCTGATTGGCTAATTAAACTCATTAATTCTTAGCCTTTTAACTCAGGTATGAGAGCAACTCTAAGATAAATCAACACGGTGTATTTGCATGTACTTGTGTGTGCGTGTTGATGTATTGTTCTTTGCATGTGTGTACACGTCTTTCTATAATTGTAGGGACAATTTTGGTTAAAAACCATTATTGTGAGGTCATTTTGGCCAGTCCTGACACAACAAAGGGCTGTTTGAAGGTTAAAAGACACACAAACCCCATCACCATCGTATGGATATTAATTGTATGACTGTCTCAACCTGGTAACACAAGTTTTTTGGAGGCTCTTTGGTGGACAGCTCTACTGCCACACACACACACGCACATTCACAGACACACACAAACACCACTTTACCTTTTTGATATTCACCTTCAAAATAAGAGTCTCAACCAGGTAAAAATAACCTATTGGAGGTTCTGTTGGGCAGCTCTACCCCTAGCATGTATAAGGCAAATCAGCACTGTTTATTTGTGTCTGCTAGTATGTTCATGTGATTGTGTACAGTTGTGTATTGTACTTTATTTTAGTGGGTATACTGTGGGTTTGCACACACACACACACACACACACACACACACACACACACACACACACACCACCGCCTCCACCTTCCCATTTTTAATCACTGACAGTAGGCTAAATAACAGAAACACCTCTGTATGATACAATTTACATAACATCCTCCACAGTACATTACCTGAATCAACAACTGTCTAAAACTATTTTAATAATTAAACGCCAACTGAGTATATCTTAGTAATTATCAGGTGCACGCACAGGCTCCAAATTGCTTAACTGCAATTAATTGGTTGATTTCGTTTTATCCATCATAGATATTAACTGTATAAGTGTCTCAACCTGGTAACACAAGCTTTTTGGAGGCTGTATGTTATACAGCTCTACTGCCACAGACAACAATACACACAAACACACACACACACACACACACACACACACACATATGAAACACACAAACACCATCTCCATGAATTGGATTAACCTCCAAAATAAAAGTCATGGTAAGAGGCAATTATTGGCTCTGTAGTACAAAACCTTATGCAATTTATCCTGCCAAACACAGAAGCACAGACACTTTCAAAATAAGAGTCTCAAAAAGGTAAGAGGTAAGGTAGGTCATAAAGGTTCGATCTTAGAAGCTATTGTGTATATGGGGATATAGCGGTATAGCGTTATTGCAGATCAACTTCTGTTAGGGCATGTACATGTGTGTATACATGTCTTGCTATGGTTGTGGGGACAAATTTGGGTGTGAGGTTATTTTGGCCAGTCATGACAGCGTCAAAAGGCTCTTTGAGGGACACCTGCAGTGAATGAGGTCAGTGTCAGGATAAGTCTCTACAACATGAATGAAACTGAAAGTAATGTCCTTTGTACAGACTGAAACGAGAAGAGTGAAGTACGCACACCAAGCAACAGGCACATTCAAAATTTCTCCAGGAATTTTCTAGTTCAACATATAATCCTGAAACTTCATCTTTTATACTGTAATACAATAACAGACAGTTAACAATTTGCTACAGAACCAACAGGCCAATAATTGCAAAATGGCGTCATTAGTAAGCATAACAATATGAAATAATAGCGACACTGGCAATGGATTTCAAACATGTACAATTGAGAATACACCAGTGCCTCTAGACATAACAATAAAAAGCAACTGAATCCATTAGAAGTCTAACGCCAAATGTCACCACTTATACACTGTAAAAAAATGGCTGTAGAAATTACAGTAAAAAACTGACAAATAGGGGGCGTCGTGTAGCGTAGTGGTTTAAGCAGGCGCCCCAGTCCTCGCTGCAGTTGGCCCCGGTTCGAATCCCGCATCGGACGGCCTTTCGCTGCATGTCATTCCCCCTCTCTCTGCCTCTCTGTTTCCTGTCACTCTCCACTGTGCTGTCCATTAAAGGCATAAAAGCCCCAAAAAAATATACTTTAAAAAACTGACAAATAGCAACAGTAAAAGACCATAAAATCCAAAATAGTTTATCACTGTAGTAAATACAGTGAATTACTGTAAATCAAGAAACAGTACATATCTTTAATTTTTACAGTCATAATATATAGAAAACACAGGATTTTACTTTTTTTACTGTGAAAATTTTGAAAATTGTAAAACTCATGAGAAAATACCGTAATGTCACAAGCATGCAAATACCTTAAAATTAATGGTATTATTCTGTCTAAATTACAGATTTTGCTGATGTGTACATTTAAATTTACAGTATAAGTCCGTTAACCATTCAACAAAATCATACGTTCATTTCTACAGAAAGAACATGTTAAATTTATGGAATGTTTGTTATATAAAGTTGATTTCAAGGAAAAACATATATGTTTAGATAATATAAATTGCTTTATTTTATGTAAGGTCCTAGTAAGTATGGATCTAATCTGATAATTTATACAATAACAAACTATAGATAATGTCTTATTATCATATTCCAAAAACACAGCAATTTGATATTTGAATTTTCTTACTATTATTTCCTACTTCATTATCACAATTACATATAATAAAATTGGATAGAACAAAAGACACTTTAAAAGAAAACATGTGCAAGGACAACCAAAAAACACAGTGGGCTTCATGTGGCTCTCTAAAATAAAATAGTTTAAAGGCAAATTATGAAAATATGTGTGCAATATAAGCGATAATACTATGGTATTTGAAAAGTAGAATATAATTGTCAATAACTTTGGGACTACATATGGTGTTGCTGTCTTTTCAATCGCTGAACTGCTGATATACAGGCGTTTTCCTTATTTTAACTTTAAGCTACCAGTTTTCTCAACAGTCAGCAGTAAACTTAGCCTAGAGAGAGACAGGGGTGGGGTGGGGTGGGGGGAAGCCTCCGTCACACAGACGCACCTCAACGAGCACTTACATTTTTAATCCAGTTGTTATGCCCCAGTCTAGGGGGGGGCTAGGAAACAACATAAACTGGCCCCATCTTCCCCAAGTCCCAAGTAGTCACAACAAAGATTGGTTTAAATATAACAAAAGTGATTTATTTACATAAAGATTTTAAGTGAACATATAGAAAATAAATACTGAGTTTAGGCTTCAGGGTGGACTAAGGCCAACATAATAAACATCTAATCTAACCAAAGGAAAACAAATGACAACAAACTCACCTCCATAACTAGATAAACAGGAGAAAACAAGAGAAACAAAACTGGCAGCCCACCCTTACTACTCAAATGAATTGAAGAACTACACAAAGATAAGTCACTGCAACGGTGTGGCCAGTTGGGAGAAGAGGAGAATGGCTCCTTATATATCAGGTGACCAGGGGCTGCAACCAATCACCGACCAGGGCGCAGAGCCTTTCCACCAATGACGGCGCGGCTGAGGAACATACCTATTTGCATACAATAAGAAAACAGGAACACAGGGCACACACACACAAACACAACAAACCAACAACAATAATATGGCCGCGGTCATAACACAGTTCACTGCCGCTGATGCGCACCCAGCACTGAACTTCTGTGGAGATTACACACAAAGTCCTGACTCCTGGGGACATAACATTTCTTCTTGAGGTAAGCATTTTTACAGAATTTGTTCCAGTCTGAGAGTAAAAGCTTTCTTGAAGGTTTTTTTTGGGTTTGTGATGTTACGTCAATGTTACTTTATGTTTGCTAGGTCAGAAGGCAGCTTATGTTCTGTTTTGCTTTGTAAAAACTAACATTAGCTAACATTATCTAACCTAGTTATTTAGGGGTAAGTTAACTAGCTATTTTTATTTTGGGAGTTGAGAGTTGACTGTTGTCTAACATCGTCGTGTTAGGGGGTTTTGTGTTGAACATTAGCTAAGTTAGCTAACTATTTGCCAACAACATGTTTTGTTGTAATTTTTGTGGCAAGTCGGTTAAGACATTGAGGGGTTATGTGCTTCATTTCAAACTTCATTGAAATGAACCATGCTGTGTATTTACGTGCGCTGGAGCTGGTTGCAAGTAGCTATTTAACAGATATGGAGCGTTTAAGGCTCATTTTTACCGGAAGCATAATGTAGGCCTATCTGCCTGACTGATCTCTGACACAGCACTTGTTACACAGCACACATTTAGCACAACCACACACCCGATTAGCAGAACACCTCAGATCTTTGCAAAATGAAACACTCCTGTAAAAACTATACACTAATTTATAAAAAACATATTTTGTCACCATACACCACACACACACGTTTCATTTGACTTAATTCTGTTTGAACCAGTTACACACTGCTGTGCTTAACCTTTTAGCAATTATACTTCTCAGTGATTAGGGCAATGTAAGTGAAATACACAGGGAAAGTGCAAATATACAATAAATTCACCAAACACTACACAAGACCAATGCTGCAGACTGATGAAAATATAATTTATTTCTCTCCATATAACCAAATCAGACTAGACATTATCTCTTTGCCTAGCTGGATCTGGCCAGAAAATTTCATCAACATTGAAGGCGATATCCTCATTGGCAAGACAACGTGCGAAGAACCGTCTTGAATGTCGATGTAAGGCCGGGACTCAAGGCAGGACTCAGATGCAGAGATTTAGGAAACAATAGGCTTTTATTGAATTCAGCGGAGACCTCAGACAGATTGATAAACAAATGGCTAGAAAAAAGGCTAGCCTTTAACTCTGAATACGGAGGAAAAATCTGACTAAATAAAAATAAACCAAAATAATCTACTCACGCTACTAAGCGGAGGATCTAGAATAATTAATAACTAGGCTACACGAAATAAAAATCACTCATACCGAGGATAAACTAAGATCTATGGAAATAGGCTAAGGCAAGAAATACAAACAAAAATTCACTCTTAAAGAGGAAAAACAAAGGGCTATGAACTTTAGCTATGGAAAAATTTACAAACAAAAAATCACTCTTCTCAAGGTACATACGGCTTACTTTGGCGATTACTATGGCTGTGGGCATGGACAAAGGCTTGGGTGCAGGACGAAGACACTCTGGCACAAGACAAGGGGAACACAGACTATATAAACACATGGAGGGAAATAGGGCACAGGTGGAAACACTTAAAATAAAACAAGAAATGACAGAACAAAACAAACCCAGGACAAGACAACCTCACCACGGTGTGACAGTCAAATCCATCCTTGCACAGCTGCGGCGTAGATTTGGTCACAGGCCTCCTCCATGGCCTGAATGAGGGGTACCTTAGCCTGAGGCCGGAGATCGTCAACCCTCCACCACCATGCAGAGAAAAACTCTGCGATTAGGTTTAGAAATGGAGTGTATGGTGGAAGGTATAGTACTGTAAATTGTGGATGGTGTTGAAACCAGTTCTGGACCAGAGCAGAGCAGTGGAATGACACATTGTACCAGATGACAATATATTGCATCTGGTGCATTTGGTTTACTGCTATGACGATGTTCTGCAACCGGTCCAACACTGTGAGAATGTGAGGTGTGTTGTAAGGGCCCATATTGGCATGATGGACGAGGACCCCATTCTGTGTAATGGCAGTGCAAAGGGTGATGTTACCCCCACATTGCCCTGGGACATTGATTATAGCCTTCCTTGTCATTGTTGACCCTCAGTCCTATGTAGAAAAAAAATACATGTAACCTACTGTAAAATGTCACAGGAAGGGGTATCAAAAGTACTGATCTGGTGCATACAATAAGCAGCTGATTACTGTAACTGTGGACAGATTTTTATTTTATTACCTCTTTTCTTGTCGAAATGTCTTAATGACAGGTGCCACTGTATATCTGCTAAGATTTGGCTGAACTCTTAGTCCAGCCTCCCTCAGTGTCAATCCACCATTCACAACATGGTCAACTAGGGTTGTGTTAATTTCCTTTGATAAGTTTGGTCCTCTTCTTCTTTGAGCACGTTCTCTTCCTGCTTCAGGTACTCCTCTTCCTCTACCTCCACCTCTACCTCTGGTACGTCCTCTGCCTCTTCCTCTACCTCCTTCTCCTCTGCCGTGGATTCTCACCCTCTCTCTTCTTCTTGTGACTCCTTCCATTTTGGTTGAAGACAGGTGATCTCACGTGCTGCATTTTTGTAGTGCTTAAACCTGATTGGTGTGTCTACAATTAAGCAATCACGTTTGCGCACCTGATGGCTGTGTTTAACCAATTGGCTCATAGATGTGATAATTTGACAGTCAGTGCTTTGGAATTGCAAGGAAGTGACATCATGATATACTTCTGTGTCTAATGTATACAAGTGTGTTTAGTGTTTTGCAAATCACTGTGTGTATTGTTTTGCAAAATGTGAGACTGACATTGTGCTTATAGTGGTGCAAATCTGGGCCGATGTTTTGCTCCTTGAGTGTAAGGTTTTGATAATTGTGTAATACTTTTGATTTAAGTGTTTATGCAATCGAAAAAAACTGTAAATGCATGAGTGGAGAGACATGTTAAAGGTGGACTTACCAAATTGAACTTTTAAGAGTGAACTCTTACATAGCACTTGCTGTATGAAACAGTTACTGTACCTTAACTGTTAACCACTGACATTCAGAACAGTATTCTGTGATATTTTCAGTTAGCTTTAATGTTTTTGAAAGCATTTATCTTTCGGGTGTCCGTAAAATTTATGTGAACTTGTGAACAAAAGCCAGACCTTTTGACCCGTGGAGTAAGTAGGAGCAGACGACCTCTTTTTGTCCGCCGCGGCTTTATATGCGGCGGACTGCCGCAGGAGGTGCTGGTGAGCTCACTCCCAGGTGAGACAGGGCAGATGGAACAGAGCTATCGGGGTCTGTGGAAGGAAAGAGAGAGAGTTGGTGACCATGTACTATATGAAACGGAGAAAAACCAGATGATGCAGAGAGTAAGGAGTTATGAGCAAGTTCCACCCAGACCAATTGTGATGACCAGGTGTCGGGGTGTCGTGATGCCGTGATCCTCAGACCTTTTTCGAGTTCCTGGTTTAGGCGTTCAGATTGTCCATTGGACTGTGGGTGAAAACCTGATGACAGACTAACCGTGGCTCCCAGCAGACCACAAAACTCCTTCCAGAACTTGGAGATGAGTTGTGGGGCCCGGTCAGAGACCACATCCTCAGGGAAGCCATGAATCCTGAAAACATGATTAATTAGTGCTTCGGCTGTCTCCTTCACCGAAGGAAGCTTAGGGAGTGGGATGAAGTGAGCCATCTTAGACAGTCTGTCAATAACAGTCAAAACAACCGTTTTACCACTAGAGGGAGGAAGCCCTGTGATAAAATCTAAGGAAATGTGTGACCACGGGCGCTTGGGTACAGGAAGGGGCCGAAGCACCCCTTGGGGTCTCTGATGGGACACCTTGAACATGGCGCAGACTTTGCAAGCGTTAACATAATCAGTGATATCGTTCTTCATCTTGGGCCACCAGAAACACTGCTGCACTACAGCCAGGGTCTTAAGGACCCCCGGGTGGCAAGTTACGTTGTTGGTGTGTCCCCAATGTATAACCTCCCCCCGGAGTTCAGGGACCACGAACAGTTTGTCCTCCGGACACTCCAGAGGAACCTGGACACCGACACTAGCCGCTCTGACCTCGTCCTCAACTCCCCAAGAGAAGGCCGAAACAAAACGGGAGGATGGTTTTGGGAGCCTGATTGGAATTGTCCCGGTCAAACACACGCGAGAGAGAGAGAGTCAGGTTTGGAGTTTTTGGAGCCATGGCGGAACGAGAGAACAAAATCAAAGCGGCTAAAGAAAATAGACCATCTGGCCTGCCTGGGGTTTAACCTTTTGGCAGATTTCAGATATTCAAGATTCTTATGGTCAGTCCAGACCTGAAATGGCTGTTGCGTCCCCTCGAGCCAGTGCCTCCACTCCTCCAGAGCCACCTTGACCGCCAGCAGTTCCCTATCCCCAATGTCGTAATATTGTTCCGCACTGGTGAGTTTCTTGGAAAGAAAAGCACAAGGGTACAGCTTACCATTATCTGGATTAATCTGTGAGAGCACCGCCCCAACACCCACATCGGAGGCGTCAACCTTGACTATGAACTGCTGGCGGGCATCTGGGAGTGTGAGCACGGTCGCTGAGGTGAAGCTCTTCTTGAGGAGGTTAAAAGAGGTTTCACATTCTGTAGACCAGACAAAAGTTTAGTTAGGAGAGGTCAGGTTATGCAACGGAGCAGCAATGGAACTATACACTGCAAAAAAGGAATTTCAAGAAAGTAAAAAAAGCCTTTTATCAAAAAAAATAAGTCTTATTTTTTGTCCAAAAAGAATATTAATCTTGTCTAGCATGTTTTGCATTAGAAAAAATATCTAATTTTAAGAAAGTATGCCGTACTTTTTCTTGATAAGATATTCCTGCGAATTTTGAGCTAGAATGAACCAGAAACAGAGTATAAAAATGTTTTACAATAAAACCTAGTGGGGCAACAAGATTATTTGCCTTATTTTAAGAATAAGACCATTTGCACAACGTCTCAATTTAAGAATGCCATGAAACAAGGACAATTAAAAGTTTTTTATTATTATTATTATTATTTTCATTGCAGGACAGAACCTGCTGCTTCATATCTAACATATTAAGATGAAAGCAGACTGGTCTATACAACACACAACCTACAACATAATACAAATAACCATGCTGGATGAAAACTGCATGGCCCACAAACAAAAAAAAAATGAGTTTTAATAGTATTAATATGACTCAATAAAGACTTGAGAGTGAGAGCCACAAACACAAAGCAAATAACACAGCGCCAAATCATTTTTCCGTTTTTAGCCTGCATTAGCTAGCTACCGAGTCCGACCGCCTTTGCCTCTGAACCGAAGATGACCTGGTGATACATCACGTGATAAAAGTACGTTAATTCCGTGTCTTATAACGGCAGAAAACGACTTGCCATTTATCAATTATCCCATAAATGTGACTCGATTTTAATAATTACAAAGTCATATGAACTTATTTAGATAAATAACGTTTGTATAAATGCAAAATAAATGTATTTGCCTGAGCATCCACTCCCGCTCCCTCTTGGAAGATGGTGCAATCCACCCCTTCGCGCTTTTTTTTTTTTCTCTCTCTCCCCGCTTGGAGTCCGTTGCAATTTGAAATGCACAGCTCCTCTGGAGGTCACCTGCAGTAGCTGTTGATTGTGGATATTAAAATCAAAAAATGGACAAACTGGATGAGGTTGCAATTGCCACACTCAGAGGTATGCTACAAGGGTTACTTTTATGTTGTGCTGGTGTTATATTTAATGTAGTTAGTTAACCTAGCTTAACGAGTTGTGGATTCGCTAATGGGCTAAAGTTTAGCCGCTAAACCACATTAAAAAAACAGGCTGGTGTTGCATTATGATTCCCATCTAAAAATAGGTTTAGCCGAATTAAGCTTTGGGACCAGTATTTTTTTTTATATCAAGGGCTGTAAATGCTGAAAATACAACAACACCTGGTAGTTTGCACATGCCCAGGCAGGAGCCAGAGGCGTTCATTGTAGGCCACCTTGGCAGCCCCCATCTATCAAGCTTTACAAAACTGACATGAAATGTGAATGCATTTTATCTAGCAATGCTCTATTCTCACTCTGTAGTTTGCGTGGTTTCAGTATATCTCATTTATAAATGCTGTCAAATTCACTCACTGCTCTTGAAGTAAAAGTAGCAAGAATTAGTAAAATGTCCAAACAGTTCTTATTGTACAAGGGGTGTTGGCAAAATATCCTTACCAAATATCCTTATGTTCAAATATGAAGGAATTCAATGATAACCTCTGTTTCTTGGCCCTGACTGTCACTTTTCTATATTCCAGCTGCTAATATTGGAGAGGACTTATTCCTCTCGCTTTCCCGAGACGACATCAAAGACCTCTTTCCTGGTTCTGAAAATTTCTTGAGGTGCCGGGCTATATGGCTTGTTGTAAGTAAAGATGAAAAGGTCAGGTCTGTCTTTCACAGTATAAGCTGCTGTTTAACAGTACAACACTTTTCCAATATCACAGTCATTGTTTTAGACATTTCTGCTTTTGGTCCCTTTCAACAGTGGATATAAAATAGTCTAGTGGAAATAGTGGAAAGTCATTTTTTTCAAGATTTTTTTAGTTCCCAAAATGATAATGCATGTTTATTAAACTAACAAGTAGGAACATACTATGACAAAGTTACTCAATAAATGTTTGTGTAAATGTGTTTTAGGTGGATACTGCTCCTGAAATTCAGCAATCACCCCCTACTGGAGGCAGTGACCTTTCAAAAGAGGGTCCAACTTACCTCAATACCCCTGACAGAACCCTTAAGGGGGGGGGGGGGGGGGGTTAAAGAGGATTCCCCATCTCTTCTCATGACAACGGCCAACTCTGACAGTGAAGGGTCCAAAACAGGGTCCAAAACAATTGAGAAGAAGGGAGGCTTAAAGAGGCGTAGTCGTGAGGTCGGTAGGTCAGCCATTTGGGGAATGGCAGGTTTCCCTTTTAATCTCCTGCATTCCTGACAGGAAAACTGGTGTTTGCAGATGTCTTGTCACCCCCTAAGGATCCAGTAATGACGATGGACGCCAGCAAATACTCTCTCGGGTTCCGGTTGGAGATGTTTCTGATCATATTCCCCAGTGAGAAGTCAAGTAATGGGGTGCCTCAGATCTAACACCACTGGGTGTATGGCAAAGAGCTTTCTTTTAAATGACCTCCCACCCTGATCAGATTGGTAGAAGGGTCAAATTCAGGGTCAAGGGTACAAAGGCGGCTACCTTTGTGGTAAGGCTTATTTGACTGTAGCAGTTTATATTCATCAGAAAACTCTCTTGATGTGCACATTGAAGGAGAGGGTTTTCAACCTGAGTATGGTCAAGGGGATTGGAGGAAGGAGTTTATCAGCAGTAGCATCAATAAGGTCATTCCAGGATTTAAAGACCTCAATGTCAACAGGAATGTAACTTGGGGTGTGTGAATGTGGCCACAGAATGCAGATTTCCATAGCTCTGAAGTAATAATAATAATAATAATAATACATTTTACTTAAAGGCACGTTTCTTGGCACTCAAGGAAACCGTACAGAGTTACACAAATTGAGATTAAAAACACATTAAGAAGAAGCAACCATAAAAATGAAATATAAAAATAAAAACAATACAAAAGTGACAGAGCAATTGGCATCAGATGGAAAAGGCAGTTTTAAACAGATGTGTTTTGAGTTGTGATTTGAAATGGGGGAATGAATCGATATTTCTGAGTTGGGGTGGTAGTAGATTCCAGAGACGGGGAGCAGAGCGGCTGAATGCTCTACTCCCCATGGTGGTGAGACGGGCGGAGGGGACAGACAGGTGTGTGGAGGAAGATGATCTGAGGGAGCGGGAGGGAGTGGGAACATGGAGGAGGTCGGACAGATATGGGGGGGCGAGGTTGTGGATGGTCTTAAATGTTAATAGAAGAACTTTGAAATGAATACGGAACTGAACCGGTAGCCAGTGGAGCTGTTGGAGGACAGGAGTGATGTGGTGGATGGAGGGGGTACAAGTAATGATACGGACAGCTGTGTTCTGGACCAATTAAAGTTTATGGAGGGATTTAAGAGGTAGGCCGAAGAGGAGAGAGTTACAGTAATCCAGACGGGAAGTGACGAGGCTGTGGACAAGGATGGCGGCAGTGTGGGGGGTAAGGGAGGGGCGGAGGCGATTAATGTTTCGTAGGTGGAAGTAGGCTGACCGGGTAATGTTACTGATGTGGGATTGAAAGGATAGTGTGCTGTCAAGGATGACACCCCAACTCTTAACCTGGGGGGAGGCTGAAACGGAGGAGTTATCAATAGTGAGAGAAAAACTGTTGGTTTTGGATAACGTAGATTTGGTGCCAATGAGGAGAACCTCGGTTTTGTTACTGTTTAATTTAAGGAAGTTTATAGTGAACCAGGTTTTTATTTCAGTGATGCAATCAGTTAGGGAGGTGGGCGGGAGAGTGGATGAGGGTTTAGTGGAGAGGTAGAGCTGGGTGTCATCAGTGTAACAGTGGAAGTCAATGTTAAATTTGCGGAAGATATTGCCGAGGGGAAGGAGGTAGATAATGAAGAGGAGGGGCCCCAGGACAGAGCCCTGGGGCACACCGGAAGTGACGGGGGAGGGGATGGATTTAAAGGACTTGAGTTGAATGAACTGAGTGCGGCCAGAGAGGTAAGATGTGAACCAGTCTAATGGAGTGTGGGTGATGCCAATGGAAGATAGCCTGTTGAGGAGAGTGGTGTGACAGATGGTATCAAAGGCTGCGCTCAGGTCGAGGAGGATGAGGATGGTGAGGAGTCCAGAATCAGCTGCCATCAGGAGGTCGTTGGTGATACTGATGAGTGCTGTTTCAGTGCTGTGGAGTGGGCGGAAACCGGACTGGAACTGTTCATACAGGTTATTGTGGGATAGGTGAGAATGGAGTTGGGAAGCAACTGTTTTTTCGAGGATTTTGGAGATGAAGGGTAGTTTGGAGATAGGACGGAAGTTGTTGAAGTTGGAGGGGTCGGCGCCAGGTTTTTTCAGAATTGGAGTAATGGCAGCAGTTTTGAAAGATGTAGGGACAGTTCCATTGGTGAGAGAGGAGTGGATGATGGCAGAAATGAGGGGGACCAGAGAGGGAAGGCAGGCTTTAACAAGTTGTGTGGGGAGGGGGTCCGGTTGACAAGTGGATGGCTTGGATTTCTGAATGAGTTCTTTGATTTCTGAGAGAGTGGGGAGCAGGAAGGATGAGAATGAGTGTGTGGATGGGTGAAAGTTGGCTGAGATGCTGAGGTGAGGACCTAGGTGCTGGTGGATATTCTTGATTTTTGCAGTGAAAAAAGACATAATGGAGTTGCAGAAGGAGGTTGTGTATAAGTGAGGGGGGAGAGAGTCCTTGGGTTGGGTGATATTGTTGAGCAGGGAGAACAGTGACTTGGAGTTTCCTTTATTTGCATCGATGATACTAGAGTAGTAGTGGGTTTTGGTGGTGGCAATGTAATGTAAGTCCTTATAATGTAAAATATGGTTATTGTACATCTCTTTGTTGATAGTGAGACCAGTTTTTTTATGGAGTCGTTCAAGTTGCCGACCTTTGGCTTTCATAGGACGAAGATCAGGGGTGAACCAAGGGGCGGAGACGGAAAAAGACACAGATCTGGTTTTTAACGGAGCAAGAGAATTAAGAATATTATGAAGTCCAGTATTGTAATGAGAAACCAGATCATCAGGGGTGGACAGATTGTGGATGTCAGGGAGGCAGAAGAAGTGGATACTTGATGTGAGAGTGGCAGTGAGTTTCACTGTAAATGAGAGGAGAAAGTGGTCAGTTATGGGGAGTTTATCAGCTGTAAATTCAAGGGGGGTGACACCAGAGCAGCAGATTAAATCCAGAATGTGTCCTTTGGAGTGTGTGGGAATAGTGGTATGCTGCTGACATCCAAAACTCTCTAAACAGGATGTGAAGTCTTTGGTGAGAGGTAGATTGATTATGTCCATGTGGATATTGAAATCACCCAGCAGTATTATATTTGGTGAGAGAGAGGATAAATGGGAGAGGAAAGCAGCAAAGTCATTTAAAAAGTCACTAGTTGGTTTGGGGGGGCGGTAGACAGTAGCAATGATGGTTGGAATGGGACCAAACAACTCGCAGACAGTGGATTCAAACGAGCTGGAAACGGGCACAGACACCGGCGAGACTTTCCACTTGTCGCGGTAAATTATCGCGAGACCTCCTCCCCGACCGGAGCCACGGGGTTGACAGACGTAAACAAACCCACTAGGAGTGGATTCAATCAGCTGGGAGGAGTCGTTGGGCTGTTGCCATGTCTCGGTTAAACAAAGAAAGTCTAGCTTACGGTCTGTGATGAGGTCCTGGATGAGATGCCCCTTGCTTGTCAGTGAGCGGATGTTGAGCAGAGCGAAGTTGAGTGAGGTGTTGTCGCAGCTGGTGGTGGTGTTAGCCGACGAGGCTAGGCGGGTCAACACGCTGTGGTCGACAACCCGGCTGGTGGAGCGTGGAGGGCGTCGAGAGCTGGACCAGATGGACTTTATTGTTGTTGAGCTGTTATAGTGGAAATTCCGGCGGAACCCTCGGTGAATGTATCTCCAGCGGGGCTGGAAGGTGATGTCCGGGTGAAGGTGGAGTGCCTCAGGCGCAGGTCCAGGCAGGTGACAGTGCAGCCGGAGCAGGTCAGTGGCCGAGTACTGAAGCATAACCGGCACTGGCAGGTGAACGGGCAGTAGAAAGAGCCAGACACATATGGACAAGATGTATGTCCTACCGTCCACATTGTGGACGAGAACTCAGGCAGCGTTGACCAGATAAACGCCAAGTGAGGCTCAAGCCGGGACAGAACAGGTGAGCTAACGGTAGGCTAGTTAAGACTCACACGGACGTAGTGCCAGTAAATCGTAGAAATATTCCAAATGATGGCAATTAAAAGGTCCCATTAGGTTTATAAAAACTATAAAATAAGTCAGAAGGTCTGAAAAGTTGAAAAAAATATTAAAAGTTAAAAAGTTAGGTTACCGGCGAGCAGCGGCAGCAAGTTGCGCCAGCGTTCACTCTTGTTGCCATGGTGATAATAAGTAACCTACTCTAGGGTCCTAGGAGGCTGTATGAGTCACTGATTTGATGGCAAGTGAAGGAAGGAAGGTCCAGTAGCCCAGCGATGAGGAGTTATTAACTCCAGAAGCCTTTTTCCTCTAGTAATATCATTTGCTGTGTTCAAGGAGGATGGCACATACTTCCAATCTGCTGGGTTAGTCAACTCCAAGATCTCTGTTATCCAGTTAGTGACAAAGATCTTGTAGTGATAGGTTTCTGACTGGATCCAGGTGAGTACAGTGGTGGAATCTGACCAAAGGACAGTACAACTAAGAGGAAAGGTCAGCTCTGATCGTAGCAGTTGAGTCAGCCGGGCCCCAGAGAGGGCGAAAATAATTCAAGACAAGGTACTGTGAGCTGTCGTTTGAGTGAAACTCTAGAACGGGCCATGATTAGATTAGATTAGATTAACTTTATTAATCCCACAACTGGGAAATTCATTTACCACAGCAGAAAAATAAACATCTATAGAATAAACATCTATGGAAATATACAACAAAAATATACCAAATATATACTAATAAATACAATATACACAATACACACGATATGTACATGAAAAAGTGCAAGTTTGCACATGGTCAGGAAGAGCAGGAGTTGTGGAGTCTGACAGCTGCTGGAATGAAGGACGTTGTGATCTGAGCGTCCCAGCGGGGGGAGGGGGGATGAGGTGTATGCATTCCTGATATTAGCAATGTTATATATATATTAAAATGACAAAGGCCACGTAAGACTGTCTCTCCTCATCCACCTCTCTCAAGTAAGCCACAGACCCATATGCCTTCTCTCAGGTGTCGCGAAAAACATGAAGATCTCTTATTGTAATTACCTTGTCCAATGGGCTATAACAGCATGGGATCTTAATCCTATTGAGGTCTGGGAGATCTTCCTCCCAGGTACTCCAGGTCAACTTAATATTTGCCGGTATGATTGGGTCATCCCACTCCCGCTCCTTCAGCCAAAGGTGTTGTACTAAAACCTTAGCATGGGTGATGAAAGGGGTGGGAAAACCAATAGGATCAAATTGGCTGGCTAAGACTTTGAATATATTCCTGAGAGTCAAGGATGAGTACTCTGGTTGGTACCTGTAGCCAAGGTTGTCTCTAGCGCAATGCCAGATCAGTCCTAGTGTGCTTTCCTGAGTTTCTGTGTGATTCTCGTTCAACCAGAGCTCTGACGAGGCAGACCGGGCATCTGGGGGCAGATGTTGGACAACCATAAGACTGTTGCTGGCCCACTGTCGGATCTCAAACCCACCTTTGGCCAGAAGAGAGTGGGTGCAGTCCAAAAGACTCTTAGCTTCATGAGCGGTGGACAGGCTATGTAGGAGGAGGAGTGGCATATCTTTTAACACCAGCCACAGTGACACATACAATCTTGGAGTCAAGTTGAGCCAGTGCTTCAAGATCCTGCTTGGATCTGGTTATAGATTTGTTGCTCTGATATGGGAGAGCACCAACTTGTCACAAGCTCTCCACATCGCAGTGAAGATCTGTTTGTAGTAAACAGCTCTCATGATACAGGGTCTGGACTACATTCACCACTTGAGGCTCAGCAACATTAAGGTCCCTGTGATTGACAGGAAGCAAGGTGGGGTCCTGAAAAGCCCAGCCTAAATGGGTGTGCACAGCTGCAGGGCCCTCACCGCAACCAAGATGCACCCTTTCTATGGAGCAGTGAAGATGGGGATGTTCTGAACCAATCAGTAGGACAGGCTGCACTCTGCTAAATGGCTGATCCTTCGAGTGTTTGAAGAAGTGGAAAATCTGAGCAGGGTATGTCTGTTCAACCAGGCAAAGATGAGTGGATGTAAAGGCGTCCTTGATAAGGAATTTCTTTTGGGGTTAGAAGCTGAGGAGATGTTAAATGTCACCTTTTTCCCTTCAAGGGTTTCAGTGCCTTGCCGGACAGTTTGCAGGACCAGGGACGCTGCCATCCCATCAAGCTCAAGGTGAGAAACAGCCGTGGACAGTAGCATTGTCTTCTGAGAAGCGTCATCCAGAATAGCTTAGGTCTCAAGCTTTTTTCCACAGTAGCTTAAAATCACTTTGACCACTTTGAGGAGGACTTTAGAACTATAGCTGGAAAGGATGAGTTAGGAGACACCAGTGTGGGCCTTTCTCTCATTAGCTTCATGCAGCACACCAAGGTGCTTTCCATTACATAGGGGACAGGGTTTCATGAGATCGCATTTTAGCGCTATGTGGTCACAGGCACATTGCCAGCAGCAATTATTAGTAAGGATCCAATTCTTGATATCACCAGGAGTTAGCTGGCAGAATTCAGGGCATACACTCAGGTGAAGATCTTTGGTGCCACAGTATGCACATATGGGGATTTGTCTGCCACTTTTCAACTGTGAGATGGAAGGGATCTTATTTTTGGGGTCAGAAGGTGTCTGTGCACTGCTTGCTCCATGTAATATTGTGGTTATGGGATAGTTGGGTTTTGGTTCGTGGTCTCCTTTCCCTAGCATATTGGTTGGTAGTTTAGCCAGGATGTTCTGCATAGGGGAAGCACAGGCTAATTCTGCCTTTCCAGCTGCGCTACCCAAGGAATGCAACATGCCAACCAGGGCTCTAACTCTGCTGGCAAAATCACTGAATCCTTTAAAGTCACCAGGACGGAGAGATGGAAGGGCTTGGATAGAGCTAATTTACTAACTGATGGGGTTGGCCATAGTGCTGTTGGAGGGTAGCCAGCGCATGGGGGTAAGGGTATGGACTGTAAGAACTGGAGAGAGCCAGGCACCAAGCAGTATGCAGTTTTAGGTGATTAAGCAAGATATGATATTTAAACTGCTTGGGTTCCTCTGGAGATAGAAGGTTATAAAGGGCCATTTTAATATAATCATAGCAAACTCAGGTGGATCATCATGAATAAAATAAGGGCTTAGATAGCAGCCATATGCTAAACAGACAATGTAGCAGATGACATCAGGGGTTGTTGTTGCAGATAAGGGTGGTAGGGAGCAGTGGCCTGTGAAGGGGGTGGCTGTGGAGCAGCAGCAGCAGCAACAATTGGTATGTGGGGAGGAAGAGGTACAACACTAGCAGCCTCTTATGAAAGGAAAAGATGGACTCCAGCAAGGTTTTCAATGTATTGGCAAGGGGGAACTGCACCCATGGCCTGGGATTGAGGAATTGAAAAGACACCAGTAGTAGCCAATATTGTTTGCACAGGTGGATATGGAAACTGTATGTGGAATGCTCCAGCATGGGAGGAAATGTGACTGGTTGAGCAGGGGGTGCGACGTAGGAGGTGAAGGAGATAGCAGGGTGGGGAAGGCTTGTTGATGCTGGGATGGCGAGGAGTGGCCCTGCAGGGTGCACAAGATTATGTAGAGGTTCCATATTGGATACCACACGATCTACTTGGTGGCGAGAGGAAGTGTCTAAACCCTGTCCACCAGGAGGGCCTAATGGTTGATTGCCATTCTGAGGTTCAAGTAAATGGGTGATAGAGTGGGACTGAGGTTCTGGTGTAGGCAGCATAGATTCAGGTGGTATGGGGAGAGATGCACGGCTTGGAGCAGGTGGAGACTGGAAGCCGTGTTGGAGATGTGTGGCCCGGGACTCATATTGCTGCAGACAGCTGCAAAGTTTCTCTACTAGGGACTGACCAACTTGGCAAGAATGATTGATGATTTTGTTGGGCTGGAGAAGCATGGGTAGAGGCTTCAGCTGAACTAGAAGAACTGTATGGAGGGGCCATGTTGTCTAGCTGGTTTTGTAAAGTTTGCATTGAATCTCGAAGCTGAATCATTATTTGACGTAGATCACCAATGTCATTTTGCATATCTACCAACTCTTTAGGAAGATACTGGTGGGTTGGATGGCTAGACACCTGGTGTAAAGATGGAGGTGCCGCAGGTGCTCCTTGGTTCTTGGGAGCTGCATGTGGCAGACTAGGCCAGGATGTCCCATGGCTATGGCCAATGTACTGTGTTAGATAGTCAGCTAGATTGGAGGGGGGTTGAGGTTGTCTATTGGATCTCCTAGGTGCTCCGTCCATAGCATTCACTGGCTCAAACTTGAGGGACCATGTTAATGAGGCTAGATATTACTAGTAGGGTGGTAGTGGTACTGGTTTCCAGGGAATGTGAACACTGTGGGCGTGGTCAGGCACAAAGAGACATCAGGAAAAGTAGCAATTCAATTCCGGTCTTATAAAGGTAACAGGTAGGTGGCCAACAGTTGTGGCTGTTTTTTATATTTACAACATAACTGTGACCAGGAGCCCAGGGTTCTTCTACAGGTAGACGAAGGCCTGGCACCTGAAATCAATCCCTCTTATAACCTCCAAGACCACCTCCTTCCTACTTCTCCTGAGGCAGCTCCTCCTCCAAGCTTGCTCTTCACAACAAAAGGCACTACAGATAGTGGTGAAAACACATATCACACGTGTCCAACTGACTCACAAAGAGGACCAGCAACATTGTTAAGAGACAGCTCTTGTCCGTGTCAGTCTCTTCTTACTTTCATCAGGAAGTCACAAGTTCTTCAAGGCCAAAAAATATGGCTTCATGCCATCAACCAGTAGAATGCACTCTCACCCCCCTCTTCAGCCTATGCCCCATCTTCTTCCCCCTAATCTCTTGTTGAAAAAAAAACCAAACACCATTCATGGTCAACTCACCATATAAATAAAGTCATAAGAGGCCTGTAGTAAACTCACTCATGGATCACTTGCTGCAAAAGCTCTGCCAATGTCCAACACTTTCTTGGACTTGAATACTTTGATAGAGCGTGGTGTGTAGCAGTCTAGTGCATCCAAAATGTCATTCTGCAGGTTTGTGGTGGCTATCCTGTTGAACAGTAGTTTCCATTTGAAGCAGTTGTCACTATGGGTGCTGCAGAACCCACAGGTTCAGGAGATCCCTTGTTCCCACTGCCATAAGGCTATACAACACCTCAGCCAAAGGAAGTGGACTAATTAGTGCCACGGGTGCTCAGCTAACTCCTCTACAGCTAGAATAGCTGAGAGGAGTGCCTTGGGGCAATTCCAATTTTTCCCAAAGTTATTCCCAAAAAACTGGGAATAAATAATGCATTAGGAATGCATTGGAATTTTCTTTAGAAACCCACCTTTTTTCTACAAAATTGCACCTTTTTTCTGGGTCACCCAGCTCTCTCATACCTGCACGTAGAAATGTGATTCAAACTATAAAACGGAGGAAAACTTCTGCTCTCTCAAAAAGACTCCGGAACTGTTTTTACATAACATGTAAACTTCTCAAACTATGAGCACTCAAAGGAGGAGTGCAAATCACTTTTTCTTCAAAGTTAGAGTGAAAGCGTCAGTTGGCTAGACTGCGTGAAGCAGTAAAAAAATAACCTTTATTTTTATTTTTAACTCGAGCTCGCGGCCAAACCGTAAAAAGGAGACAAATAATTCTTTCTGAAAATGTAGACATAGTTGTTGGGATTCATAAAATGTAACTTTGACAGGCAGGGTCTGCACAAAATTTAAATGGGGGTGCCGAGTCCGGCAGCAATATCTGTCTCACTCTCATTGACACCTAATGTAATTGTCTTTTTTTTTCAAAAGAATCTCACTCTGTCTTCGCACTGAGCTTACTCACTCATTTTAAGGAATATCTGAATAAAATAGAGACTGTAGAAACTTCTGGCTTCAGTGTCTGGCACGGTCTTTTCGGTTTATGAAAAGAAGTAACCGTTTTCTCATAATTTGCAGTTGTTTGAAGCCATGTAGAAGCCAAATTCTGGGCAGATTTTCACATTGCCATGGCAACGGCAGCTCCAGACCTGTGTGCGTGCGTGCGTGCGCCTAGCAACCAGAGAACCAACTCTCCAAGCTCCGCTAGCTTTTCATTAGCCGCATGTTAGGTCTTAAAATTACATTTAGTTAGGTCTTAAATATGTAAGTCCATTTACTGCTTCCTTCGTTGCTTTTTTTTTTGTTTTGTTAAAAGAGTGAATTAAGTTGTGACGGTCTCCGCTGAGACAGAGGAGAGGAGAAGCTACTAGCCCTCTCTCGCTGTCACTTCTAGTCGCGTTGCTCTCCTCCCCAGTAATGTTAAATTTAGCATAATAGTGGTAATTTAAATAGCGGCTCATGGGATTTATCAACCCTCAGGGGTCCCTCTGTCCTTTTTTGGACATTTTCTTCACTTTTCTTTTTTCATTTGCTGATCATTTTGGCTGTGTTACAGTTGAAGGTATGGATTTCTGCAAGAAAGTGTCTTTTTTGACATATTTTTAAAATCTAATGTCAGTTACTGTTACAGGTCTATTATACACTGGTAACACATTTTGTACCCTCTGGGGTTCCTCGCGTCCAAAAAAGGACACACAAAGAAAATGCTATAAAATCATCATATATCAATATTTTTTTCTGCTTTTTTTTGCATACATCTCTTAAACCACTTTAGTTCTGCTCAAACCTATCAAATGTTTATTAGTTTTCAGGATTTTAACCCTTTAAATGCCAGTTTGAAGACATGTTGCCTCTTGTTTTATTACAAAAAACAACACAAAATATGAGATATTTCCCACATAATACATGATGGAGGGATGTCACATTGTTTTATATCAGAGTCTTTTATATCAAGACATTTCTCAAAACCAGAATATGATCAGGGTGACTTTTGAAAACTGGAAATAAATCATGTACTCATCCCGGCAGTAGCCCCCGTGGCACTCAAAATTTCCTAGAATTTTCTAGTTATTATTATTATCAACAATGAGCTAATGGACACATGATTTTCCACTAGGGGATAAATAAAGTATCTATCTATCTATCTATAGATATGGTGAATAACTTGATTCATAATAAGTGAATATTGAGCATATCTGTGCTGCTCACAGCTGTACATATCAGCTCAACATGAAACACGATTTTGAACATTTACATTTTTTTATTTTTCAGATTAAATGTCTATGCAAGGTCACCGTTACACTGGTTACCAGCCCAAGCCCAAAACTAAATGTTCAGTTCATCATAATTGAAAACAAAAAAGCATACGAAAATCAATACTTACTTGTCTCTCTGTAAAAAGAGCTGGCCATCGCTCCTTCAATGTTATCACTGGAGGTCTGGTCTCCCAGTGAGAAAGTCTGGTCTATCTTTGATGCAATGACAGTTCCTCTGAGGTTCTGTTTTTTTTATTTCTTTAACCAGAAGCTTTCTCTGAGCCTCTAGGCTATCTTCATTCTGCCCCTCAGGAAGGTTCGGTAAGTAATTTACCTCATACCTTTTTGGTCTTTTGAGGCCTTTTGATTCTGGGGTACCTTGTTTGCCCCCATTTATACCAAGCCCTATTCAGCCTGCTCTTCCCAGTTTAGTGCGATAATTACCCGTTTTGAATTTCAAGCAATTCTTCCTGGTTCCTTCAGGCAGGGATGAGTGCTAAAACCTCAGACTGGATCCGCTCTTCATTTGGATAGCCATCAAACTTGTAAATTGTTTGACCGAGCTCTTCCAAAATACTATGCTTCATGTCTCTTGGTACATTCAGGTATGAAGGTAAGATTAGCCTGTCTCAGTCTGAATTCCATATCAAATGAGAAATTTGGAATGTCAAAAAACTCGATGATGAGCTGTGTGTGGATAGAATCTCTGTATAATCAGAGGCACAGGAGGACACAGATAAACTGGTGGTGGAGGCAGGGATTATCAATGGAATGACCTTAACAGTAGCTCTGGTAGCTGGTAAGTCTCCTATGTCATCGAGGTTGCAGAGGGCATTATCGAACTCTGGGTCTTCATACATAACATTGAAGTCATACTGCAGCTTTCATTTTTCTTTGATTGCTATTTTTAATTTCTTTAACCTTTTCTGGTTTTCCATCCAGTGACACTCTCCGTATGTCCTGTTCATTTATAATAGGTCTTAGTTTATAGCTTTCCATGGTCCTAGAAGAAGTGAAAAAAGTCACTTATGTGTCCATTCCATATACAGTTAGGCCCAGAAATATTTGGACAGTGACACAATCTTCATGATTTGGGCTCTGCATGCCACCACATTGGATTTGAAATGAAACAACTACAACGGAATTGAAGTGCAGACTTTAAGGTTTAATTCAAGGGGTTGAACAAAAGTATATGATTAAACATGTATGAATTGTAGCTATTTTTATACAAACGCTCCTCATTTGGGCTCAAAAGTAATTGGACAAATAAACATAATCCTAAGTAAAATGTTACTTTTCAATATTTTGTTGAGAATCCTTTGCAGGCAATGACTGCCTGAAGTCTGGAACCCATGGACATCACCAAACGCTGGGTTTCCTCCTTTGTGATGCTTTGCCAGGCCTTTACTGCAGCTGTCTTCAGTTTTTGCTTGTTTGTGGGTCTTTCTGCCTTAAGTTTTGTCTTGAGCAAGTGAAATACATGCTCAATTGGGTTGAGATCTGGTGATTGACTCGGCCATTGCAGAATATTCCACTTCTTTGCTTTAAAAAACTCCTGGGTTGCTTTTGCAGTATGTTTTGGATCATTGTCCATCTGTACTGTGAAGCACCGTCCAATCAACTTTGCTGCATTTGGCTGAATCTAGGCAGAAAGTATATTCCTATACACTTCAGGATTCATCCAATTGCTTCTGTCTTTTGTCACATCATCAATAAACACAAGTGACCCAGTGCCATTGGAAGGCATGCATGCCCATGCCATCACACTGCCTCCACCATGTTTTACAGAAGATGTGGTTTGCTTTGGAACATGAGCTGTTCCAATTCTTCTCCAAACTTTCTTTTTCCCATCATTCTGGTACAGGTTGATCTTAATCGCATCTGTCCAAAGAATGCAGTTCCAGAACTGGGCTGGCTTTTCCATGTGTTTTTTGGCAAAGTCAATTCTGGCCTTTCTATTTTTGAGGCTGATTAATGGTTTGCACCTTGTGGTGAATCCTTTGTATTTACTGTCATTAAGTCTTCTCTTTATGGTAGACTTAGATACTGATACACTTACTTCCTGGAGAGTGTTCTTCACTTGAGTGGATGTTGTGAAGGGGTTTTTCTTCACCATGGAAAGGATTCTGTGATCATCCACCACTGTTGTCTTCCGTGGACGTCCAGGCCTTTTTGAGTTCCCAAGCTCACCAGTGCAATCTTTTTTTCTCAGAATGTACCAAACTGTTGATTTGGCCACTCCTAACATTTCTGCTATCTCTCTGATGGATTTCTTTTTTTTTCAGCCTCAGGATGGTCTGTTTCACCTCCATTGAGAGCTCCTTTGACCACATGTTGTGTGTTCACAGCAACAGCTTCCAAATGCAAACACCACACCTGGAATCAACTCCAGACCTTTTAACTGCTTAATTGATGACAGGTTAATGAGGGAAGAGCCCATGCAGAAGATGAACGTGTTCTAGCGCATATTTAGTCAATGAAATGTACACACAACAGTATATATTTGACCACTTATTTTGTTGACATTTTAGGGGAAACTGAGCTTCCCTTGCAGTCTTAAAGCAATCGCCACTGATATACATACACATTATGTAATGCTGTAGTGTTACATATACATTGCCTTTCAGTCAGTAGCAGGATAAGAGGAAAACATCATTCAGCTCAGACAGCTGGGTGACTGTGAGAGAGCCTCCCCCACTGAAGCACAATTCATAAGCACGTAAATGTTCAACATACCAAGAGCTCAAAAGCCTGCAGACTAACAGGACTTCTGTGTTGATGATAACAATGTGTGTTATTTGCTTGAACTCTGGGAGGCCGGAGCAACTGCCGATTGAAACGATCATATCTGCACTGTATTTAACACCATGAACACATGCAGAAGATGCAACCAGCACTGTACTTTGGCGTTTCGCTGATGCAGCAAACTCTGAACATTTTCAGGGAAAGATAACTGACCTCACTATCGATTTGCAAAGGAGGGAATTGAACCACTGATTTTCCAAATAGTGGATGACCTGCTCAACCTCCTGAGACACAGCCACCCAAATGGACTGATTTGGCATAACATAGCTAGTCATTATTTTGAAGGGTGACACCTCTGTTTTTTGTGTGGGTAGCTTCATCAGTACGAAGGACAGTTTTACGTCCCAGTTTTTCTAACTGGTAGACATATACTTCCTCAGTATGCTAACTACTGTTCAGTTGGTACATTTCACTGCACTCGATGAAAATGGGTCGGTGTTGATATGGAGAAGTCATTTAATGCCCAGGAGTCTCTGGACTTTTGCATGACCTTAGGCGTGAAATGGGTGCCATGGTCTGAGTTGTCATTGGTAAGTCAAAGACATTGTTCCTAAGCGGTATGCCATTGTTTGGGCCATTGCATATAGGTGGGCACACAGAGCTCATGATTACAATTAATTTCCTTTTAGACTTTGGGACCAGGTTCTTGTCAGACATGGCTTGCAGAATGGTCAGAATTGTATTCTTGCACATGCATGGGAAACATTAATGGGAATGTGTGTGTACACTGGCAATTTTAACTCCTAGCTCTCCCCTGTGTGCCAGCATACAAAGGTGACCATTCTATACAAGTATGGACTGAGGTGGGTGGGTGCAAATTTACACTCCACTACATCCCTGATTAGAGTGACATCTCACAAAAGTAACCCTTTGTGACACAGCTGTTGGTTTGGGGAAGTGAATGGTATATCTCTCCTGGGAAGTGCCAGGAAGTGCGACATGGTTTTGTCACAGATAGTAATTCTCTGTGTAGCTGCCTCTATACACCTAGAGCCAAAGCAGCCTCCAATGGCAGGAGATCGTCACAATTGCAGCACCAGAGCCGTCAGTCAAAGCTCCAGGGAAGTAGAACCAAAGGGGGGTCTCATGTGGCCTGCAATTTTCTTGAGGCCATTAAACCCACCCTTTTAATTCCCTTTCTATTACTCACACCATTCTGGCTGTAAAGTGGTCTTTCAGCACTCAACTTTGCATCCAAAGCTGAAAGACAGGAATGTGAAAAGCACTTTGCAGAACAATACTGAACACATCTGCTAATTTCTCAGGCTAAAAGGGAATGTAATGGTGGACATGTTCATTTAGTCAGGGCTCTATGTAGATTCTAAGGCAGACAGGTCACTGGATAATGAAGTCTAAGGATATAGCTGTATAGCCTACTGATTCTTTTATTTCCATTCCTTAAGCAAATACTTGATGCATCATCACATCTTACACAACTCTTGTTGAAATGCTTAAATAAACATGTGTTCTCATTTCTATTGTACATTTTATGTGCTCAAAGCTGTGGGGAGATGTGATCAACTGCACAAGACTTCTAAACAATCATAATCAGAGCAAACAGAGGTCCTTACAGAGAGGCAGCAGCACTTTGGTGAATATTCCATAAGTTGGCATTTAGGTACTAGTGTGCCGTCTTCAGATACATTACTATATACCCTGAACCAAGTTATTCTTGTGGTTTAAGTCTGATCTTGACGTGAGCTTGGGATAGGGCTGTGTTTATGGTCTTTCACTCACTGTGATAGACAGTGGTGATTCAGGGAAGCTAAAGGTTTGCAGTGGAAAAGTCTAAGATGTGTGTTAATGAAACATTCTGAATGTTGTTTTCACTGTCAAGACAAACATCAAAAAGAACACAAAAGTAAACCAAGCTGACCAATCACAGTTCTCACAGCTTCCATGTGGTGTCTAAAGCTGCTGCAGCACCCAACATGTATTTACTTAGGCTCTGTAGTAACACCATAACTCCTTATCCAACAACTATAAATCCTGCTTGAACTTTCCCAAAACTTCTGTAGCAGCTGCAGAACAGTCATATGAATAATTTTTGTAGCAGTGGTTTCAAACAGTTCTGGCATAAACTTACAAACTTACATGTTGTATTTCTGATCAGGTGACACTGTAATAGAAGAATCATATTCTGCACTTTGTATAACCTGGTTTGAACTTTGTGTGACCTGGCTTTGTATATCCATGGATGTGAATCTGTTCCCACATGTATGCTCCTTATCTGGTACTGTCCAGTACAAACTAGGGAGTAGTTTATCCTTGAACACACACCTGCTTCTTTTTGGAAGTTAGACAGTCAGGATGGCACCCACAATTGTTTACACACACACATCCTGACCATGTCTCCTTCTTTCTTTTTTTCTATAAAATTCATGTACACACTTTGTTTGATATCAGTCTGCAATTACACTCTGTGTGACTGTACACAGATCCTTTGCAAAGCTCTTATTAAAATATACAAAGACAACTTGATCATTTTGTCAACTGTTCATTTTCAGATTTCCATCACAAACTTGGTGTCAGAAGTGGGATCACTCGACTGGGGGTGTCTGAACTCGGAGTCAAAGGGGACTCACGATCCTGAAACTAAATCTTCAGCCTCAACCTCCCCACAAAGAAGGGTGAGATGGAGGACCTAAGACCCGAGGCCAGACTCAGCACTGCGATCAAAGATCCTAACTGGTGAGAATCTGAAAATTGATTTCTAAATTTGAAAAAGAAAAAGAAAAAAAAAAAAGAAAAATATCAGGTTACTGGAGATGTTGAGGGTGAAATAAGAGAGAGATTTTGGTCTACTAGTCCAAGGTTGAGGTAAAACCTGGACAGTTTTTAACCAAGGTTTAGTAGAAACCTGGACGTGCACTGACGAGTCCACCTTAAAAGAGTTTACTAAGACCACAATACTGGTATATTGTGTGAAGTAGACCCAGAATCGTTTACTAAGACCACAGTACTATGTTGTGTGAATTAAGTCTCAGAGTTTACTAAGACCGCAATATTGTATGGAAAAATATTTTATTGGGTAATGATTATATTGTGCCAAGTAAGACTCAGAAAAATGTGCATAGGAAAAGTTCCTCTGTTCTAATAACCGTTTTTAATTACATTGAGTCCTTAAAAAAAAAAAAAAATTGACAGTAATAAGACAACATACTGAAATTGGTCATATTATTTTGGGCATATTAATTCTATGCTAATTCATACTATTCTCATAACCTTGACAGGTTTACTTTGGAGAATAGCTGAAGACATAACTTAAATCTTCTACTAAATTTTTGAGCTACCAAAATGGGTATTACCAACAGTAAATATCGAACAAAACATAACATGATAATGTGGATCTTTGCACTCCAAACATAAATTACATGAGAGTCAATTATGTTGATTCATCTGTGAAACAAATAAAAATTGGGGTTACTGAATGTGGTTTTCCCAGTACAGGAAGTTTCAGTATCAGACAGCTTAATCTGCTGTAGGAGAAGGAAAAAGTAAAGAGTAAATTCATAGTAGACTGGAAATCATTTAGTTTATGAATGGAAGAAGCACAAAGGAGAGACAGAAAAACACCGGCAGGGACAGAAAAAACCTTATTTGTGTCTCAGTGTGTCAAAATGCAGGATTCCGACCTCGACTGTGCTCTGCCAAGAAGACGCCAAAACCCACCACAACATGATGAACCTGCAGCCCAAATCCAGGCTCATCAGGTGGCTGATCCATAGCCAAGGGCACCGCTGCCATATAAGCCTGGCCTTCCCCCATCTCCTGTTCCCCTCATCTATCCTGATACATATGAGAACTTTTGGATGGGGAAACAGCAACAAAAGGTCAACAGCATGACTGTACCTCCCCTTCTCATACCAGGTCTGGTCTGGTGTTCAAAAGGTCTCTAAATCCATTCAACCCCCATCACCAGTGAGACCTGACGCAGAGGGCAACCTACACCAGGTCCTGAGTTTCCCCATGGTGGAGGTAGCAGGTGCTGATTTACATCCGATTCTAGTCCTAAGACCATTGACTATGGAGGACGTTAAACAGGTAATGACTCACCTCCTATCACCATCACATGGAGGTGGTGTGAGAGTGAGAGTTCCGCCCAACAACTTCTGAACTGAAATGACTCCTGATGGTAAAAATGGGCAATAATTGGGCCAAAGTATCAGCGCGATATCCAGAAAATGAAGTGAGACTGGAGAACCCCCACTGGGCTCATAATGACAACGCAGTCCACAGAGGACACATCACAGATCTCTGTGAGCGCATTGAAACAGCATTTCCTGTGAGAATGGACATGTGCAAAGTCTCCTCATGTAAACAAGAAGACGATGAGTGTTCACAACTATCTCACTCGTATGACAGAAGTCCACAACACATACAATGGGCTGACACCTCCAGCTGACCCAAACTATAATGCTGTTACAGCATGGGAAGCTCTTCTGAGAGACAGCTTCCTGAATGGACTGAAACCAGAGATTTCCAGCATGGTGAAACGTATTTGCATCACTAGGGACTCAGGCAAGTTAAACCTCATCGAGGCACACGGTGTTCATGCTTAAAAAATCCTCAGAGAGGGTCAGAAGAGGAAAGGAGATCTGCAAATTGCGGGGCTGATTGACTTGGGGCGGCAGCTCAGCAGGGGAAGGAATAAGCACCTTTAACTTTGACCATCCTGGCACACGATGAGAGACAACCTACACATCAGACTGGTGATTGCACCTCACACTCACACACACACACACTGATGTCATAGCTCAGTTAGAAACAGGAGACTGTGAACAGACAGCCAATAGGCACATATGCTAAATGCACAGCTGATGCTTATACAGGTGTAAGATTTAGAAGTTGATGAATTCAAGTTAATTCATATATTTCAGTTAATTCACTAAAGATGTGTTTAAAATGTTTACACAATTAATTATTTACATATCTGTGTTTGCACATTTAAATCATTATATTACACCTGGTGAACAGTAATGATAAATCTGCTTATGTAATTCTTTAACAGTTACCTCAGTCTAAGTCGCTGTAGCTTCTGATTGGTTAGTTAAGTCACATGACTGTTTGTGACAGGAAGTGTTGGTTGTTGTGACGGGAGTCAGAAGTGTGATCAGTAAAGTACTGCTTGAGAAAGTTATCCTTCTCCATCCTGCTGTTTCTTTACATAAAGAGTGATTCTAACCACCATTCCTCGAACCCTCACGTTACACAGGCATGCCAAAACACACACTCCTTGTACATGGCAAATGTGTAACATGTCTTGTTGATTCTGGTGCAACACACTAACATTAAACACACATTAAAGCTGACACTTCCCAAAACCTCAAAGATGAGTGGCAGATACAGGAGGTCTGTAGGGGCGTCAGGTGAATCAGTTCTAGAAAAATACACAACTCCATTATCATACACTGATGATGTAACAGGCAAATTTAAACAACATTTGATGGGAAGAGATTTAATGTGTTTATTGGGTATTTGTGTTGTTTCAAAACTGGAGTGATTATTGTTACTCAAACAAGGGAACTTGTGTTCCCTGACACTGACATATTTGAAATACAGCCCTGACACACTGCTTTATGTGTATGAATGGAAGCTCTGCACATCAGCTGTGACATCTGTAACTCCTGCTCTTGTTGAGAAAACACACACATTCACACTCAATACACAGACTACATGAAACCACAAGACCTACACTACACTGCACACACACATGAAGGGAGAGATGCAGACTTTGAGAAACAATGGTTCAAAGAAGGCTGTCTGAAGGAAAAGCTAACATTAAGTTGCCTGTTTTGGAATAAACACAGATGTGCTGTTTCAGTAACTTTACCCAAACAAACAAAACCAAAGCCAAGTGATGAATTTTCCCCATATTTCTCTTTCAGTGATTCGGATTCTGATTCTCTGTTTGATGTTCCTGGTTCAAAGGCAAGATTTCGGTCCGTGGGTGAGAAAATGTGTCAATGCAGAAATATGGGAGTCAACATCTGATCCTTATGTTCAATACAATCCTGTTTTAAAGGTTTATCGACAGAAATGCATCACACACAACACACATCTGCCTATCTAAATTAAACATGTGATGTCACAGCCTTACAGGAAGTCCCAAGGACTGTGTGGGCCCAAGGCAAACATGATGTTGGTCTAAATAAAAGCATGCAACCAATTGTGATTAACACCAAAGTCCGATTACAGGCCATGCCAACCACTCAAAAAGGAAGCTTTTGAGGGCATTACACTTCTCTTTAATGCTTTACTAATGGCAGGTGTAATAATTCCCTGTGAAAATTCTCCTGTGGAGAATTCTACTGTGGAGAATTTTCATCTTCACCTTCATACCTTTTTTAGGAATGTGTTTCATCTTCAGGTCAGCCAGATGAATGGCGTTTTGTACAAGACTTGCAAAGTGTAAATGATGCTGTCCAGCAACGCGCTCCACATCCTTTCCTAACCCATATACCATTCTGTCTCATGTTCCGCCTGAAAGTAAATGGTTTTCAGTGGTTGATTTGGCAAATGCGTTTTTCAGTGTTCCAGTCCATCCAGACAGCCAGTTTTGGTTTGCGTTTCCTTTACTGGCAAAACCTACACATTCACACGATTATGTCAAGGTTTTTGTGAATCACCTGCCATCTACAACGACGCATTGAAAGAAAGTTTGAGCTCATTAAATTATCACCAGGAGGTGCACTATTACAGTATGTTGATGATTTAATGATCTGTGCTCCAACTAAAGCTCAGTGTTCCAAAACCAATCACAAAGAAACAAGTCATGTAGTTTTTAGGAATGTGATCCTACTGCAGATCCTTTATTCACTACAATGCCGTCCTCGAGGCGCCCCTGAGCACGATCTCACATGGGCGTGGCCTACGGGCACACCGTAAGGTGGCGTGGACTGCTGAAGCAGAAAAAGCATTTGTTGACTTAAAACATGCTTTTCAAACAACTCCGACTTTTGGGTTGCCAGATCCAAGCCGACCTTTCACTCAGACTGTTGTGACGAAAAGGGACGATGCATGACCTCAGTGCTACTCCAGGACCATGGAGGCAGCCAGAGACCTGTAGCCTATTTTTCAGCTAAACTTGACCCTATAGCTGCATGGCTGCCTACATGTCTGAGAGCTGTTGCATCACAAACCACACATCCTCCACCAGAAAAACCATTTGATCACTAACAGATGGGTTTCATTGACCTAACACCAAGTGAAGGAAACAAATATTGCCTGGTAATTGCTGACATGTTTTCAAAATTGATTGAAGTTTTCCCTACAGCAAAACAATATACTACTGCTGTATCCAAACACCTTATCACTGACATTATTCCCAGATGGGGAATTCCTGGAAGAATCAGCAGTGATAACAGAACATCATTTGTCAGTGCTGCTTTAAAACAAGTTGGCACCATCCAGCCAGTGGTGGTGCTGTTGAGCAAGAAAATGGCACCCTTAAAAACAAATTGGCAAAATGTTGTGAAGAAACAGGTTTGTCATGGACAAAGGCACTCCCTATTGTTCTTATGCAAATTGAAGCTAGGGGTCGGACCAAAATACAGTCTTAGTCCATTTCAAATCCTATTTGAACCAGAGACACCTACGACAGAGAAAGTCACCACAGCACGATTGAAGACCCTTGAGGGTGTAGGCGGTTCACTGCTCTCAGGTGATCAACGCAACACAATAACACACACTGACAGAGGAGGCAGAGAAGTAGAAGCGACAGTATTGGCACACTATCTAACAAGAATATGCCAAGCTCCAACTGGGTGACGTATCTGAGTGAACCTCAGTGTGTTGCCTTTTTCCACCTTTTTTCCACAGTGATTACGTAATGTTTTAAATCATAATATTATAAATAAATAAATCATTTTTCCTTCAATAGTGATCAAGTATGATCAAAAGGGAGGAAATGTAATAGATAGATGTATAACCCGGTTTGAACTTTGTGTGACCTACAAACTAGGGAGTAGTTTATCCTTGAACACACACCTGCTTCTTCTTGGCAGTTAGACAGTCAGGATGGCATCCACAATTGTTTACACACACACATCCTGACCATGCCACTCCTTTCTTTTTTTGTATAAAGTTCATGTGAACTTTTTGTTTGATATCAGTCTGTAACTGCACTCTGTGTGACTGTGCACAGATCCTTTGCAAAGCTCTTATTAAAATACAAAGGCAACTCATTTTCAAATTTCCATCACAACACTGAAATGGTTTTTACAAAAAAAAAGAAACATAGCTTTTAGCTGGAGAT
Source organism: Seriola aureovittata (assembly GCF_021018895.1). Lineage (NCBI taxonomy): Eukaryota > Metazoa > Chordata > Actinopteri > Carangiformes > Carangidae > Seriola > Seriola aureovittata. Next base: position 686,154 of record NC_079379.1, read on the forward strand.
TGCTGTCTTCCTCAGTGGTAGAAGTTGTTTCATTGTCATGGAGGTAGCATAAAGTTGCATACCTTCGTCATGGGAGCTATCTCTTTGACAAATGGGCAAAGTCAAAAACACACAGAGGCTAATATGCAAACTGGTCAGGAGATCTGAAAGTAAACTCAACAAACGTGTGTCCCAGTGTTCTGCCAACAGCACTGTCTGATTGGTTACACGTCACGAGTAATAGCCTATTAACAGTTTTTAATTCAATTTCAATAGTTTTTATGTGACTCACAAATACAGTTTCCCTTGGAGTGTAAGCTACCAGCACTCAGCTACCAATCAAACTTGAACATTTATCCTTTTTGACTAAATTTTTGACTTTTATGATTTCACTTGGACAGAATTGGATGAGTGCTGCTTTATCCAGCATACTTTTTTTTGTCTGACTTCCTGCTTCTAAGAACTCAGTCAGAGGACATATACATTACCACTTGCTCCATAAAGAACAAACAACTCTGCTGCTATGCCCTTGACAACATACAGGTAATGTATATTGAATAAACAACTTGTTAAACTCCTGAAATGCAGCTTACCTTTTATTCCCCTCCCTCTCCACATAAGTGTGCCCTTCTCAATTTCCAGCTTCAGTGAGAATGAAGAAAGATAGGGGGAGAAAATTGGAAGTTTGGTTTAAAATGCAGGCAGCCCTGGCTTTCTGCTTGATGGCCTGTGACATCTGCCTGCACCACACTTTGCATGGCAGAATAGGAGCTTGTAATAGAATTTTCCCCACAGAGGAGGTTAATTACATTCTTTTCCTTCACTTCTCCTCACCTTGCTGCAAAATAAAATAAAATAAAAATGCACCACATCGCCTGTAAGCTTCTGTGACAGCTGCAAATCCCTGTCGTCATCTTACCTTTAAGATTTAATTCCAGGTTAATGTCTGCCCTCATGTTGCATTATAGCGAGATCCTCAGGGGAACATGAGGGGCCTTCGGCCAAAATGACTGACATGACAGCTTATGGCAAAAGGAAGAGGAGGGAAAACAGGCTGTCTGTTACTGTTCCATGAACAGATTTCAGCATCTAACTTGGGTTTTAAATATGCTGATGCTTGAATTTATCACAAAGTGTTCATCAGAAAATGTTAGCAATGGATAGATCAGACCAGACAAAATGCCACAAAGAATTGATTGTTTTATAGAGGTTCAGATAAATATTTTAAAATCATCAACGTGTCCAAATAGAAAAGGTGAAACATAAAGACTAACAAGAAGTAAGTTATCAGTATCATTATTTTTTCTAACCAATAGAATAAATAAATTTTAAAATGCATTACTTTGGTGAGCCACCTGTCTCTGGTCTGTAGTCATCATTCTGTGGTCGGGAGCAGTGTCCCGCCCACAGCACCATCTGATTGGTTACACGTCACGAGCATAGCCGGACCGTGACAAAAAATCGTCCCAGTCAATTTTGGCCCAGACCGGCCCCCTCTCAATTGTCTGAAAGACGCCGTAGAAGTTGAGGCTGTTGCGGCCCCTGAAGCAAACATATGTGGGATTTTGGCAAACTTGGTGGCCTCTGGATTCAATTTTTTTGTTTTTTCGCACTCCCACTTCTCCGCACCTGCTCTCTTCTGTTTTTGATGTTGCTGTCTGTCCATTTTGAATGTCACCCTTCTTCGACCACAGTCGCTCTGAGCGGCATTTGACTCTGGATACAGAGAGGACAGAGAGGGAGGGGTGGGGCTAGCACAGTAGGAGATGTGAATAGGCCAGTCTGGTGTCATAAGAAAAAATTAACCAATGGGCCGCTGCCCGAGTTATATGGGTTGGTTATTGATGTATGTATGTGTGTGTTTGTGTGGAGGGTTGTTTTTTTTTGTTTGTTTTTAAAAAAGAAATATTAAAAATTCAAATCATATTGGCCCCAAGGAGAGCCCACCAGGAAAATGCCTGGTATGCCAGATTAACAGTCCAGCCCTGGTCACGAGTAATAGCTTATAGCTGCTGTGTACACAGACAGTCACAGTCTTGAGCAGCTGCGGTTAAAAGTGCAATGTGTTAGATCTGGCCAGAATTTTATTTTAAAATGTTCAAAAAATTAACTAACACCATCAATAGTATGTGAAGGAGCCACAGTGATTATATCATAACCAAGACCTCCGTCTATTGTATTTCAGAGATATCCACTGAAATGAGCATGCTAACCAACTAGCCCCAACCCGGGCTGTGTTGTAATACCACCTAGACACACTAGATGCTGTGTGAGTCAGTGCAGCGTCTCCCCTCAGTCCCAGGGAGAAGAAGAGCTTCCTCGTGACCTTGAAGTTACAGTACAGCTCCGACTAAAAAGAAAAACAGCTGCAGACGAGCATCATGGAAACACAGAGATGGCTGAAGCGCCTAGAAATCTTAGGAGAGATCATTATCTCTATCCCGAAGAACCACTCCGACAAGAAGCTACGTTCAACAGCAAAGAAGCAAAACACAAACAAATCCTGGTGTGTTTTTCCACCACCTGAGACAGCTCCGGGCAAGCAATGCGGCTTGATGCCGAGCTCGCAACTTTTCTGTTAAACTGGTGAGTAACATCTAATGTTGGTCTGTAGCAAAAAGTATCATTAGTGCAAATGACAAACTGAACTGACAAACGCTTCAAGTGGCATAATTGATGATGTCAAAAGTTTTAGAAATGTAGTAGAATTTAACCTGTTCCTGCATCTGTTGTCCAGCTAGATGCGTCAGTAACTTTTCTTTTACAAGTAATTCAAAGAGACTGTTTGATCCAGAACCAGTGGGTTCAGGATCCACTGCCTAATGCTGTATTTATTTTAGCATATTCATATCTATCCATACTATTTATTATACATACAACAGACTTAACATGTTTGAATATAAAGAACATCTATGATCTAAACTAATTGTCCTATGTTTGTCTGTATCAGGATCAGAATTCCAGCCCAGTCCTCCCCAGTGATGGACCAGCACCTGCCTTTTCTTCTGCGTCTGGCCTCATCAATCAACAACTACATTATAGTAACACCTTAAAACTTTTGTACATAGTTTTTTTCATTGTTTTATTTTTTCAATATATGTATCTATGTATATTTATCTTTTTGAATGTTGCAGTATTTACCTTTTTATTGTTATTTCCTGTTAATATGTTTATTGTATACTGCATCAAACACCAAGCCAAATATCTTAGTAAAAACCTACCTGGCAATAAACCTTATTTTCTGATTCTGCATTTGTAATGATGTCATCATCCCGTCCTCATGCTGCTGTAGCCTGACACCCATGTGTCATGCAGTATCCCCTGGCCTTCATATTTATATAGGTAAATAAAAACATGCTGTTTGTACTACAAATACTCTATCTCTATCAACAATTTTAACTATCAACAATAAATGCACATATAAATAATAAATTATAAGGAACATGGGGAAAACAATAACATGATTAACTGGACAGGGGCGAGGTGAAATGCTGCCCCCTATGGAGGTGAAGCAAGTAGCCCGATCTTACACATTATACCTTTAACGACCGGAGCTGTGTGTCGAAGGTAAGACAGCAGACATCACCGAGGCTGTAACAAACATCACAATCCTTTCTACACTGGAGTTACAACAACATCACACTCTGATGAACAAGTTCATCTGTTGATCCTAGACACACCAGGAGAGAGAGAGAGAAGCTAGCTATAACTGCTAAGCTAAAGTCATTAACTGATCAGAATAGTATGTAAACAACTGCTGAATTAGTGAAAGTCACTACGAGGAGCAGAGAGCTCTGGGTGCTGGAGCAGAACTAGTGTACGTTTAAATGTACAGCAGGTAGTTGGGCACTGTGATACTGTGTGATAACACAACGTTAACTGAGTTCAGATATAGCACAGTTAGACAGATAATAATAATATAAGATAAAACTATTAAATTAAAGAGCATCATTAGGCCAGATCAGAACAGCACCAAAAACAACCAATTTATTCCAGTCAGGCTCTTTGCAGCCTGTGCATAAAACTGATAATTACTAATATACACTAAGATGTCAGTTTATTAGGAACATCTAGCTAAAACTGATGTAATCTAATACAGCAGTCCTGCAGTACATCCTCTTTCATGGAGGTTATAATGTTCAGTTTTTATTAAAATAGTTTTAGACAGTTGTTGATTCAACTGTATCATAAAAAATATATCAGTCGATCCTTAATCTATAGTCTTCCTACAATACTACTAATGAGAGGACAGCAAAGTATTGGATCCATAGCACTCTGCACTGTCTGCACTGGCCTCATTATATACAATCTGACCAGTGTAAAAAGTGAACAGACATATTCTGACACATTTCTCCAAAAGTTCTAAATATTTTCTCTGGGTTTCCCATCTTTGATCCTCCACTAACTGCTGTCTAAAGCTGCTGGGATGCAGCCTCCAAGCATACTGGCAAATGCTTCAGCAAGGTATGGTCAACATCCCACCACAGACCGTGCAGTAGGTTATGCGTCAGCCTGTAGGGGCTGTGGCAAACTACCCAAGGTAATATGGCCGACTGCCCACACTCACATGGACACTTACTGAGAATACTGGTCATGAACCACATGGATCGCTCGGTTGTCTTCAAATATACATAATCTGTCATCTCAACTGTGTAATTACTGCTGTTGGGTTTGAGCTCTGCCTCACAAGTGGGACACCATACAATTTCTTAACTTAATAAAATATTGATATTAAAATATTAATAGTGAATAATAACTTAAAATGAATTAACATCCTCGGGGGCACCAGCCTAAAAAACATAGGTGAAATAGCCAATATTGGTTCAGTCTCAAATGATTACTATTAATCTGGAACTCTGATTAATAATTAACTTAATAAATATAACCAAATTACCATAAGTAAAGGATGAAAGATTGGAGTTGTACTGAGTAGAGGTTGGCAATACACACACTTCTGCAACATTAACATACCAGTAGTTATACGTAAAGACATTTATTTGTGTTGCAGTCTGCCATGGGCAGGCCAGCAAGAGATCTGTTGTCTCAGGTAGGGCTGACCTGGGCTGGGAGCCTTGATGCTCCTTGAAGAGCCAAGAGGGGAGATGAGTTACTGCTCCTGAACAAGCCAAGGAGAGAAGAGAAAGAACAGAGAAGGAGATCTGACCAACACTGACTGGTCAGTGAGGTCCCTGGGGTAGGGTCTTCCTCACGTATGAACAGTGAGGAACTGTGGGGAAGTGAGTTCTTTGTCTGAAGAACAGAAGAAACACATGTTCTCCATCACCTAGGACATACTGAGTCCCAACACATATACTGAACAGTCTACTTTTATAACGGATATTGGTAGAACCCAGTTGCAGCACCACACACCACAGGTACGATTGGTAATGACCTTTAATTATGAACCAGCAGAGATAATGCACACAGGTAGGTATTAAGGGTAGAGGAAGGGGTCCGGGGCTGGAGAGCCGTGGGTCAGGTGAGTAGAGCGAGGTGACTGAGCTCACACACACGGGAAAGTTCATGGACCCGAAGCCTGGGGCTGGCGGTGGTGTGCGTTAGGGAGCAGGCTGGAGACATCGCCGAGGGAGCAGGAGGATCAGAACCAGGTGAGCAGTAAGCGGGGCAGACGAACCAGGAAGGAGCAGGCAGGTGGGTAATCAAAGCCAGACGAAGGATCAGGAAACCAGCATGGAGGCACTCACGTTGCGACATCGGAGCTGGAGAACGCCAAACAGCCACAGGGACAGGCAGACGGGGACCAGGAAGCGCACAGGCAGAACTCGTGGCCGGGGACAGAAGGCTGAGGCGTTTACCAGGGCAGAGACAAGGCAGGATGGTCAGGGACGAGCAGAGTCGATAACGGGAAGTCCACCTAAAAAAATCATTAGTTTGGCTTTTAGAGGAGACTTTTAATGTCCCATGAGAGGCTTTCCAGCCTTGACAACACTGCACTGAAGATCTTTTAAGTTTTTTCACTACAGATAATAAAATATAAAGACACTAAATAATATGGTTAGGAAATACTGTGCTTAAGCACCAACTGCAACTTTGTGGTATGTAATGTAAATACAGAACAGTATAGTGTTTTACAATTATAGTGGGAAATAGCTTAAAGTCCACTTCTCCACTGATGGAGGCCACAAGATATGATAGAAAGTACATATTTATTTATTTATGTATTGATGAATTGAGGTTTTTGGCAAACTCCACAAAAACAGGAAAAAAATAGCAGGTTACATAATTATGATTCTGACACTCCTCAGAACTCCATAAACAACCCACCATTCATCATAGCAACAGAACACCTTAATACTGAAAGGTAGATTGGTCCCTTCTCTTCACCTCCCTAAATCACTTTGGATTTCAGCCATACTTTACCAACTGGATTAAAATACTTTAAAATTCATCCACTGCTTCTGTTATAACCAATGGAGTCATTTCAAAAACATTTCAATTACAGAGGCACTCGAGAAGGATGCCCATTATCACCACTACTGTTTCCTATCATTGAACCCCCAGCAGCTTCAATTAGACAATGCGATCACATCACAGGAATCCAATCAAAATCGCTTCAATACAAAATCAGTTCATATGCCGATGACATTCTGTTATACATCACAAACCCCTCATTCTCACTTCCTTCAGTCCATAATCTGATCAGCAATTACAATCGGGTGACTGGCTATTCCATCAACTGGTCAAAATCTGAGATTCTGCGTATAAGCAGATGGGATGCTGAGGCCAGGGAACCCATATTCAGACAAACAATAAAATCTTTTTTGGAATTCACATTTCTTGAAATCTAAATGAATTATTCAAACTTAACTATACACCCCTACTACAAGAAATAAAAGACAGTCTGGAAAGATGGAACACACTACCATTGTTCTTAATTGGCCAAATCTCCACAGTTAAAATGAACATCCTTCCAAAATACACTACTCCTTCTCCATGACCCCTTTAACCCCACTCTGGGCCACAATTTTTATTGAAAAATAATAAAACACAAATTAAACTGTCCACTCACCAAAAAAATTTAAAAATATGGCAGACTTGGGGCCCCAAACTTCCTTTTTTACTTCATTTCACATGAATTACCGTACATCTGATATCAATTCACTATGGCTGGACATAGAAAATTACTTAACTCAAAAACTGAACATCAAATACCTACCATTTATAGACAAATCCATAAAAACTCATATCTGCTACAAAAATCAACATCACTCTGACAGCCTCGTGGAAAGCAAATGAAATTCTCCATCACAACCTCTCACCATCCTTTCATACCCCCCTATGGAACAAGCATATGTTTTTAATTTATAAGAAAGCCATTGATTTTTTAGCCTGGATTGGGAGAGGAGTAACCAGCCTGGGACAGCTACTCAGTGGTGGCCTGCTTATGACTTTTGACCATATTAAAAAAAAAAAAAAAAAAAACATGCCAGGTCACCGTCATTTCCAGTATAAGTATAGTATAGTAGTATTAGTATAGTATTTAGTTAAGAGAAATCATAAAGAAAAACGTCAACCTCAAAGACTTCTACATTCACAGTCATCCCCTCTACTCAAAGTTACAATCACTCAAACCAAAAAAGCTGCTATCTCAAATATACAAACTCTTGGTATTCAACAAAAGAACACTATCAATCCCCATAGACAAATGGACCACAGACATAAATTACCTTCCATAAGATTTCAGTTGGACAAAGTTGTTGGATATAATAACATCGTCTCTATGACGTGTAACTCCAAAACCCAACTAATTCAGTAATTTATTACTCTACTAATTAAGTTCCTTTGGGGCGGCTGTGGCTCAGGAGGTAGAGCGGTCATCTACTAATTAGAAGGTTGGTGGTTTGATCCCGGGCTCCTCCAGTCCATTTTTTCGTAGTGTCCTTGGGTGAGATACTGAACCCCACCTTGCCCCTGATCTGTTCCATCAGTGTCAAGGTTATGAGGTAAGTTGGACCCAAATGCAGTCAGCTCTTGGGAGACGGTGCAGGCAGGTTTATTTAACCAAAAATCCAGACGTGAACGTGACATGAACAGACATGAAGACAACAGGATGTGAACAAACCCAGAACTAAACAGCCGAACCGACCCAGACAAAGGGGAGCACAAAGACTATATAGACACAGGAGGCAAGGTGATTGCACACAGGTGAAACACATTAGGGCGGGGCAGACAATCACTACACAGAAACGAGACCAAGACAAGAAGCAAAACACAGACACACAAGGAAACCAATACAAAATAAAACAGGAAGTGCAAAAGTCCAAAACAAAACTAACAAAAAGTGTCTGCCATGGCAAAACATGACAGAACCTCCCCGTTAAGGGTCGAATCCAGACGACCGTAAAACAGAACACTAACTCGGGCGGGAGGAGGGATCCAGGGGCCAGTGGACAGCATCTTCCGATGCTCAGGGGCAACACATGGCATCTCAGGGGGACGCTCGGAGGCCTTATGGACAGGCTGGGCGAAGACGGGGTCTCTCCGGAGGTCGAGCTGGAGGATGGTGTCGCCCCTCTGGAGGGCGAGCAGGAGGATGGCGGCGAAGACGGGGTCTCTCCGGAGGTCGAGGCAGAGGATGGCGTCGCCCCTCTGGAGGGCGAGCAGGAGGACGGCGGCGAAGACGGGGTCTCTACAGAGGTCGAGCCGGAGGATGGCGTCGCCCCTCTGGAGAGGGAGCCGACTTGGAACCAGAGTCAGGAGTCAGCTGGACCGCCGCCAGGACACAAAGAACAGGGATTGGCCGGACCACTGGAGGTGGCACAGAGTCAGGGACCACCAGAGGCGGCACAGAGTCAGGGACCACCGGGGGCGGCACAGAGTCAGGGCCCACCAGATGCGGCAAAGAGTCAGGGGACAGAGCACAGAAAGACGGGAACAGTCATCGACGCAGCCGGGGAACATGGAGCAGCGGCCGCCGACACCACAGGATGGACAAAATTCGGCCAGAGCGCCGACAGGAAACGAGGATCAGGGATCGGCCGGACCACTGACTTGGAACCAGAGTCAGGAGTCAGCTGGACCGCGGACAGGACAGGAGGGACAGGATTCTGCTGGACCGCCGGCAGGGAACGAGGAGCAGGAATCGGCCGGACCACTGACTTGGAACCAGAGTCAGGAGTCAGCTGGACCGCCGACAGGACAGGAGGGGCAGAGTTCGGCCAGACCACCGGCAGGGAACGAGGAGCAGGGATCGGCCGAACCGCCGACAGGAAACGAGGAGCAGGGATCGGTCGGACCACTGACTGGGAACCAGAACCTGGAGCCAGCTGGACCGCCGACAGGACAGGATTCGGCCGGACCGCTGATAGGGAACGAGGAGCAGGATCGGCCGGACCACTGACCAGGAACCAGAGTCAGGAGTCAGCTGGGCCGCCGACAGGACACGAGGAGCAGGGGAGACTTTGTCCAGCCCACCCAATTCAGGAGCTAGGGAGGAATCGACCGGTAACCCCGACGCTGAGACAGCTGATGCGCCGGCCGGGATGGTCGACCCAGGAAGTGGGGCAGGAGCCAACGAAACGCCAACTGGAACCCCGACGCTGGAACAGCTGATGCGTCAGCCAGGGTAGTTGGCGAGGGCTCCTTCCCACAGCAGAGTAGAGGTTCTGGACACCGGGGTAGCTGGGGCTTGGGCTGGAAGCGGGGGACCTTGGACTTTGGCTTGGGCTGGAAGCGAGGAACCTGATGCTGGGGCCGAGGCCGAGCCAAAAAGTGTCTGCCATGGCAAAACATGACAATCAGTGTATGAGTGTGATGTATGAATGTGTGAGTGAATGTGGCAAGTGTTGTAAAGCACTTTGAGTGGTCAGTAAGACTAGAAAATCGCTATATAAGTGCAAGTTCATTTACCATTACCATTCATAGAACACATATTACTACCCACAAACTCTATTGCATGGGCGTTAGCCAAAACAATACATGTTCACACTGTTCAAGCTCAATGGACAGTTCCATCCAAAACTTCTGGGCGGAGGTCATGAGTAGGCTATCTTAGAGGCTTGGCCTCAGCATGCCCATTTGCCCAATCATTACATTACTTGGTGACCTTTCTATATTGCATATACCCTTCCAGCACAAACCATTTGCCATTAACCATTGCAAAAAAGACCATACTACTGAACTGGTAAGACAGAACTTATGTATCCACAACCCACTGATCATTCAAATTTAGAAAAACTCACAGCTTCTCTGAAAAATAACACCAAATCATTTGAAAACACCTGGTCACCATTTTTAGAATACCTCCGAAGCTGCTCTTAAGTCACACAACCATTCACTCTTCACCATTGCATATCTCTGACACTTATATCTAACTGATGACAATTTATAAAATGCAGATGTTTGAATATTTAGATATGATTTTGTGACCTATGTGCAAGTATATATACAGACTTACATTATTATATCATTATACATACTATATATTATATTTTACATTAATTTGAACTGGATGGCAGAGGCTGGGCTGAATTGACTGAATGGGGCGAATCAGGGTCCCCCTGGTTAGCCTCCGCGTGGCATAACGTGGTCCCAGGTGGGGGCAAAGGATGCATCTTTCCTCAGTGGGCAGATGCCCTCCAAAATGGTCTGTGGGTTGCCCAAGGCAGGAGGGACATAAGAGGAAAGAGGAGGGGAAAAGGGGGGGGGGGGGGGGGGCTCCCAATTCCGGTGCTGGGTAGTTGGGCATGTCTTTGTCTGCCCCTCTGGTGTTCTGGTGCAGCCTCTTCCCCACAATTACTACATTAATAAGATCTCTACCATCCTATCAATATTATATATTATCATACTATTATTATTATTATTATTATTATTTCTAATACCACATTATTACTATTATTATATATCATTGTAATTATAATTATTATAATTATTGTTATCAATATCATTGCTATCTGTACTATCTGTAATTATTATTATTACTATAATTATAAGTCAACTTTTAAGAACACATTCTATTATGCACACACACACACACACACACATCTAAAATCTCATATACACTTTGTCTGTTTTATGGTCACAATGTGTTCTATGACATCATTATCATCATCATTCACCATTAAAAAAAAAAAAGAAAAAAAGAAAACTTTGTATGAAAAAAATAATTGATGATTGGTGCAAATATTTTTCTTCTGCAAACTTTATTATCCATTTCCTGAGGAACAGGATTGTTGCTCAAGGATTGAGAAAAAAATTAATTCCAATCACTCAAGTTATCAAAAATGACAGGGACCAAGCTCATTGGTCAAATTAAGAGTTTCCCTGCACTGTGGAGAGTTACACTACATCCACTTGGAAACATGAATATTCAGAACAGATTTCATGGTATTCATGCAGGAGTTTCTAAGATAAGAGGATGCGGCCCGACACCAAGATGCATAGTTTTTTTCCAGTTGATTTGGCTCAGGCACTGCGCCTTGAAAACCCTGTGTGACTGCATGGTGTGTGTAAAAAAAAAATACTTTTTTCAAATTCATTGTGTTTCTCTCAGTTTTTTGTGATGTGTTTATTGCACATGTTAATAGCATGCTGATGATGAAAATACAATTTATCGGTCAGCACTAATCTGAACTAGTCTGAGTGGAGGAGGCAGTCAACCACGAGATGGTAATTCTAGTTTTTTAATGAGCTGCTTTGAGCTGTTATTTTTCAGTATAACCTCCAAACTCCCATCCATCAACAGCACTGCCACTTTCCAAACTTAATTAACTACTGTAAACTACAGTAGAATCAGCAACAGATTTGTTTTAATTGAACAATCGGATTCCCCTGGTCCGCACCAGTTATAAGTCAGCTGCTAGGTGCCAGCCAGGGTGACTTGCCCTGGGAACCAACAGGCGCCTGAGCTGGGGGATTCCACATGAAGGGCCCAGGGCACATTCAGAGTCACGGCCACCAACTGTGGAACCCAATCCAATCTGCAAGCCCAGACACCAGCCCTGCTTTCTTTGAATTGTCAGCACTACCCATGCCAGATGCCTGCTATGTGCCATAAATCCTCTGGTGGAAGTCTAGCACATCTACAAAATCACCCCTTTGTCCTAGTGGATTGTAAATGAGAATCTGTAGTTAGTGGAGAGAGTGGCATGTGTCTGGTTTGATTAAGTCTCAGTGAGCACCAGAAGCTCATGGGATGGCTGGTCAGCATAGGCAGCCGGGTCGGGTGTTTGGATTCATTTTATGTGTGTGTTCTGACGAACAGCTATTGCTAACGGTTCGATAAATTTGGTTAAATAGGGAAGGAGAGAATGGACATCCTTGCCTAGTCCCCCTGTGCACTTTGAAGATTTGTGAGGTTTGTCCGTTTGTGATAACAGTGGCTGATGTATAGAATTTTCATCCAGTTAATAAATGACTCCCCAAAGCCAAATCTTTGCAATGTAGATATGAGAAAATAACCAGTTTACTCTGCCAACAGCTTTTTCTGCATCCAACGTGGCTATTGTTGTAATGTTGAATAATGAATAAGGTTGAATAATCGGTGTTATTGGATGAGTGCTTCTCTTTGATAAAGCCCGTTTGATCTGGATGAATTATAAATGAAGTAACTTTTTCTATTTTGTGAACTAGTGCTTTAGTAATGATTTTTATATCAATGTTTATGGGGGAAATGGGTTGGTGACTTGGTGCAGGTGTTGGGACTCATTCAAGAGACCAGATGTTTCTTTGCTCCACAGTCAAAGGAACTCACTTCCCTACAGTTCCTCACTGTTCACACCAGGGGATGACCCTCCCCCACGGACCTCACTTACCAGTCAGTTGTTGCAAGCCAAGCCTGCTCCTTTAAGAAGGTGGCTTTGTGGGTAATATGTGTGTGTGACGTATACAAAAACAAAGCGATAGTACGAGAGAGTGAGACGCAACCACAGTGAACGGATGTATGCCGACCGAGAAAATACTGTTATTACTGCTAGACAATATAGAGTCCAGTGTATCACTGAAAGGATATGCATAACGCCTACTGTACCGTTGGAATAAAGTGCCCCGTTCTTCAATGCAGAGTTGGTCCGGACTCTTTGTAAAGCTTGTTACCAGCCAACGAGCCAGGCTAAGCTAAGTGAGTTAGCATATACCAGTGGCCGTCTTACTACGGTTCGAGGCCGGAGACTGGTGGAAGGTAACACAGTGTTGGTCAGTGTGTGACATGTGAACCCAGGGTGTCACCAAACAAAATCAGATCTCCTTCTTTGCTCTGTTCTCTCCTCTCCTCTCTTCTCTTCTCGGCTTGCTCTGGAGAGCAGTTCCTGCTCTCCCCTCTCGGCTCTTCAAAGGGCAACAAGGCCCCAGCCCAGGTCACAGTGACCACTTTGAATCAGCCATCTTGACTTTGTCTGTGTCCCCACAGATAAGCCCCCATACACACACATACATACACACACACACACACACACACACACACACACACACACACACACACATATATACTAGATTAGACATTGTGCTTTTACTCTGTTTCATTGTAAATAAATGTCTTGTGTCTACTGGTGTGTTTAATGTTGCACAAGTATGAATATTGCCAACCTCTATGTCACACCGTGGTGAGGTTGTCTTGTCCTGGTTTTGTTTTGTCCTGTCATTTCCTGTTTTATTTTGAAAAGTAACTCTCCTCTCATTTCAGGTCACTTGCCCTTCTCAGTCTGATTGCCCTAAATGTTTCCACCTGTGCCCTATTTCCATCCATGTGTTTAAATAGTCTGTGTCTCCCTTTGTTTTGTGTCAGTGTGTTTCGTCTGCGTGCGTGCACCCCAGCATTTCGTAACAGCCCTTGTCACAGCGTTCCTGAAAGTTTTTGTGTTCTTCTTCCTCCAAGTGAGAGTTTTTGAGTTGTAAGTTTGTTTCCTAGTTTTGTGTCATAGTTAAAGATTGCATAGCCTTTTGTTTCCTCCGTGTCGAGTGATCTTTTGTTTACTTACCTTTTATAGAGTAGAGCCTCCAGTTTGCTGGAGAGTTTTTATTTACAGATAATATTTTAATAATCCATTGTGTTTTCCTCCTTAGTGGAGTGATTATTATTTTGATAGTTTTCATTGACTCATATATAGTGAGGGTTAGGTTGATAGCCTATTTATTTCTCCACTTGGAGGCGCCCTGAAGAAACAAATAAAACTGTCTATTGAACCCTGTGTAACCCTTTCTTTACCTTTACCATAGGCAGGGCCCTGTGTTCATTACTTTTATTTCCCCCTTGTGTTTTTTAATTAAGCCCTTTAAAATCAGTGACTCAAAATTAAACTCTTCCTTTTTACCTGGACTTCTTACCGTAAATTATGAATTATAACTACTAGATATCACAAACAACTTCTCTCACATTAGATACATTTATTAACTAAAACGAAAATAACGACCCTCTCAGAGGAGATACTTTCACAACTTTTAAAGGAACTTTACTCTTTTAACAAATTTTATCTCAGTATAATGAAATATTTCTTTTGTTTTTAATTCAACCTATAACACACATATCTATGAAATACCTTTTGTTTAACAGTGAAATATAATAGGTTAGACTAATGGGCCCACACACTCACACTCTCACACTCACACAAGCCGGCAAAATGTCAAGTAAAGAAAATAACCCCACGTTGCAGGCCTGTAGGAACTCGGGATCGTAGAGGCCAAAACAGGTAGCCGCTTCACTCTAGCCGAGCAAAACCAATGGCGAATACTCACAGTTTATAGCAGAGTTCGAGTCACAGTGTCTGTAGGGTGGCGGGAAGAGAATGATGTGCAGAAACACTAGCCGAGTTGAAGCAGTAGCCGAGCTGAAAACTCGCAGGTTGCATGCTCCAGATCCACCAACCAGGCAGACCAAACCGTCTCGCTCCCTCCACTAGTGGTCCTTAGCTGACATGAAGAAAAATGTCCTTTCTCCCTCGGGAAACAGACACGGCCGCAGGTGAACTCCTAAAGCTCCTCCTGAAGACGAACTTTTGCAGCTAGCAGGAGAAATACCTTTTTTCCTCCGGCGCTTCACATGAAAAATTGTCTCTCAGTTTTAGACTCTATTTTCTACAGCCTCAACTGTTACGACAACTCCAAAACTTATACTTTTACAACTCTTTTTACATCCCGTTTCTTCTTTTTCTGCCGCTACAGCTCTCCTCCTGCTCCTCGTCTTTTGCGCTCTCTCTCCCTTTTTTCTATTTGTCCCGCCCCTTTTCCAATTACAACACAGCAAAATCACATGACTTTACAAACAGCCAATCACCTTTAAAATAAAATAAACAAGGTAAGTTGTGCTCTCTCCCACACAAGGTAACACACAGAAGCACATGTATTTACTCTGCAACCTATCTATTTAAAGTGATACACTCATTCTTCATATCAAACTCAACACCTCAATCAAAATACACTCATCTTGAAACACAATATGAACTTTTACCATCTCAAATTATTATTACAATAAGGCCAGGGTGTATTAAAACAACCTAGGGCTACACCTGCATCTGTGTCCTGAGTCCTTGCCTGGTCGTGACAGTACACAGTGGCCAGTATGGACGCAGCAGGGTCCAAGCAGCTATCTGTGGCTCTTCACTCACAGGGAGCTCGCCTCACCATGCAGGAGGAGCAAATGGCTGCACTAGGCCAGGGAATTAAGGGCCTTGCCCGTAGCGAGGAAGAATTCAAGACTGTCGTGGCTGCCCAGGTGGGGCAGCTCGCTGAACAGGTGCAGCAGCTTCTCAGTCACCTTGTGAAACCAGATACTGCATCTGCTGCACCTGAGCCCCAGCCCATCCCGCCTGCAGCAATCCCCAGCTTTCATCGGGTCTGCTCCCTGTCAATCACCGTCAGAACGGCGCCATCATTCTCTTCCTGCATGGGATGAGGAACCCATGCAGTTGGGCAGGACCCAGCTCACTCAGGTGGAACGACAACGTCGCCTCAAGGAGGGGTGGTGCTTCTACTGCGGGGAACCTGGACATCTTGTGGCCGCCTGCCCAGTCAAGGCAGCTCGGGGGGTGAGCCAGTTCTCAACCTCAGGTTCTCTTTCATGCAGTTTGGCCGCCATCAAGGTAACACACAACACCACAGTCACGGAAATGAACATTTTAATTGACTCGGGGGCTGATGAGAGCTTAATGGACTGGGGGTTAGCCAAGAAGCTGGGGTTGAAAACTGAAGCTCTTACAACCCATCATGGCAAGGGCCTAAATGGGAACACACTGTTCACGATCACACACGTCAAAGAACCCATATCCATTACCATAGATAACCACAGTGAACTGATGAACTTTTACCTGTTTAACTCACCTGCACGCACCCTGGTACTGGGACATCCGTGGCTCACTCGCCACAACCCCCACATAGACTGGCCTACAGGCAAAACCTTGGGGTGGGGGGAGCTCTGTGAGAGAGTGTCTGCGGGACAAGACTCAGGGGAAGGTTACCACGGTCATAAATTCTGTTTCTGCTCACCCTGTTACAGACTCCCAGTACCCCGATTTGAATTCTGTACCCACCTGTTACCACCACTTCAAGGAGGTTTTTAATAAAGTCAAGGCCACGTCACTTCCACCACATTGACCATGTGAGTGCGCCATCGACCTCATCCCCGGATCCACCATTCCCAAGGGGCGGCTGTACTCCGTGTCAGGGCCCGACAACAAGCCATGAAGGACTACACTGAGTCGTCACTGAAGGCTGGACTCATTCGCCTGTCTTCGTCACCTGCTGGAGCCGGTTTCTTCTTTGTAGACAAGAAAGACGGGTCCTTAAGACCATGTATCGACTACAGCCCCCTCAATGACATTACTATAAAGAATCGCTATCCACTCTCTTTAATGTGATCTGTGTTCGATCAGCTCCAGCAAGCCACAGTATTCACGAAGCTTGATTTGCGCAATGCCTATCATCTTATCCGGATTAGGCATGGGGATGAGTGGAAGACTGGATTCCATATGCCTAGTGGTCACTATGAGTACCTAGTCATGCCCTTTGGTCTCACGAATGCTCCTGCCGTCTTCCAGGCCATGATCAACGATGTGCTTAGAGACTTTCTCGACCAGTTTGTCTATGTCAGTGGTTCCCAAACTTTTCACAGCCACGTACCCCTTCAGACATCTGACCTCCAGCCATGTACCCCCTACTCCCGCACACACAAAAACCTGTCTGTAAACCCCCCCCACACACACACACATATACATATAACACATCAAATAAAATCCCTTAAATTATTTCTATATTATTTTATCTTTCACCAAATAGAATTTTTACAGCATTTTCAGTGAGCAATACCAGTTCACTTTTGAAAAAATAAATGTAACAAACATTTCTAGAACATATTCAGTCAAACTGAAGTACGAACTCCCCACAGCTTTAATGAGAAGGATGTGCTTGAAAGGACGCACATAACTCTGCAATATTTGGCTGAATCTGAGAAAGTCTGAGTCTTAAATCGTTCTCCACACAAAGTCTCGCTCTGTGTCTTGTTTTCATAGCTGTCAGAGCTGAGAATCCACTCTCACACAAGTACTTGGTGGCAAAGGGCATCAAGGTCTTGACAGCGTGTTTGGCCAGCGCAGGCTGTTCTGTGCGCAGTCCGATCCAGAAATCTGGCAGTGGCTTCTCATTAAATTCAATTTTCAGGGATCCATTGGTTGAAATCTCAATGAGACTCTCCTGTTCAGATACTGATAAAGAAGCAGGCACAGCTGTAAATGGATGACGTATCCAACTATCTGACCTGTCAGTTTCGGGGAAATACCTGCGCAGCTGTGCAGCCAGCTCACTGAGGTGCGCGGTTATGTCATGTTTCACACTGTCCGTCAAACACAGTTCATTTGCGCACAAAAAATCATCCATTGACGGAAAGACCTCTGTTTTGTTGTTCTCCGTGCAGTTTAACCAGAGGTTCAACTTCTTTATCATGGCCTCAACTTTATCTTGCACGTTAAATATGGTTGCGGAAACCCCCTGTAATCCAAGATTAAGTTCGTTCAGGCGAGAAAAAATATCGGCCAGATAACCCAGGCGTGTAAGGAACTCTTCCTTGTGCAAATATTCAGACAAATGAAAGTTATGGTCACTGAAGAAAATCTTAAGTTCATCTTTGAGTTGAAAGAAACGTGTCAATACTTTGCCTCTTGATAACCAGCGTACCTCTGTGTGAAGTAGTAACGTCTCATGATCGCTGCCCATTTCACTGCATAATGCAGTAAATATGCGAGAGTTCAGGGGCCTGGCTTTCACAAAGTTCACCATTTTCACTGTTGTGTCCAAAACATTCTTCAGGCTGGCAGACATTCCCTTGGCAGCAAGAGCCTCTCGGTGGATGCTGCAGTGAACCCAAGTGGCATCAGGCGCAACCGCTTGCACGCGCGTTACTACTCCGCTGTGTCTCCCGGTCATGGCCTTTGCACCGTCTGTACAGATGCCAACACATTGTGTCCACATAAGTCCGTTTGATGTCACAAAGGTGTCCAGCATTTTGAAAATGTCCTCTCCAGTTGCCCTTGTTTCCAGAGATTTACAGAAGAGCATGTCCTCCTTAATTGTCCCTTCATGAATGTACCGCACATATACCAGGACATGTGCCAGGCCCGCTACATCTGTCGACTCATCCAGCTGTAGTGCGTAAAATTCACTGGCTCGTACGCGATGTAGCAGCTGTTTTAAAACGTCCTCTGCCATGTCACTGATGCGCCACGAAACAGTGTTGTTTGATGAAGGCATGGTCTGTATAGTTTTTTTGGCCTTTTCCCCCAGCATTGTCCCAACCATATCCGTGGCAGCAGGGACAATTAAGTCCTCCACAATAGTGTGTGGCTTGCCAGTTTTAGCCACTCGGTAACTCACCATGTAAGATGCTTGTAGCCCGCTCCTATTAACGTTATCTGTCTCCCGTATGCAAGTCTTACTGATAGAAAGTCTTCTCAATTCTCGTTCAAAAAACTCCCGTGGCTTATTTTTCAAATGAGCATGTTTTGTTTCTAAATGTCTGCGCAACAGTGAAGGTTTCATTGAGTTGTGAGACAGTACTTTTGCACATATAACACACTGTGGCCGAGTAAATCCACCAGTACTGATACAAGTGAATCCCAAAGCAATGTAGTTTTCATCATATTTGCGCCTTTTTGATGAGGTTGTTTCTCTGTCTGTCGCTGCCTGCTTTCCCGCACCAGGAGGCTCGGCATCCGACTCCTCGTCGCTGTCCGTGGCTATGCTAGCAGCTTGGCTAGCCACAGGTGCATCGCTACTAACATCCCGCTCAAAGGTAGACCTTGAAGGTGAAGAATAACGTGGGTTGTTGTCGCTGGAAAGTGCACCTTCGACTGTGAGCTGACTGGTGATAGCAGCTGATGTCCCTCTGGAAGGGCAATTTATCCTTTTTAGCCATTTATCCATTTTCGGCGGTTAGCCGGGCGTCGGTTGGCTTTGGCAGTGCAATTAATTCACTGAACACTGGACTCAAGCATCCGCGCGCTACTATTGGGCCCGTGTGGGCCCACCCATTTTGACCCAGGCCAATAGTGAGTGAGTGATTTCGGACACATTAGTTTTCATTCTAGCGGTTCATCCAATAAGCAGTCTGAGGAAAGCTTAGAGTTAGTCTATTTATACGCCAGTTTCAAACTATAATCAGCTTGCAAATCATGTTTTTTTTTTTTCCGCGTACCCCCTACGTCACATTGCGTACCCCTGGGGGTGCGCGTATCCCAGTTTGGGAATCACTGGTCTATGTCTATCTGGATGACATATTAATTTATTCAGCGAATCTAGACACTCACAAACACCATGTTAGCCAAGTTCTTAAGCGGCTTCTTGACAATCATCTCTATGTCAAAGCGGAAACGAGTGAAGCTCATTTTCGGCCTACATTTTAAAATGTGTCCGTTTATTTATTTGTAAATTCGCAGAGTGACAGAAGAGAGTCGCCAAACACAAAGCTAGTCGTTTTTAACAAAGACAAAGTCGCTAAGGATCAGTAACGTCTCCAGATCAACTCCGAACAACGGAATGAAAAACTTAAAAACTGCTCCGGTGGATGCTTATACTTCAAGATCGCTGATTTGCTCATTTCGCTGTCAATCAAAAAGGGACTCAGCCTCAGACAGATCATCCAATCATCGTGCAGAAGCCGAGCGTCCGGGCCAGCCCACTGTCCCATAGACCCCCAGAGACGCTGAGCGTCCGATGGGCGGGACAAAGCCCAGCATTTATCCAACGACCATCTAGTTTCGCTGCAGTGGAACAACCCACTCTCTGCTTCCCCATTGAAGTCAGGAGACGCTCGGCGTCTACACTGTGTAAAGCTCTGTGGCGCTGCGGGGATGAATGAGAAGAAGTCGTGTCGGTTACCTGTGATAAGTAGCTGATTCTGAACAAAAGAAGAACGTGTTCTAGCGCATATTTAGTCAATGAAATGTTCACACAACAGCACATATTTGAACACTTATTTTGTTGACATTTTAGGGGAAGCTGAGCTTCCCTTGCAGTCTTAGAGCAATCGCCACTGATCGTAGCCCCTGGGAAGGTGTAAATGGATCCAGCTAAAGTCTACTTAGTAGAATTCTAATCCTTCAACTTTAACTTACTGTTGATATGGTAATTTGGTTATAGTTAAGGTAATTATTAATCAGAGTTCCAGATTAATAGTAATAATTTGAGACTGAAACAATATTGGCTATTTCACCTATGTTTTTTTTTTTTTTTTTTTTTAGGCTGGTGCCCCCAAGGATTTTAATTCAATTTAAAGTTGTTGTTGTTATTATTATTATTATTATTATTATTAATAATAATAATATTTTCTTAATTTATGATAAAATGCCAATAAATTCATAGAAAACTGAAAATCCAACACTTATGGTCATGAGGAAGAGCTCAGAGCCAACACAGGGTTGGGTCTTTGTTGGGTTTGAGGAGGAGTGAAATTGTGGCTGTGTTCATGTTTGCTGGGAGTCTTGCTTTATCTTTTATTTCCTTAATCAATCTATTAAAGAGAGGAAGTAAGATGGACCAGAAATGTTGATAGAACTCAGCAGGGAAGTCATGGGGGCATGGTGTTTTGGTATTTGGCATAAGTTTCTTCATTTATTGTGTCTTCTGTCGATTTTTGTTGCATTGATGTTTTTGAGTTGTTTAAGTTTTTGTTCCAGTTCAGATTTTTTTCATCTTTTTCTTTCCTTTTTTTCAGAAATGGAGAATTAAATTATTATACCTCTTAAAACTGCTTTACGTGTTTCCCGTAACAGGGTTGGTGATGACTTTGGGGAGTCATTTATCTCTAGGAAGGATGCCCACCCCCCATAATAAGACTGTCAAACTCAGGAACTTTGAGGAGGGGTGTGTTGTAAATGTTACAGGGGCAAGGTCACTGATAATGATGAGGTGGATCTTTGAGTCTGAAATGTTAGATTTGATTGAGTTTCTGGTGGGAAAGAAGTCAATGTGTTAATATGAATGATGACCTGGGGTGGAAATTTTGTATTCTCTTGTGCTGCTATGGCCAACTACTGCCAAGACCAAAATCACTCATGAACTGTTGTTGTCTCAGTGGCCTGCTAGACACACTCACTGCTTGTAATGTTGGTTCTGTCTAATGATCAGCCGATAACTTTATTAAAGTCACCTCCTATTATTACTGGGCAGTTGGAGATGTTACCGATTGTTAGTGAGCTGTTGTTGATTATTATAAAACGTCTTTAGGGGTCTGTGATGGTGGTGTTGTGAATAAATTACATTTAAAATGTTGTATTAAAATGCATACCCCTCTTTGTTTTGTGTTGTAGTGAGCAGAGAATAAGTGAGTTCATTATTATAGTCTGATTCTGAAAGGTGTTCCTGTAATAAGCAAATATTGTCACAGCCTGCTATGCCGATTTCTCACTCTCCACTCTGCCACACCTCCTAATCAGCTTCACTGTCTTCACCTGTTTCCCCCAGCTGCAGTCGATCCCCAATCAGACCATTATATATACATCCCCCAGTTCACTTGTGCTGCACGTGGGTCCTCTCACACCCCGTTACAAATATCTGCTTGTAAATTAGTGAGGTGATTTAATACTTTTCTTTTTTGTGCCTGGGAACCAATTCCATGTTAGAAATTTGACAGTTGACATTTTGAGAGGGTTATTCTCAGCGATGAACCAGGAGAAAGTCTTAGAAGAACCAGGGGGTTATGTCCTTGTCTTGGTACAGTTGTCAGTCAATGTATAAATTGTCCAGAGAGATTATTGCTTTTTTTCCCCTTTTTTTTTTTTTTTTTTTTTTTTTCCCCCTGAGTAGTTTGTATCTTAACATGACTTCTTTTGGATATTGGTCATTGAGTCCATAGTCTGTTCTTTTACGCTGTTTACCTTGTCTTTGAACCAGTTATTTTTGTTTGTGCTCAAATTTTGCAATGATGGAATGTGGATGTTGTTGACACTGTCTCTTGGTAGTTTGAGCTGTTTGGACGTTTTCTTTCAATTAGTGTGAACGAAGTCTCAACCAAAAATCTTAAAATTGACCAGTACATGAAAAAATGATTTTGCGTGTAGTATCCAGCCTTAAACAGTAACTGCATCATTTTGATTGTAGGCTCCTAATGTAATAAATATTCATTCTATTGGTTTGTCCATGATGCAGATCATGTTGAAGCACTCATTGATGTAATCCTCTAGATTTCCTCTAGATCTCACTTGATTTTGTTTACCAGTTTTGAAGTGTAGCAAAAATGAACCAAGAGCTTTGTAAAACAGAGGGGGAAAAAAAGGTTTAAATCCTAAGAAAGAAGTTTTCTAAAATATTTTTTGGGGCTTTTGTGCCTTTATTGGACAGGACAGTAGAGAGAGACAGGAAATGGGGAGGCAGAGAGAGGGGGAATGACATGCAGCAAAGGCTGTCCAATGCGGGACTCGAACCGGGGCCAGCTGCAGCGAGGACTGTAGCCTCCACACATGGGGCACCTGCTTAGAAGTCTGTTTTGATCAGTGATCTAGCAGCTAGTGGCTGCCATTTTTGAATCTCACAACGTCTCACCCTGCTGTGACATCCTTATAAGCACAAACACAGTAAACACAACTGTCCAGTACGGTGCTGTTACACCAGAAACAGCGCAGCCACAATGCACTCAGGATCGAAAGAGTGAACTGCAGCCTTAAGTTTAAAAAACACACGATCACAGATTGAAGTGTCTAACACAGACGCTCTGACACTGACAGGAGCACCAACTCTACGATGAGATGTGACAGATCCATTTTTACCAATTTGTGCAGCGACTAGCAGCTCACTCTCTCTCCACTGTGTATGTGTGCGTGTCTGCATAATAATGACACTGACACCACAGCTGTCCTCTCCAAACAGAAAGGCAAACTCACGTTATTTTTGCAGGAATTTGGACAAATCAAAATTTTGACCTTGATGATGGTGGTAGAAGAAAAGTTAAGGGATCACCAAAGTTATCACATTTCATCCTAAGGGCGACGTGAATGTCTGTTCCAGATGTCACAACAATTCATCCAATAGTTTTTGAAATATTACGCTTAAAAACCAGGAGCAGAAGTCAGGGGATCACAAAGGCAGCTGGAGTCTTCCTCTTTAGCTCATGAATGTCTGTACAAAACTTCATGGTATTTAATCCAATAGCTGGAAGATATTCCAGTCATAGATAAAACGGTGGACAGACAGATAGAGCCTAATCTCTGGAGCCATGCAGGTCCTAACATGGTTAAAATCAACACTAGGGATTCTCAAAACACCCCCAACCCACAGCAACCCTACACAACAACTGCAGTTACACTCAGATCAAGCATGTGAAGTTAATCTAAGCATGTACAGTAGGCTACATCCATGTGGATATTTCAGCTGTAATACAGTGCATGGCTTTGTGTAATCCACTGCAGTCGATCATTGTTGGACTCCTTGAATAGTGTATAACAGTGACAAGATTATGTTTTAGCTTGAAATATTCAGCAGCTGAGCTCAGATTAATCAACCCCCTCTGACAGTTTATATTGATCTTTAAAGGATAAAAGACAGTCATTTTTGTGAGAGAGCAAGAGAAACAATAACAGAATAAGTTTGTGTTTCGTTGGTTGAGGGGTGAACAAAGTTATTCCCTTCAAGTCCACAGAGCTATTTATTATTTTGTTGATGTAGGTTCATTGTAGATAAAGCTTTGTGAGGAAAAAATGCAAAGAAGAAAAGTCCAGGGTTTATGTTTGCTAAGCTTAATTATATTTCTAAATGCTTCAGTGAGGTTTTCAAGAGCAGCTATCTGTAATGTGTAATATTTCATATTTATGAAGCATCTGCATAATAAAGATAAGGTATTCAATTAACTGAGCCATAAAAACTTCATGTTATTAAATATGAATCATTCCACTTATTGCTTTGATTTCTAACTACTTAATTGCAAACACACTGCTCTGCTTTCGCAGTGTGAGTTGGGCATTTCATCGTCTTTTACCAGACTATAAAGTGTTTAGCAAAGCAGTTCACACACAGCTATAAAAGCATGTGAGGGCCTCCCAGTCCCACACACACAACCCACTTCTCATACATAGAATCACACCATTTTGTTTTCATTTCAAAAAAGTGGCGCAACGCTGGTTAAGAGATCCATTTTGTAATGGGACCAGCGACCACTTCCTGTTACAGCGACGAATACACACTTTAACTGTTAGATTTGTACCAGATGATGTAGACTCATTTCACAGGAAGTCATATCACATCATGTTTGACATGTATAAACAGAGGTGGACTGCATGAACACTGTAGGTCTGTGTCATTAGGAGGCAAAATCTTAACCAAACCATGTTTAAAGATAATACATATTGTTGGATCTGAGCTCTGCCTCATGAGCTGGACACCATAAATGTTGGATCTTCAGTTGTCTATCAATTTATTGGCTATCGTAACTTTAAAAAATATGAATATTAAATAACTTTAAAATGAATTAAAGTTCTCGGGGGCACCAGCCTAAACTAATAGGCAAAATAGCCAATATTGTTTCAGTCTCAAATTATTACTATTAATCTGGAACTCTGATTAATAATAACCTTAATAACTATAACTAACAAACAAATTACGATATCAACAGTAAGTTAAATTGAAGGATTGGAATTCTACTGAGCAGATATAATATTCACATTTGTGCAACATTAAACACACCAGTAGTTATACTTAAAGACATTTATTTACAATGGAACAGAGTAAAAACACAATGTCTAATCTAGTATATACAGGTGTGTGTATGTGTGTGTGTGTATGTTTGTACAGTAGTCGCTGTGACCAAATGACCTGAACAACGAAGACTACACAAGATGGCGGTAAACAAAGAACTACTCAAAATGGCCACTGAGAGAGAGAGAGAGAGGTTAGAGGGAGAAGGTTAGCTTCATGCAGCTTCTAGAACTGAGACGTACTACAGGTATGTGTGTGAACATACAAGTATTCAATTAACTGTGTGAGAGAGGTTAGGCCCAGTCAGTTAACATTACCAGTCCTTGGAACAAAACAAAGAGGTCCTTTCCAGTATTGTTGTTAAGTCCAGTGAGTTGGGTGGCTTAAATCCTAAATAGGTCGCTGATGTTGAGGAGAAGAGTGTTGCAGTCTTGCAGAGGTAGCAGGGCTGACCTGGGCCGGGGCATTGTTGCCCCTTAAAGAGCCGAGAGGGCGGAGCAGAAGCTGCTCTCCAGAGCAAGCCGAGAGGAGAAGAGAGGGAGAACAAAGAAGGACATGTGGTTTTATTTAGTGACACCCTGGGGGGGTCACATGTCACACACTGACCAACACTGACTGGTCAGTGAGGTCCCTGGGGGATCGTCATCTCCAGGTGGGAACAGTGAGGAACTGTGGGGTAGTGAGTTGCCTGTGGAACAAAGAAACATGGTCTCTTGAATGATTCCCAATATACAATTCATTTCTTAAGTCTGTACATAGGTGTATGAATGCAACAAGCATACATGAATGACACAGACTGTCCGTCTGTGAAAAACGAACAGACAGGTCGTCTGTGCAGCAGCTTATTAAGGCCCGTAGTTACATTTTGTTGTTAGGCGACATCTAGTGGCCGTAGTAATTATGACAGAAGTGGTGATGAATTATAAAGAGACAAAGTCTTTGTTAGGAGGAGTTTTGGGTTGGATGGATGGCTCAATAAAACACAGGAATATGACACAGGAGATCAGTGTTCGATTCTCAGTAGTTTATATTTTTTCTATTATCTATGACTGTTCATTGTTATTATTGTAACCATGACAACAAATATCGTCTGATGTTGAGGAGGTACTCATTTTAAGCCAATCATGATCTTTTCCTAACTCTAACCAAGTTGTATCAATGCCTAAACTAAAGCGAGTAGTTTTTGTGCTTAAACCTAACCAAGCCATTATTGTTATTATAGTAACCACAGCAATGTTCGGATTAAAAATTGATATTTTTGTAGTTCTGACCTAACTATAACAGGAAACAACAGGCTCTTCAAATGTTCATTTGTTTGTGAATAGAACACCACAATACATCATAAACAATAAACAAAGTTTGGGTGCACCAGGGATGTGTCATATCACACACATAGGCAAGTAATTGAAAAGAAAAATTAAATCAAAATAAAAATGAACTATGATCGGAGACAGTGAATTTAAGTCAAGTGCATCATGGTTTGTTAGGCTTTACAAAACTTAAAGCCTATGGCTACTTAGGCTGTAGATTAAAGAAAAACAGCAGCAAAAGGCAAAAATAACCCATCAAACGTTTAGCATATGAATTAAATATAAATTAAATGCACTGACATTTCAAATCACACAATTAGAACAAAAAGTAGAGTGCATCCCTCAAAAAAGACTTAAACAGAACTATGATTAGTTTATCTGCAGATAATAAAAAGTCATATTCAAGTATTTTATGCATAACAAAAATGGAAAAGTAGTAGTGTACATCTATGTTACTTTTAGTGCATGAGGGTGAGGTAGGTTTTTGTATAGAATGTTAAGTCAAATATTCATATAAATTAAATACACTGACATACAGTATGTCAACTTCAAGTACATGAAGTGCATCCTTCAACAAAAGGCTTTTGCAGAATTATTACTGCTTTATCTGCAGAAAGCATATAGTAGAGATTAGAGATTTCTTTTGTGAATTTCGTAGGTTTTTTAAACAACTTAAAATGTTTTCTAATTTCCACTAATTTTTCCTACCTTCGTTCCAAAGTACTTCATTTTTTGCTTTTTGTCTACGTTGTGATTTTCAAGGTTTTGAGGAACAATTTGCTATGTGAGGGCATCAGTAGGAGATTTTTCTTAATGAAAAGAAGCATCTCTGCCTTCTCACACCTGATTCTGTTTCTTTTTTAATCAATAACATTTGCAGCACTAGAAAACAAACGTTCACTGTCTATGCTAGTCCAAGGGGCTGCCAGGTATTTGCATGCAACTGAGGCAAGGTCGGGGAACCGGGATTTATTGCTTCTCCAGTATTCCGTGGGGCTCTTGGTTCTGGGAATCAGGGAAAGATATCCTCTTATCTAAAGTAGAACAAAAACACAATTATATATTACCATGTTTTGGTGTCTTTTTAAAGAGACATTGAAAGCTTTATTTATCTAAACAAATTAAATGAATTACCTGCACTTCCGTTTGGTTTGGGTGAGCTCTTTTGTGACATCATAGTTTTCGTCAAGGATTTCTTCATACATTGCCGGCAAGAAAATGTTGCCATCTGCCTTGGTCTTCTTCATTTGTGGCTCATCCACCTTCTCTGCTGTTGCTCAGTTCACCTTTTCCCTCAACATTTCTGTGGCTTGCCTTTTTGTTGCTTGGTTAAAAAAGCAGTCCTTATATCTAGGGTCCAAGATTGTGGCAAGATAATACAGGGGCTCTGTATAGATGTGACTGAATTGCTGCTGTGTTGTTTGCAATAGGGTGCTCTTCGAAATTTTCACTCCCTGACCTGTTGCAATGATCTTGTTTCACGTTTGACATTTTAAGGCTTCAATGGAGGGGATCACGTCTGCTGCTGTGGTTGTAGCTGAGCTAATGTCTTTCATATACTGTTCACATGGGTCAAGAATACTCAACATGTTTTCAATTAAAGTCCATTTATATACACTTAGAGATGCAGGTAATTCAAAATTTACTCCATGTGCTGCAAGTGCTCGCCTCTGCTACAACAAACTTCTCAGCATATAGAATGTGCTGTTCCATTGCATGGGTAGGTCTTGTTTGAGCCTTGTGGTTTTCATGACCAGTTGTGTCTGTAAGTCTTTCATACAGGAGGAGACAAGTAGTGAATGCTTAAAGTGGCCTACCATTTCCTGCTGATCGAAACACAGTCTGTGATGTTTCTTTGGCTCAGCACAGCCTCATTGTGCTGTCCAGTGTGTGCCATACAGCCCAAGCTTGCAACACCACATTCCTCCATGGCCTTGGTTATATTGCATGCATTATCCCTGAGCACAACATGCACTCTCCTTTGTTATACTCCACTGTTCAGACATGGTTTCAAAAGCTGGGTATATCGTTGTCGTATTATGCAAACCGGAGCACTCCAGTGCATGCAGCAAGGCTTTTTCTATGATGAAGTCTTCACCCAGCAACTGAGCTGTTAAACTACTCACTGGACTAACGTCAGATGTCCAAATGTCCATGGTCAAACTTATGCTAAGTGTGTTCTTGTTGATCAAATTATAAATGTGTGTGGCGACCACATCACATAGGGCAGGTAGGGACACATCTGATAAGTAGCGACGGCTTGGGTGAGTATAACGTGGTTCCAAATGCGCTATCAGCTGGCGAAAACCTCGATCCTCTACCATGGAAAAAGACTGGTCATCAAGGGCTATGAACTCACTTATTTTGTCCTTTATTGCTTTACCCTTTTCAATGTCTATAGAAAATCTTTTAGTTTTCAAATGCCTGTTGAATGGAGTCATCCACACTCTGTTTTTTTGTTTTTTAGCCTCAATGCTAGCTGCTGCTGCTTCATATTCTTTAAATACACTTTCACTGTGATGATTACCTTTTAGGTGACTTATAAGAGTTGTCGTCTTTTCTCCTCCTCTCAGAATCCTTGCTTAACATGTTTTGCAAATTGCAATGGTGTTGTCGTCCACTGCCGCCAAGTAAAACAACCAGACCGGGCTACTGAGATGCAGCAATTGATGTCATGAGCGCGTCGACTTAGACTCATTTCCCATGGTTTAACCACAGTATAGTGCCAAGCGCTGGCATAGCAATGACATTGCATTATCGGATCTATCGGGTTAAATTTAAATCGGTCTACAATTCGAAAAGTAAACCATTTTATATTGCTCCGATAATTAACCTGGCTTGATTATTATCGTGCATCCCTAGTAGGAACAAATGACTGACATGCTTATATGGATTGGAGGACTTGTTGGAATGACCCAGTGCATGAAATTATGTTTCTGAGTGACGGCAAAACTGCCCTTAGACCTTAGTGGATGTTTTTGTTAACACAGTTATTCAAAAACGAACTAATATTTTATATTGAAAGAACAAAAGAATCCTTCATTATTTAAATATCCATATATAAAGTATAGGGCACAAGACTGGGGGAAGACTGGTTTGTGTGAAATGACACATAAACTGTGAGTGTTGTCTAACACACTGAAAGCCTTAACATTTTAGCTGCTTTGCTTTTGATCAAACACACACAGATGGATAATGTTGAGGTTACTTTTGAAATGTAATGGATTACAGATTACTGATTACCCTGTTAAAAATGAAATGTAATCAGTAAAAACTGTTTTAATTACTTATTCATGTAACTTACTTGATGATTTACTTCCATTAATCTTTAGTCTGTTGGTGTCCTGTAGAAATGTCACCACCTAATCACCTCTCCTCGTTAATATTCAATGAAAACACAAAGCTGAATGAAGCACACCTGTCACCTGTATGACCTGTGATGTCTGCAGATATAGCACAGGAAGTAGAAGTTGTTCTTGTTCACACAAAAGATGCAAAGCAACAGAATGAATGTGCTATTCTACATTTCAGCTTTTTTTTAACAAAGGTATATACACATCAAATATATTCTGATGTTAATATTTTGTAATCACCAACATTTTCATTAGTAACTAATTTAATTACATTTTTTTCAGTAACTGTAACATATTATAAAAACATTTACTCTGTAATGTAATTATGTAATCACATTGCATGTTACTAGTTACTCTCAAGCATTACAGATGCATATAGAAATAGAACAGAAATTAAATATAAATTAATCTAGATGGCTCGATCAAAACATCTAAAAAAAAAAAAAGCTTTGGTTTCTAACACTGACCTAATCATCATCATTGCCTTTCTCTCAGTGACATGGATTGTGTCTCATCTGTTTCACTGGCTGCTTCATTGATAAATTCCATTGACAAATAAAAAGAAAGCCCTGGAAATGACAGTTTTCCCCTCTGCTCAAGTGTCAATCACACTTACACAATCTGTGAGCTGAAGAGGCACTGTCTCAGCTGTGTGTGTGTGTGTGTGTGTGTGTGTGTGTGTTTGAAGCTACAATACATAAAAAAGGTCAGGCAGACTGGGGCAGGAATCAGCTCTTTAGCCTACCAGTCATGGAGGTTGCAGACAGTTCCCCTCTGCTCTGCAGCATGAAATCCGGGGCTGTAGAGGGGGATTTGGCTTCTTGGTCTAAAGCCAAGCAGGGAATTGCATGACTGGCCATCACTGGCAGCTACACCCGAACCAAGCGACACTTCCCTTCTTATCTACCCCTCACCATCATGCTGCTGCAGCTTCTACCTTGTGGTGCATAAGCAATATTTCCACCAGCGTTCTCACCAAACCCTCCCTAGAGATTTATCTGGCTGTTGAAGTAGAAAATGAATATTTTACAGTTCACTTGCCTGATCAATTACCTACAAGCTGTTGCGGTATTTTGTGGCTGGTCGGAGAGAGCGCTTGTAGGTAGTGATAGAAAGGTCCATAGGGATCCTTCTCCTCTTCCACAACAACAGCAAAATCAAAAATAGAGCAGCGGAGTTGTGAATGAGATGGTCTCTGGTGAGCCACTCCATTTTGTATGCACAGCTCGGGGATTGTTGCAAAACAAATTAAAGCTTTAGGCGATAATTAGTGCAAGCTAATTTCTAGAGGTTACAGACACACTGGGCTGATTAGAAGTTGCCAAGTGCTCCTTGATTCAAGGCCAATTTGAATATTTACTAAATAAATATATATTGTCATAAGTGTTCCCTGATTAACATCTATCTGTATGTAGTGTCTTCATGGAATTTCTCTCTGATAATAATTGTGGTGAACTGCTTGATGATGACTGTGTTGTTCCAGGACAAAAAACAAAATCAACTTTATATCAGTGTCTCAGTGTTGAACACATGAGGAGGGGGTATGTTTGAGTCCGTCTAACAGTTTTCAAGGGGCCCCAAAGCTGGAGACTCTATCAGAGGTAACTGTTATTTACATTTGTCTTCGGATATTCAAAAACATCACTGAAACACATTTAAAGAAGAATTTCATAAAAACTTGCTACTGCATGTGTCATCAAACGGTATGTGGTTATCCAAAGTACATCATTTTTTGATTTTGTCCATGTTTTGATTTCCAAGGTTTTGAGGAACAATTTGCTATGTGAGGGCATCAGTGGGAGATTTTTCTTAATGAAAAGAAGCATCTCTGCCTTCTCATACCTCTGATTCTGTTTCTTGTTTAATCAATAACATTTGCAGCAGCAGAAAACAAACGTTCACTGTCTATGCTAGTGCAACCGGCTGCCAGGTATTTGCATGCAGCTGAGGCAAGGTCAGGGAACCGGGATTTATTGCTTCTCCAGTATTCCATGGGGCTCTTGGTTCTGGGAATCAGGGAAAGATATCCTCTTATCTAACATTGAAAGCTTTATTTATCTAAACAAATTAAATCAATTACCTGCACTTCTGGTTTCCTGAGTGGCCGTAGCCGTTCTGTTAGCTCTAACCAGTCTGTCCATTCTAGTCTGACCAACAAGGACTTTCCATCTCCAGAATTTGTTTGTTTGAGTGTTTCTGCGTTTACTCTGAATGGAGTGAAAAACAAACAAACACTCTCTTCATCAAAATTCAGACACTGTGTGTGGACTGGACTGTACCTGTCTCAGTGCATGCTGGGAGAGACTGTCACTGCCCACCACTCTCAGACATCTGGTTAAGAAAATATCCACATCTGTCTAATTTTAAACTTTGTATGAAATCACTTCTACTCATTTCAAAATGCTCGTAGTTGTTAAATAAGCTTTTGCTGCAATATAAACTCAACTTTGTAAGATTGAATACAGCCACAGTTCCTTATAGAACAGATTGCTTTGACCTCTTTAGAGGAAGGACTTGGACTACTGTGTGATTTTTACCTCATGTCTGCATGTTGCTGATTTTCCTTTGAAGTTGAATTAGTGAAGTGTCTGATTATGTCTCAATCAAACACATCTATTGTCCTGCAATCAATGCCCTGATTGCAGGAGTGGCAGAAAATCTGCTTGGTAGTTTTAATAATGGAGTAGTATTCATCAGGGGACATTCAGACATGGAAGTTGGCAAACCCTGCAATCCCTCCATGGTGCAATCTCATCCTTATCACAACTGGAACATATTGAAATACATGGACTGTGAGTGTTGGTGTGAAGTTTTATTTGATAAACAAAAAATAGAGGAAAATAGAGGAAATAAGCACCTTAAAGGGATTTGTCAGAGAAAGATCTGACCTTGATGGAAATCATTCAATTGTCTCTGTCCACCAAGGGGGAGCATTTTAGTTTTCTAACTAAAATCTTTTGTTTTCACACAAAGAATGGTACAAGCATACATGCAGGGGGGCTGCCATGCATGCGCTTAACAGCATACATGTACGCGCATATTAAAAGCAACTGATAGATGTTGGCCTAATAAATACATGACGCATGAACTGAAACCTGCTTGAAAATAATCTTACAGCGCTGTAACGTTGTAGCTCTAAAGAAATATCAGTCAGCAGCATCATCGCAACCATCGACCACTGTGATAAGCCACACACAAAGCGCGAAGCAGTGTTAGCAAATGCAAAATGTATTATTATTACAATGTACCCACATAAACTCTATACAACGGAAGTTGTTACCTGTCTGAAGTAAAAATAGCTTTGGCACTGTCCTTGGTGCTGAATCTGGTCTCCCTCAGTCACTTAAATCAAAAGTCCAAAAAACAAAACTGCCAAACTATTGGAATATCGGATATAAACATTTTCCACTCATTTGCAGCTATGATAACAGTCTATTTTACAGCCTGGCACACATTATTCAAGTATGCACACACAAAACAAATGAAATGAATAAACACTTGATTAAATACACATCAGCAGTGCTAGTAGGCAACGTTTACATTGACTTAAAGGACACCAAAACGTGGTCTTACGTTCAGGTGTTGCTTATGAAGGTCCTGACAAGGGCTGATACATCTAGTCTGTGCAGAATGTTGCTGTGTACGTGCATTAAAGCCAGGTCTGTCAGCTTCCTTTGGCTCATGGTACTTCACAGCCAGGTTTTCAGTCGTCCTAGGGCAGAGAATGATCTTTCTGATGAGGCAGCTGACATAGGTAGACACAAACATAGGTCAGCAAATGTCTCAGCCTCTTTAAACAGCCTCCTGGTTTGTGGATGTAGCCCTGAAAGAAGCTCAGCAACCTCCTGAGCAGAGCTGAAGGTTCGGTCCTTTGACAGGTCACCCAGTAAAGTCAGCTGCATTTGCAAATGTGATCTGTCAATTGATGGAAGGAGTTGAGCTTCATTCAGTCCAGACAAGTTTCAGTTGGCAGCACTGATGAGTGTTTTCTCTCTGGACAGCCACTTTCATTCCCTCCTGATCAAATCTTCGACTTAACCTGGTTTCAGCTAGGTCCACAGCTTCAAAAAACTGGTGCCCAGAACCGGAGTTCTGCTCATCTTGGGGGGAGGGGGCATCTCAAGATTGTTGCAGGCTACACAGGTGTTTACTTTGTCCACAAGCTGCCTTACTGAATCATCCTCCCTTAGAGTGTGTATCTGTTGCCAAAGCACCTGGAAGCACTCCAGTGCTGCTCCAGCAGTGCAGGTTTTGCTCTGCAGACATCAGGCCACTGTCTCTGGGCCTTCGAAAAGAGCATTACTGCATACCAGTCAAAAATATGTCCTTGCTTGTTTGGCTTGCTTGTTGAAAGGGCTCCTCATCTCCAGCTACAGTAGTCTTTGTAGTTCCCAGTGCCCACACTGTCTCCTCTAATGCTAGCTTTAGCGTTAGCTGTTGTTGTAGCCACTGCAGTGACTGGTTAAGCATCATTGACAGCGTTGTTGTTTTTGTCAGTGTCGCCAACGTTAGTATCGGTACAAGTTTTTGTTTTCTTTGAGATGTTACTTAAAAAAATATCTGATTTTCTTTTCTGCTGCTCTTGCTTGCCGTTGTTGCTCGCAGACTGGACTGCATGCCACTGAACACTTCTGTGTAGATGACTGTTCAAAATAAATTAGTTCCTTAGCTTACGTTTCATTTACGTATTTTTTTTGCAACCACATTAATACATTCTAACACATTCTATCCACAATTATAAAACAGTGCCGGGGCTGCAGCCCCCCACCACCACCCTTCCGTGCTACTGCAAGCCGTGTTTATGCAAATGACTCGCATACAGATTGACTATAAAAAATTATAAAAAATAATAAAGTGAATAGACTAAGTAAAAAGAAAAGAAAAAATACTGGGAAAATGTCTTTTTAGACATCTAATTTATCCACTGCATATTCACACTCACCCCACATTGAAAATCATATGAAGAATACATGCAATACATAAAACATGCAATTATTAGAGAATTTAACCAAATCAGCTGCTGTCTTAATGGCTGCCACTTGCTCATCATTAAGGCCATTTAGAGATGCACTCGATGCTTCTTAAGCCAAAAAATTGTGAAGAGAGGACACCCACTGTTTAACATATAGACAATGTGGTGTTTGCTTCTAAAAATAACCAGAAAAAGGACCTTGTTTTGCTATCTTGACAGAGTAAGGAAACTAATACTCATGCAATCACTTGTATATTTTTGTAATAAATTTAAGATGCAAGGTCAAGTTCACCAGTTGCCACCATACATCCAGACTCTCACATTTTGACTACAGGATGTAATGATAGTGAGTGAACCCAAGGCATTCCGTATGTTTACATGGCTGTGTGTAATTGTAAATCTATATCCAAGGAAACTATAGCAAGCCGTGTCAGAGATATAGCAGATTTCTATAATCCACACCCTTCATTCAACATGCACCACATACAGGATTGCAGTAGCAGTTATTGGACGAAAACTGCTGGCATACTGCATGGCACTATGTAACTATACAGTAAATACAAAGAAAAAGATTAACTAGGTAAGTAAATGCGTTCCTCCAGTTTTAGAAAGACAAAAGAGGAGAATTTTAATATGGGACTATTCTGCTAAACCACAGAATCCATTTGTTGCCAGTGTTTTCAAATTCTCTCTTTCTACAGTCCTCATTCACCATATTTATTAAATTGTGAGATGCAGAACCATCTAATATGAAAACCATGGCCGAAGTTTGGAGCTCTTAGCCAAAACAGGACTAAAAATCTAAAACCCCGCCAGTGCCCCCTGGAGGCTTCAGGATTATATTGGATGGAACATATAGTACCAATGATGTTGTTATTGTGATAGTCTTACCATTAGTGAGACTGCAGGGTAATTAAGACAGTGTATTTTTAGATTATGAGACAACTAAAGTTGACTTGTTTTGCTCGTCAATGATGCATGAGGCCAATTCTTTGTGCTCAAAATGGATCAGGTTCATCTTCTCAGGAGCACAGTTTGCTAAATTAACTGATTA
This sequence comes from Seriola aureovittata, assembly GCF_021018895.1. Taxonomy (NCBI): domain Eukaryota; kingdom Metazoa; phylum Chordata; class Actinopteri; order Carangiformes; family Carangidae; genus Seriola; species Seriola aureovittata. The sequence goes on from NC_079379.1 coordinate 721,944, forward strand.
GTCAACAAGATGGAATAAACAACAAAAGGATCAAGCCAAAATAGAAAAGGATTTCACAGTATAACAATAAGGAAATAAACCAAATATAAATATGGATAAGAAGTGCTCCAATTTCTTGTGTATGTATTTTTTGTGTGTATATATATGTATATATGTATATATATATATATATGTATATATGTATATGTATATATATGTATATATGTATATGTATATGTATATATGTATGTATATATGTATATGTATGTATATATGTATATGTATATATGTATGTATATATGTATATGTATATATATATGTATATATGTATATATATATACGTATATTTATATATGTATATATATATGGTTTGATTTTGCACAAACTACCAGATTTTGGCATTTCAGAGGGAGTAACCAAATTACAATTCATCCTCTGTGGACCATGAATATCTACAACAAATTCCATCCAGGTCATCCAGCTTTCTGAGATAACTTGTCATAAGCCAAAGTGTTGATCAAGGGAAATATTTGTCCTAGTTTGGGGGATGAAGGAAAGGACAGAGGGTCAAAACAAGTAGATGTCATGAACAAATTGCCTGACATACCAATACTTTGGCCCCAGTGGTGTTGGTACAAAAAGTTTAGCGAAATGCATTTGGCAAAAAACTATGGTATGAACCCAGATTCATAAATGATTCACTGGGGCTGGGAGCCATTATTTCTGTCCTGGATAGTGTAAATGAAATCGGACTTTATTTTTGCTTCTGTTTATCAGAAGGGAGATGATAAGATAATCCGGATTGTGAAAATTGCTGGATTACACAGAAAGTCATCACAATGGGAGTGATTGAGACTTTGAAAAGCGCCTTTCTGTCTGACAAGTACAGATCATCACGTCAGATATGGAAAAAAGTAATTTTTGAATTTTAACAGTTATTCCACGCTAAGAGCTGTAACAATGGTTTCTGTAATCCTCTCCCTTCATTCAACATGCAAGGCATACATGATTGAAAAGATTATGGTGGAAATTATTTGATGAAACTGCCGGCATATGTCTGCTGGAGAAAAACCACATCAGTTTTCTCATGTGCAGGATATGGACACTCTTTAACTTGAGTCCTCGTGAACCTTGAATTATGAAGAGAAATTATCTCAATTATCACTGCTCCTTTTATCTATCCAAACCAACAGAATTCATTCCATCTCAAGCTCATCAACTCATTTGTGAAAAGCTGGGAATTAATTTTAGTCCCATCTTGCTGACAGTGATAGAGCACATTCACTAATTACATTGTTACCATAGTGACATTGTGGGACAAAGCATTGGGCCACAGGTTTAATTTCGAATGAACTATTTATAATTTTCAATAATATCCATCTGATTCATGTAACATGTAGCTAAGTCTTCCATTCTATGAGGCTCCATGCTTGTGTTGGACTTGTACACTAAACTACCAACAAAAAGGAATACATGAACTCAAGTGTACACCAAGAAAGCAGACTTTTGACTCAGGCCAGCTTTAGTTTAGTAATATTCAGACCCCTTCACTTTTTACTCTATTGCAGTGCACATTTGTGTGCCACTGTGATATTGTGTGCAAAGATTGTAGAGACTTACCCAATATGCTTCTATAAAGTACTGAATTAAGGATCTAAATACTTTACTGCAAAAGAGTTAAAAATCAAAAAACTAAAATCTCTTTCTAGTAAAATTCCTTGTATTTTGTTGGACAAAAATGGCAATTTATAATTAAATCTACAACACATTAAAGTGTGTAAAAAGTGAAGGGGTATAAAAACTGTTGTGTTGATGTGTCTGAGAACTTTTAGATCAAGATGTGTCTGGTTGATGTTTCAGGTAACAGGTTTTTAGCTTTGCATTCATGAACCTTAACTATGTCCATTAGCTAATGTCATCTGCACTCCCAAGTAACATGCCTGAGGCCACATTCAGACCTTTAGCACCTTCTCATTCATTTAATTAGGAGCCAGTGCAACAGCAGAGCAGGGGTGCCAACATATAGGGCTCTGACAAAAAAAGTCAAAAAGAAGTGGGGCTGTGAGGTTGTGGATTCAGCTCCTGGTATAAAATTGTGAGTTTGATACAAACTGAGTTTACACAGTATGGAAGTCTACTGCCTCCAGGAAACAGCCATATGCCCACACTCACACCTTGATTTTCTCTGGGTCCATCTTCACCTGATCCCAATGAGGCTTATGCTTGTTCTCTGCCTCTGGAGAAACTGGCAAACATGAGATACGTGCTCAATCATGTCTTTTGAGAAGCTAAGGATATCAAGCTACACAAACAAAGTGGTTCAGGAAATATCACATTGTGAGAGAGCCTGAAAAGCAGCAGGGGCACTGGTCAAACCAAACACCATCAACACATACCTAAAGTGGCCAAGCAGGGTGTTGAACAGTTTTCCCACTCATGCATAGTTGGTAAGCGTTGGTGGAGGTCCAACCTAGTGAACACAGTGGAACCTTGAAGGGGTTCAAAAGTGAAGATGATTAATTGGAGTGGATACTTTTTTTCACAGTGATGTTGTATAACCACAGCAGTCAATGCAGGTGTGACGTGAACTCTCTTCACCACAGAGAAGAACTCAAATGAGAGAAAGATGGCCAAGCAAAGAATTTTGATTTGATGGATTGCAGAGCCAACTGATGGGCAAAGATACTCCAGGGGGCACATCGTGTGGACGATGAGGAGGGCAGTGACAGAGCCAACTCCCCCCCCAGTCATGGTATTCAGTGGGAGTAGTTGACAAATCAGGAAACTTTGGTGGAGTGCAGACGCCCTCTGTAGGAGACAAAGCAGAGCGCAAAGATGATGAATAGCACAAGGGACTCCAACAAGTGTTTCTGCCCAGATTCCAATCAATACAGGGATTATGTAGTTTTACCAGGGGCATCTTGGAAGCTGAAAGGATATTGAATTGAATCTTTGTGATGGTTTCCAGACAGGACCAAAGTGGTGAGTGATTTGGGAGAGGAATCTACCATCCAAAGCTTCATCTGGCAAAATAATCAGATGAATGCCAAACTGAAGAGCCAACTTCTTGTCCAAAGAATTTCCTCAGCACTCGAATTGATTAGAGTTAGTCGAGGAAGGGAGAATTATCTGGGTCTAGAGGGTGCTGTAGAGACAGTTTGATTCACCACTATCCTCATTTCTACTGGTGATTCCTGCCTTTTGGGAACACAGGGCATGGAAATGTCAACAATAAAGACACTTACCGGCTGTTATCCTACGCAGTCTCTCACCTGGACTCAAGCACCAAGCTGCATGGGATCTCCTAGCAGCAGGAGACCTCTTGCAGCTGAGCTCAGAGATGAGGAGATTCTGACAGAGGCCACTGGAGAGGCAGGCTGGGGCATGTGGGCAGCGGGACTGGCAGCAGAGAGATAGACCAGGCCAGGGTTGAAGGCAGCCTGGGCAGGTGGGGTACAGGCATTATAGTTAGCGCTAAACAGGATCAAGGAAACAGATAGGAGTAAACTCATGCAGAGATATGAGGAACTTGGCCACAGTGTTGTTACCACAATGGTTAACAGACAATGTAGCAAAGAGTGGAGTGAAGAGCCAGCAGCTTGTTAAGTTGACATGGTGATCAGGCACAGGTGTATAGGAGAATTGGCAGGAGAAGGAACCAGGAGGCCATACCCAGCACATCCACACACATAAACACAGAGGCCCAAGTCGAGGGAGCAGGAAGATCAGAACCAGGTGAGCAGTCGGCAGGGCAAACGAACCAGAAAGGAGCAGATGGGCGGGTAATCAAAGCCAGACGAAGGATCAGGAAACAAGCAGGGAGGCACTCACATTGTGACGTCAGAGCTGGAGAACGCCAAACAGCCACAAGGACAGGCAGACGGGGACCAAAAAGCGCACAGGCAGAACTCGTGGTCAGGGACAGAAGGCTGAGGCATCTACCAGGGCAGCGACAAGGCAGGATGGTCAGGGACGAGCAGAGTCGATAACAGTAAGTCAGTCCGGAGATGAACGCCGGAAAGTCTTGCATGGATACTAAGAACAATCTGACAAAGAGCAAGTGAACCGGGGATGCATATATACTGGCTTGATTGGAGATGGATTGTAGCTGGGGGCAACAGGTGAGGCCAGTGAGGCTGATGAGGATGTCTGGCAGAGTGGAGAGTGAGAAGCAGAGCAGGCTGTGACACACACTCACCCTTCCCACTCTCACTCTGTGTACACGTTTGTGTGAAGGGTCCGCCACACTGAATGTTGTTCCAAACTAATGACCCTTATGTGGGAGTGGGTTATAAAGCCTTTCAACACCAAGTCTGCATCGATGCAGACTTATAAACCACACTCCCCAGACGAGTGCAACTCGCTTTGAGTCCGCGATGGATGAAATGCCATATACCTACAAATGTGAGTTCTGTGTGTTTATTTCCAAAGGACAAGTCATAAATTACATCAAACAGACATTTGACTATTTTCAGGCACACATGACAAAATTAGAGGTACATTGTGTTTTGGAATGAAAATGGCGCTGTCTACCATAGCAAACAGGACAAGGATTTTTGACTTGACATTTGAAAATCAAACTGTGTTAAAATTAGATTAAGATGGCAAACGAAAGCATGTTCAGCAAAAACAAAATGCAGCCAAAGAAGCATGAATTTTTATTTATTCAATTAATAATTTTCCTTTCACAAGCTCACTATTCCATTAATGTAATGAGGGCCATGTCATTGTCCACACACCTTTGTTAATGCTGTGTATAAGATTATCTTTTAGATAAATATTGATTTAATCACAATATCTTTCTGAAATATATTGGGTAACAATGAATTTCCTGTTTCCCTCAGAGAAAGGTGAGGGCATCCGAAAGTTTGCCGTTGTCTTTATTTTGGTTGTTTCGTCCTGGACAGTGGCTCTGGCGCTCACCAGTCTTTGGCCTCCCTCACTCCAGTTAGTGTTCAGTCTCAGGGTGCTGGACTTGGGATGAAACCCTCCATACATTGTGAGGAGCTTCCTTGTCTTGATATCAGTAGCCTCTGTCTCCTCCTTTGGCCAGTTTATTATACCAGCGGCGTATCTGATGACTGGCAGGGCATACGTGTTGATGGCTTGGATCTTGTTCTTCCCATTCAGCCAACTTTTCAGGACCTGCCTTACTCTGTGTAGGTATTTGGCTGTGGCTGACTTCCTTGCAGCCTCCTCATGGTTGCCTTTTGTCTGCGGAATCCCAAGGTATTTGTAGCTGTCCTGAACATCTGTATAGCTACTTTCTGGTAGTTCAACCCCCTAGGTCCTGATCATCTTCCCTCTCTTTTATACCATCCAATCACACTTATCTAGTCCGAATGACATTCTGATGTTGTTGCTGATCCTGGTGATGTGGATCAATGAGTCGATGTCTTGCTCATTCCTGGCATACAGCTTGATGTCATCCATGTAGAGGAGGTGACTGATGGGCACTCCTCTTCGGAACCGGTATCCCTAGCCACTTTTTTAGATGATCTAGCTGAGGGGGTTCAGGCCTATGCAGAACAGCAGCGGGGATAGTGCATCACCTTGGTATATGCTGCACTTGATGGTAACTTGTGCAATTGACTTTGAGTTGGCCTCCAGAGTTGTTTTCCACAGCCTCATTGAATTCTTGATGAAGGCTCTTAGTGTCCTGTTGATGTTGTACATTTCCAAGCATTCCAGTATCCATGCATGTGGCAATGAGTCGTAGGCTTTTATGTAGTCAATCCAGGTGGTGCACAGGTTGGTTTGCCTGGTCTTGCAGTCTTGGGTGACTGCTCTATCGACCAGTAGCTGGTGCTTGGCTCCCCTGATATTGCTACCAATTCGTTTCTGGGCCCTGCTCATGTATTGGGCCATGAGCCTATTCATCTTAGTCACTATGATGCCTGACAGGAGCTTCCATGTTGTACAGAGGCAGATTATTGGCCGGTAGTTAGATGCAATCGCATCCTTCTGGGGGTCTGGACCGGCGTTATGGTGTTATCTGATGTCTCCTTCTTCCATATGCTATTCTTCATTCTCAGCCCTGGGCAGATCTGTTCTCCTGTTATTACCTTGCCATGGAGAGAACACTTTGGATGGTTCGGTGGAAAACATCCTATTTATTCTCCTGGCTTCTGCTTCTCCTGTGTATCTCTTTAGTCAGGTAGCCAGAGCTGGGAGCCTTTGCTTGGCAGTCTCCAGTGCCTGAGGTATGGACAGTTTTTTGTCTTTCTTCCCCACTCCTTTCTATAGTTCTGAGAGTAGACTAACTTCTTTCCGTGTCTCCTTGATCTTCGCCTCCAGCCTCCTTTTCCATGATGGGTAATGCTCTTTGTGGCTTATACTGTTCATCTTGTAGCCAAGCATCTCTAGGATCACTGTTGCCGTTGTGTAGATCAACTGATTAGTCTCAGTTATGGTCCTAGTAGGGATAGTCTGTAGTGCTGCATCCACATCATCTAGCAGACTTTCAGAGTACTTTGTTACTTAGTTTTGGTAGTTAACTGTGAAGGTGCTTAGTGTCCAACTTAGTCATGCTCTTCAATCTCAGGTCAGTTGCCCTTATGTTAATGGTATCTCTGTATCTCTGTGCTTGTTGCAGCAGGATAGCAACTGGATGGCTGAGTGGTTAACACTACTGACTTTGGCACAGGTGATTGAAGGTTCTATTCCCAGCCAGATCATAACATGTATCCAGTGTGGACCTTTAAGTGCTACTAGATGAGTGAGACTGCAAATGTAAGCGTCTGGTCTCCACCTGGGTCAACAAGGTCCTTGTGTTGGGGAACCTGATGACAAATGCGCTACTGGAACAAAACATTAGTGGACCAGAGCAGAGAATATGGACCTGTTTGAATGCTACTATACAAGTAACCCCAGTGAGAGGGGCTACATGCAGAGATTGTGGGATATATGGATGCTTCAAAACCCAACATCTAGGCTAACAAAGGAACAACTCCTAGCCCAGTGTTCCAACATCCACAAACAGGACATGCTATCACAACTAGAGATTGAACATGCCATGGCAAGGAGGAAGCCAGGATGACAGGGTTTGGGTGACAAGCATATATATATTGGCTGTTTTTACCCATTTTGCACTTACAGTCTCTTAGTGCCCCTAGTCTAACACAACAACAACACCTATAGGTAAAATTAAAATGAAGATTTTTTGTAGGTGAATATGTAGGGTATTGTATTTTGTTTTGTTTTTGTTCTTTTTCTCCATTTGTCCCACACTATACTCTGTTTGGTCAAATCACGAACTGAGCTTAATGTGTCCCTGCTCTTTATTAGCTGTTAGATATTTTTATTTGTTACTTGTGTGTATATGTCTGCTGCTGGCTCTTTGCAGGATGAAAATTAATGGATTGGTTATGCCTTCCAGTTAAACATGCTGATGATAGAGATGATATAGTAGGGAGTGGAAACAGAAATTGAAATGGTGGGGACTGCTGCTGCTACTAAGGAAGCCCTCCTTGGACAGCTTTTTTTGGGGGGGTGTGGGCAGATAAACAGAGAAGCCTAGGGCATGATGGGAAAGAAAAAAAAAACCTTTGTAATAGCAAAACATATCCTCCTGTCCTCAAGTGCAGCTTACCATATTTGCATCTCAGCTGCATGTGCTTTGAAGATTCAAGGATTTCTGTAGGTCTGGACATGTAGCAGGGATTTCTGTTCTTTACTGACAAACAGTCTAACATGTACATCTTTACCTGTTCTGTGAATGCATGTACTGTATATGTACCTACTGTGATATGTACAGTGTGAATGAGTCAGGAGTTAAATTTGTTTTGCTTAATCATCTTTTGACCTTTTGCTTTTACTGTATATAATCACACAGCATGTACACTTGAGGATAATTGTACTGTTCTGTTTATTTGCCCTATCTGTGCTGAATGTAATGACAGCAAAGATTTAGTCATTGAGTAATTAGAATGATTAAGTAGTGAAAGACTATTCTTGTGCCATTACAGTGACAAATCTCTAAACTTAAGAAAAGCAAAATTTAAAGTACCTTCATGAAGAGGGCAAAAAAAAAATCAAAGCAGTAAAATGAGGAATGTTACCACCATGCAGAAAATGTGCACATTTTATGTGCGCAAGTTAATTATGCCACTTCAGAGGAGCTTGTGAAAGGATAAGGAAAGCTGCATAAATTTAGCTGTAATCCAGGCAGGCAGAACTCATTTGCAGGGATGGTCTTATCTGGGCACTGCAGCTTTCTCACAAAATTAACCTTGGATATTTGGGCCCAATTCAGCCAGCGTTTGATTCTCTCTCTCTCTCTCTCTCTCTCTCTCTCTCTCTCTCTCTCTCTCTCTCTCTCTCTCTCTCTCTCTCTCTCTCTCTCTCTCTCTCTCTCACACACACATTGTCTGCATACAACCCCTCCCCCTTATGCCACTACACCCCTCTACCCCTTCACACTCCCTGTTTGTCTATCTCTCTCAGTGTGTTACAATGTGTGAGTCAAAAGTTTATCATTGCAGTTTGTCATGAAATAAATACACATGAAAAAGTAGGTAGATAGATAGGTTAAGACCTAGTATATGTCTGGACCGCCTATGGTGAAATTGATTTCATAACTGCGCTGTTGTCTGACAAAATCACCAAACACATATATGAAAGACAAAGACAGAGCTGTGATTTCAGCTGTATTTACTGTAACATGATCAATCAGAGAGAAAGTTAGATGAGAAACTATATTTCTTAATGTCTCTCACACAAAGCACGGCCTTCATCTGGGATCCACAATAGTTAAGTCTTTATTTACTACAATGTAACAGACATAGCCATTTTTAGTTTCCTCTTCCTTGCGGTTCCCAAGCAGCCGGGAAACCGAGTGGCTCAGTAGACTGCCTGTAACCAGAGGTGTAGCCCTGCGGTTGGCATCCATACCCGGTCTAAACCTGAACCAGGTTTATACCCAATCTGGTTGAATAAAGTCTCTAAATCTAGAGACAATGAACTCAGTCAGTCAGGGACATTCCAGATTATAGGGCTGGTCCTGCTGTTGCAGTCCAGTCAAAAACTGAGAAATACTGGACCCAGGAGAGAACCATGCAGCACATTGGGAATGTGGATAAGAAACATTTATGCAACATGCACAAGATACAGTTCAAAGCAATTTACATTTAGAGTAATGACTGAAAAGAAAGGGGAAACTACCACCTGGCAGTTGTATGCCTCCGCCACTCAGACTAGTTCAGATTACATCCCTCTTTATCCAGAGTCATAAAATACTAACCATGAAATCCACTGTAACATTTTGTCATAATGCTTTGTGAAGACTTGAGATATGTCACGATTGAGGGGTAAGGCTGGACCAAAAATGCAGCCAACACATGGGAGACAGTGCAAAAAGTTTATTAAACAAAAGAACTTACAAAACACTGGTGAAACACAGGGAAACACAGGAACCAGGAGCACAAGGAGGACAGAAGATAATAGCCGACATGAACAGGCAACATTAAACAGACCGAGGACAAACCAGACATGAACAGCTTGGGGACAAACCAGACATGAACAGGCAATGTGAAGAGATTGAGGACTAACCAGACATGAACAGATCACAGAAAAACCATAGATGAACAGATCGAGGAAAACCCAGAGAAGAAAGAAGAAAGAAGAAAGAAGAAGGAAGAAGACAGAAGAACAGAAGAACCAACACAGACAAAGGGGAGCACAAAGACTATATAGACACAAGGGAGGAAAGGGTGATTGAACACAGGTGAAACACATTAGGGCGGGGCAGACAATCACCACACAGAGAAACAGGACCAAGACAGGAAGTAAAAACATTGAGACACAAAAGGAGCCAACTACAAAAATAAAACAGGAAGTGACAAAAGTCCAAACAAACTAACAAAAGGTGTCTGCCATGGCAAACCATGACAAGATATGGCTAAAAAGAGTTTTCTATGGTCACATTGACCTTGACCTTTGCATTTTGACCACCAAAATCGAATCACTTACAGAGATGTTGCATTCACAAGGCCACCTCTGGCTGTCGTTGGAGTGGAAGCATAAAAACAACCATTTAAAAACTTTCAAATGTATGTAAAAAGACTAGGGAAGCAAAACAACAATAAAATAATAATCAAATCATACTAAGTGAGGCTATAATTGAAAAGTTATCAAATTTAGCAAGTGTCTTGACTTGTGTAATTATGTTAGACCTCTTTGGGCAACAAGTTTTCTTTTGGGGTTGTAACATAATTTGGGGGCTTGTCTTAACTAGTTGAAAAATTTAGGTTTTTCAATGTGGTTGTGACATCCACTTGGTGTCCCAGTGGCAGTAGGTCTGTGTTGACTTGTGACCAGTTGATTGTTGTGCAAAATAGTGAGGCTACTTTATCTCCCTTGTTTGAAGCTGGGGTAGCTGGAGATGAGGTGGAATCTGTTTCGACTGGTTATTTTGTGAGGGACGGGTTGCTAATGCGTAAATGGATGCCGTTGAGTTCCTCAGTTGCAGATGACTGTAGGGTTGTGACTCAGATTGCGGTTCTGGTCTATACCGAAACGCAGTTTTGAATCTGGCTCATGACAATCTTCTTGCTGGTCATTTGGGTGTCAAGAAAACATCTTCTTTTGGCCAGGGTTAAATAGGGATGTCGCACACTATTTTAAGTCTTGTCATACATGTCAGGTAGCCGGGAAACCAAATCAGACCATTCCCACCGCTTCGCTATATCCAATTCCAGTAGTGTGTGAGCCATTTGAATGTGTTTTGGTTGACTGTGGGGCCAATTCCCCATATAAAAGCTGTAAATAAGTTTTTGGTGACAGTGATGTGTGTGTCCACCCAAATTATGTTACCCTGAAAGAAAACCCAAGAGGTCTAAGATAATTACACAAGTCAAGAGTTGCAACTGTTGGTACTCATCATTCAAGAGACCAGATGTTTCTTTGCTCCACTGGACAAAGGAACTCACACTCCACAGTTACTCACTGTTCACAACTGGGGATGACCCTTCCCTCCACGGACCTCACTGGCCAGCCAGGGTGGGTCACTGTGTGACATGTGACCCCAAAGAGTGTCACCAAACAACCGGATCTCCTTCTTGGTTCTCCCTCTTCTCTCTCCCTTCTCTTCTCAGCTTGCTCTGGAGAGTAGCTCCTGATCTCTCCTCTTGGCTCTTCAAAGGGCAACAAGGCCCAGCCCAGGTCAGCTCTGCTACCTGAGAAACCAGCTCTCTCACCAGCCTGCTCACAGCAGCCTGCAAACACTCTTCTCCTCAACAGCAGCGACCTGCTTCGGATTAACCGAGTGAACCAAGTTCTCTTCAGAATCAACAGCTACGACACAAGGCCAGCTGATTTTCCAAGCAACAGGAGTCATAGCAGAGTTAGCATGGAACAGCTAACTCTGTGAGGAGAACAAAGGAGATAACGGCAAAGCCACAGAGCCAGACAGGACTTTACTCCACCAGGAAGCCTCCCAACTCACTGGACTTTACAACAACACTGGAAAGGACCTCTTTGCTTGTTCCAAGGACTGGTTAACATTAACTGACTGGGCCTAACATTTCCCAGCACAGCAATTCCAATCCTTTAACTTTAACTTACTGTTGATATGGTAATTTGGTTATAGTTATTAAGGTAATTATTAATCAGAGTTCCAGATTAATGGTAATAAATTGAGACTAAAACCATATTGGCTATTTTGCCTGTTCGTTTAGGCTGGTGCCCTGAGGACTTTAATTAATTTTAAAGTTATTTGATATTAATATTTTTCTTAATTTATGATAAATTGATAGACAACCAAAATCCAACATATTTGGTGTCCAGCTCATGAGGTAGAGCTCAGACCCAACACAACAAAGAACAAGAATTTATTTCAGCAGACAAAGGACACATGTCCATCAAACAAAAAGTTAAACCTAACTAACCCGGAAGCCTCCCCAACTAACTGTATAACCTGATGGGCTAGCAAAGAAGAACAAAAGAAGGGAAGCCACCTCAGTCCAACCTGACAGGGCCATTGGAACGGGCTCTTCCCTGTACCTTAACTAAACTTCCCCAAACTAAACCCTGCAACAGATATAAAGCCACAAAACTGAACCACCAGACCCACCGGAAAAAGGCAAAAAACAACAAAAGCTACATTTGGTCACTCTGCTTCTGCTGTCAGGCCAGGAGTGAATAGAGAGATGTTGCACGCTATTGTAAATCTTGTCATACATGTCAGGGAGCCGGGAAACCAAATCAGACCATTCCTCCTGCTCTACTGTATCCAATTCCAGTAGTGTGTGAGTCATTTGAACGTGTTTTGGTTGACTGTGTGGGGCCACTTCCCTGTACAAAGGCTGGAAATACGTTTTTGGTGACAGTGATGTCAGTGTGTAAAATTACAATTCCTGTTGTTGTAAAGGCTCTGACAAAGGCTCTTTCATTGTTTGGCTTGCCAAAAGTTGTACAAACAGACCAGGGTTCAAACTTCATATCGCATGTTTGCTCAGGTGTAGTGGTTTAGTTGGTCTTTGCTCATACCTTTACAAGGTCCCTTGAATTGACAGCAGTAAGTGGACAGTAGTCAATTACTTGTGCTGGACTATGCGAGTAACTTCAGGTTCAAGCTGTGCCGTGCATGAGAGATAGCTAGGGATAATCTTGAGACAGCGCAGGCAAGAATGACGGGGTGGTTTGATAAGCATGCTAGAAGCAGGGAGTTTCAGCCTGGTGAGCAGGTTTTTGTGTTGCTGCCGATTCCTGGGTCTAGCCTACAGGCTTGCTACAGTGGTCCTTACTTGATTCAGGAAAAGGTTGGTGATAGGGCTTATATTGTAGCCACATAGATTTCTCAAGGCACTTTCCAAATAGAGCAGGTCTAGACTTTCTCTTTATAATATTATTTACAGAGACCCAACAATTCCCCCCAAGAGCAAGCACTAGGCGAGGCAGAAACCTCAAGCAGAATCGGAACTAGTGTAAGTTTTAATGTACAGCAGGTAGTTAGACACTTTGATGAAGAAAACGGCAACATTAACTGTGTTCAGACGGAGCAGCAATAAACAGTAACAGAAACTGACTGGAGATGGGACACCACTGTGTTGGAACTGTTTGTGCCTGCAGTTGCAGTAGCACCTTTTCGCCTATAGAGGGCGCAGTGCGTTTATTTACCTGTGTGATTTACAGGAAGTGAGGTACCTGGAAGTTTTTATTTTCTGCTTCATAATGAGAGATACTCAGTCGTCCAGCTGTTTGTTTTGCCCTTGTACTGGCAATATAAGTGAGTACATTTCTACACATCATTGTTAGAGTGCAAAGTGTTTGGTTAAATTTGACACTACGTATTTATTATAACGATCGAGACTCGATCGCGGACTTTTCCGCCGCAGATCTGTAAATGTTAGATCCGCTATTTTTTGCAATGTATGTATCTTGGTTGTTAATTTATGTTTCTGTACTCTGTGTTTCAGTTTCACAATTTTTGGCATTAAACCTGTCCAACCACAACTGCTTGCCTGTTCCTTGGAGGTCATGATGTCCATAAAGAGTTTAGCTGGCTGTGAATCCCAGTACACGACAGGAGTCACACTGGGTGTAACAGTACAGTGAAATTATAGCACTCAACGAGGGATGACGACAAACTGTTGGACACTGACTAGAGAGCCAGTGACAGACACACACTCTCCTTCACCAGCACTTCTCAGCCAAGCATAATGGAGACAACAGGGGCTCGTGGTCAAGATTCTGAGGAGACCAGATCACTCTCTGCTCGCTCCTTAACGTACTCAAAATCTTCAGGAAGGCTGACTGTCAGATCATCAGCAGGAGCTTCAAGAAGGTCAGCCACATCAAGCAGAGCAAGTATGGCAGCAGCAAAAGCTCAAGCGGAAGCACAGGCTGCCAAAGCCAGGTTAGCCTACGCAGAGAAAGAAATGAGCATCAAGGTCGAAAAAGCTCGCTTAGAAGCAACTCTTGATGTACTTGAGCTACAGAAAGAGGCCGATGCCGCCATGGCCAAAGCAGAGGTGATGGAGTTTGCTGCTGCTCAGCTCGACGCTGCAGAGCAAAGTGGTGAGTTTGACTTCTTGCCTACCCAGGCAACCCCAGAACAGAAAGTGACTGATTATATAAATAAACACAATCACACTGAACTTCCTCAAAGTCAGAAAGACGTTTTTAAGCAGTATGGTGATACCACCTGTCAGCAAAAACAAGGGAGATCTTCGAAAACATTCACACCTTTCCAACAAGAACCAAATCGACACCACTTCTCATCACTAGATGACAGGAAACCAACACTGCAAAGAGATGTAGTTCAGGAAAGTCTTCTCCACAATGTGTCACAGCCACAGCATAAGTTTAACACGAACCACACAGCTACTGACATTGCAGCCAGTGACCTTGCAAGGTTCTTAGCAAAGAGTCAGCTCGTGACTGGAGGACTGACTAAGTTCGATGACCAACCAGAAAGCTATTTGAGCTGGAAGAACACATTTCAGAGTACCATTGCAGATCTTGGACTCACTGCAAGTGAAGAAACAAACCTGCTCATCAAGTGGCTGGGCACTGAGTCCTCTGAACATGCTAAAAGGATGAAAGCAGTCAATATACGTCACCCATCTGCTGGTCTAAGTATGATCTGGACAAGACTAGAGGAATGCTATGGTTCATCAGAAGCAATAGAAAGAGCCCTGTTTTCCAGGATAGAAAACTTTCCTAAGCTCTCCAGCAAAGAACCTCGCAAGCTCCGCGAGCTATCCGACCTGCTCTGTGAACTGGAAGTTGCAAAGCTAGATGGATTCTTACCTGGTTTAAGATACTTCGACACAGCCAGGGGAGTGGGTCCAATTGTGGAGAAGCTACCCTTTCACCTTCAGGAAAAATGGACAGCAGTTGGGTCAAGGTTCAAAGAAGACTATAACGTAGCCTTCCCACCTTTCTCTTTCTTTTCTGAGTTTGTGAGGAAAGAGGCCAGAGCCAGGAATGACCCAAGCTTCTCCACAACACATCTCTCCTCTGTCAATTCCAAGAAAGAGAGGCTCCCGGGTTATTACAACACAAGGCCATCAGTCACAGTGCACAAGACAGACGTGTCTACAGATGGAATCACAGTAGCTAAAAATGCAGCTGAAGATTTAAGCAGGCAATGTCCTATACATCACAAACCACACCCACTGAAAAGATGCAGAGGTTTCCGAACAATGCTATTTGAAGACAGAAAGAAATTCATCAAAGACAATAACATCTGCTATCGTTGCCTTGCATCCACCAGTCATCAGGCAAAAGATTGTAATGTCACCATTAAGTGTGTGGAGTGTGGCAGTGAGAGGCACCTGGCAGCTCTCCACCCTGGCCCACCAACACAGACACTCGAGCCCCTCTCTTCCTCTAAAGAGCATGGCGGGGAGAGTGTGAGCTCATCAAACCCAGATGTTACGACCACCTGCACAGAGGTATGTGGAAGTGGAATCACAGGGAAATCCTGCTCCAAGATTTGCCTGGTACACGTCTTTCCAGAAGGTCAACGGCATAACATGAAGAAGATGTACGCAATCATAGATGATCAAAGTAATCTGTCCCTTGCAAAGACTGAGTATTTTGATATGTTCAACATCCAAGGTACAGTAGAACCATACACCCTGAAGACCTGTGCTGGCATAACAGAAACAGCAGGTAGAAGAGCTTGTGGTTATACAGTGGAGTCAGCAGACGGAAAATTGAACTTTCCTCTCCCTGTACTCATAGAGTGCAATGCCATCCCTAATAACAGGGAAGAAATTCCTACCCCTGAAGCTGCACGTCACCACCACCATCTGAGGTCAATCGCTGCTGAGATACCGCCCCTCGACCCAGATGTTGACATCCTCCTGCTCATTGGACGGAACCTTCTGAGAGCTCACAAGGTGAGAAAACAGTTGAATGGCAGACACAATGACCCATACGCACAGAAGCTTGACCTGGGCTGGGTTATCATCGGCGATGTGTGCCTCGGCAGCGCTCACAAGCCAACCGAAGTGAGTGCTCTAAAAACACATGTGTTAGACAATGGGCGCCCCAGCTTTCTCACCCCGTGTGACAACCGTTTCAGAGTGAAAGAGAATTTCGGCCTGATCGGTCACACAAAAACGACTCTTCAACAACAGCAACTACCAAACCCATACTCCAAGCCCACTGCAGAAAATTTAGGAGAGACTGTCTTTTGCCACACTGTTATCGACAACCAGCTCGCACCTTCTATCGAAGACACAGTCTTTCTAAAGAAGATGGAAGGAGTCTTCAAAGATGAAAGTAACAGCTGGGTTGCACCATTACCATTTAGGAGCCCCAGGTGTCTGCTCCCAGACAACAGACCCTATGCCTACAAGCGGCTTATGTCTCTTCGCCGCACACTTGACAAGAAGGAAGACATGAGAGCCCATTTTGTCGAATTCATGCAGAAAATGATTGATAACAAACATGCAGAGCTTGCACCACCTTGTGATAAGGATAAAGAGAGATGGTACCTGCCCACCTTTGGCGTCTACCACCCACAGAAGCCTGGGAAGATACGGGTGGTGTTTGACTCAAGTGCACAGTTCGATGGAGTGTCCCTGAACGACGTGCTGCTTAAGGGGCCTGACTTGAACAACACCCTTCTTGGCGTGCTTCTCCGGTTTCGTAAGGAACCGGTTGCCATAACAGCTGACATAGAACACATGTTTTACTGTTTTGTTGTTCATGAAGATCACAGAGATTTCCTCCGTTTTCTCTGGTATGAAGACAATGATCTCAGCAAGGATGTGATAGACTACCGCATGAGAGTCCATGTCTTTGGAAATAGTCCCTCTCCAGCTGTGGCAATCTTTGGGCTGAGAATGGCAGCAAAAGAGGCAGAAAGGGTATACGGCAGTGATGCACGACACTTCATAGAAAAGGACTTTTACGTTGATGATGCCCTGAAATCCTTTCCAACTGAAGATGAGGCTGTTGATGTGCTGCAGAGAGCTCAAAAGATGCTCGCTCTCTCTAATCTGCGTCTCCACAAAATCACCTCCAACAGAGTGGAGGTGATTAACGCCTTTTCCCCAGAAGACAGAGCTAAGGAAATCAAAGATCTGGACCTCTCTACTGATGAGCCTCCTGTCCAGCGCAGCTTGGGGGTGAGTTGGAACATCATGTCTGATACATTCACTTTCAAGGTCCCACAAAGCCAGAAGCCCTTCACTCGTCGTGGGGTGCTTTCAGTTGTAAACAGCGTGTTTGATCCTCTAGGCTTCCTTGCCCCTGTAACTATCAAAGGAAGACTTTTTCTCAGACAGCTCTCCAACAGTGACCTCGAGTGGGATACCCCCCTACCCCCTGACATGTATGATGGCTGGAGAAGCTGGCAAGAGTCGCTTCAGGATCTTCAGGGACTGCATATCCCTCGCACATATGTCTCCTTTTCCATTTCACAAGCTAAGTGTATTGAGCTTTGCATGTTCTCTGATGCCTCAGTCAGAGCTATAGCTGCAGTAGCTTATCTGAAAGTCACACACGGAGATGGACACACTGAAGTTGGCTTCATCATGGGTAAGGCCAAACTGGCTCCAGTACCAGAGCCTACCATCCCCAGACTGGAGCTCTGCGCCGCGGTGCTCGCTGTGGAGCTATCAGAGCTCCTCACAGAAGAAATTGACATTGAAATTGACAAAACTACATTCTACACCGACAGTAAAGTGGTGTTAGGATACATAAACAATCAGCGGAGAAGATTTCACGTATATGTAAACAATCGTGTCCAGAGGATCAAGCAATCTTCTCTACCAGACCAGTGGAGATATGTTTCAACAGAGCACAACCCAGCTGATCATGGCTCTAGGTCTGTAGCAGCAGGGAAGCTTGCCAGCACCTCGTGGTTATGTGGTCCAGCGTTTCTTTTGCAGTCTGAGAGCACAACACCTGAAAAGGGTCCATTTGAACTCATTAACCCAGAGTCAGACGTTGAAATTCACTTTAAAGTGTCAGTGCTTGCCACCACAGTGTCTACAAGTCATTTGGGTTCAGCACGCTTTGAGCGCTTTTCTAAGTGGACATCGCTCATCAAAGCAGTAGCTCACCTTCATCACATCTCTCACAGCTTCATCAAATCCAGAGAAGACACCAGTTGTGCAGGCTGGCACCTCTGCAGGACAAGTCTCACAGATGAAGCTTTAAGTCAAGCAGAACACACGGTGATCAGATGTGTCCAGCATGAAGTATATTCAGAAGAAATCAAATGCATCATGTCAAAACGAGATCTGTCCTCCAGCAGTTCTCTTTACAAGCTTCATCCACTCATTGATGAAAATGGCCTACTGCGGGTAGGAGGACGCCTTGCAGAGTCAAAGTTGTCAAGCCATGAAGCCAACCCTCTTCTGATCCCAGGCAAACACCACATTGCTACACTGCTCATCCGTCATCATCATGTGGCTGTGAAGCATCAAGGAAGGCACTTTACTGAGGGAGCAGTCAGAGCAAGTGGCCTGTGGATAGTCGGAGCCAAGAGGTGTATTAGCAGCATTATCTATGGATGTGTGACTTGCAGGAAGCTACGAGGCAGAGAGGAGCAGCAAATCATGGCAGATTTGCCAGCCGAACGCTTACAGACTGACCCCCCATTTTCTTATGTTGGCCTTGATGTATTTGGACCATGGGAGGTCATTGCACGCCGCACTAAAGGAGGACAAGCCAACAGTAAGAGATGGGCGGTTTTGTTTACCTGTATGTCCACGAGAGCTGTTCACATCGAAGTCATTGAAACTATGAGCTCTTCTAGTTTCATCAATGCACTTCGCAGATTCTTCGCGATCAGAGGTACTGCTAAGCAGTTGAGGTCAGACTGTGGCACCAACTTTGTCGGTGCAGCAAGGGAGCTAAAGCTGGATCCTCCAAAGCCTGGTGAGACGAGTGTAGACGACTACCTCCTCAATCAGAGATGTTCATGGGTGTTCAATCCGCCCCACTCATCACACATGGGTGGTGCGTGGGAGCGCATGATAAGAATTACACGGCGTATCCTGGATTCAATGCTCTTACAAGTGAGCCACTCCAAGCTGACTCATGAGGTTCTGATAACCCTGATGGCCGAAGTTACAGCTATTATTAATGCAAGGCCTTTAGTGCCTGTCTCCACTGACCCAGAAGCTCCTCTGATCTTAACCCCTTCAACTCTACTCACTCAGAGGTTTGGCTCCCTCTCACCTTCCCCTGGAGATTTCACCAAAGCTGACATGTTTAAACATCAGTGGAAGAGGGTTCAAGTTCTTGCTGACACTTTCTGGGCTCGATGGCAGAAAGAATACCTCAACATGCTCCAGAGCCGTCAAAGGTGGCAGCTCAGAAGACCAAACATGAAGGAAGGAGACATTGTTCTTTTAAAGGACAAGCAACTGAAAAGAAATGAGTGGCCAACAGGAGTCATAGTGAAGGCTCTTCCAAGTAAAGATGGAGTTGTCAGGAAGGTGGAAGTCAAGATTACCCACAACAAGACTAAAAAGACCTTCTTCAGACCTATTTCTGAGTGTATTCTTCTCTTATCTCCTGAGATTATGTGAATTTGTTATTGTGGCATTTTTGAAATAATGCCAGGCGAGGAGTGTGTTGGAACTGTTTGTGCCTGCAGTTGCAGTAGCACCTTTTCGCCTATAGAGGGCGCAGTGCGTTTATTTACCTGTGTGATTTACAGGAAGTGAGGTACCTGGAAGTTTTTATTTTCTGCTTCATAATGAGAGATACTCAGTCGTCCAGCTGTTTGTTTTGCCCTTGTACTGGCAATATAAGTGAGTACATTTCTACACATCATTGTTAGAGTGCAAAGTGTTTGGTTAAATTTGACACTACGTATTTATTATAACGATCGAGACCCGATCGCGGACTTTTCCGCCGCAGATCTGTAAATGTTAGATCCGCTATTTTTTGCAATGTATGTATCTTGGTTGTTAATTTATGTTTCTGTACTCTGTGTTTCAGTTTCACAATTTTTGGCATTAAACCTGTCCAACCACAACTGCTTGCCTGTTCCTTGGAGGTCATGATGTCCATAAAGAGTTTAGCTGGCTGTGAATCCCAGTACACGACAGGAGTCACACTGGGTGTAACAGTACAACCACACTGATGTCAGCACGTCAACATGTGAACGGCGTCACTACTATTAGTGAAAAGACACCAGTAGAAGTAAATCACTGTGTAAAAATGTACTGAGAAAAAAGAACAAACAATAAAACAAACACAGGAGGGTGGAGTGTATATTACATTATACAAAGGTTATTTAGCCTACTTTCAGTGATAAAAATTGGGTGAAGGCTGTGTGTGTGTGTGTGTGTGTGTGTGTGTGTGTGTGTGTGTGTCTATGGGAGAGCTACTATGATGTTTGATAAGTTCTTGTAGCTCAAAGTAAAGTCAATATGTCTGCTGCTGTATTTACTGTTTACTACCGCTTTTGAGCAAAATGTCACCCATTTTCATGGATTCCTATTCCTAGACGTTGATAGAAAGCAACAATGTTAATTTACTCTAGTACTGTATAATACTGAAGTACAATGTGGTAAGTGGTACTTCACTTGAGTATTTTCATGTCGAGTTACTTTATACTTCCCACTCCACTACAATTCAGAGACCTATGGTTACAGACTGCGTTGTCTGTAAGTCATTATTATAGAGCTCCTGACTACAAGTAATTCTGCCTTTAAAAAAAAGTTACATTTGTTGTATTTTTCAGTTACACCCCATGCACACATACAGATAAAGACACATACAGACATCGCTAATAGATCTTAAAAAAGTGATTGAACTAACTTTAGTCAATAGTATGAACAGGAGACAAACTCAAGTCTACAGAACGATAGACTGGCATTTAACCCACACACCCAACACAACTCCTCTCATTAACCCTCGTCATAGTTCCTTATGTAATTTGCATGTGATTTGTTTCATTCAGCTTCATTATTTCAGAGTTTATCTAGGCTCTCTCTGTCTCTCTCTTTCTTTCTCTCTCTCTCTCTCTCTCTTTTACTGCAGCAAACATTTGCAACTCCAGTTGCAACCACTCTATGGTTGCAACTGGAGTGGACTGCCTAGAGGGACAATGTAATCGAGGGGGTGCTGATTTGTCTTATACATGCTCTCATACTTGAGGGTAATAAAGGTAAGAGTTAATGAGTCTAATTAGCCAATAAGAATCAGCTTTGCTCATTTCGGCCCAGATACTTTGTTACGACCACCTGTTGAGACAATGGTTGATATCAGCTTCTGAATTTGTATTGCGGTCTATAGGAGGTAGGTGTGTGTGTGTGTGTGTGTGTGTGTGTGTGTGTGTGTGTGTGTGTGTGTGTGTGTGTGTGTGTGTGTGTTTGTGTCTATCTATCTGCCTGTCTGTGTCTCTCTGCCTGTCTTTCTGTCTCTGTACCTCTCTGCTTGTCTGTATTTATGTGTGTTTCTGTGTCAGTTAGAATGACAAGCTGAAATTACCTGCCAAATGTTTCCTGATTACAAATGGACTGAAATATATTTGCAGTAAAAAAAAAAACAGTTTGGAGGTGTGTAAATCCATTTTCATTTTCTACCGCTTATCCTCTAGTAGGGTCGCGGAGGGGCTGGAGTCTATCCTAGCATCTTTTCGGGGAGGAAGCCAGAGAACCCACACTGGCACGGGGAGAACATGCAAACTCCACACAGAAAGTTCCCATGGCTGAGCCGGGACTCGAACCCAGAACCTTCTTGCTGTGAGGCAACAGCGCTAACCACTGCACCACTGTGCAGCCCCGGTGTGTAAATCATTTCCGGTATTTACTGTCGAAGCAGTCTGTAACGGGATTTTGATAGAAATGTCAGTAAAGTGGTTGATAAACACCAGAAATATCAGAGTAGTCTCTAATCAGGAAATTTTACCCAGATGTGTCCCCCCTCCCTCCACTTAGAGGTTGCCTTGGTGACAACGCTGTCTCACTGGTTGCCCACCTGTCTTTCTCTTTGAAAAAGGTAGCACCTGGAAAACAGCTTTCAAGGATTTGAACAATCTCTCAATTCATTTGAATGGCAAAAAAATCGCAGAAAAAGCTTAATATTTTGAAAATTATAAATAGTAGAAAAAAGTTGTATGCATCCAATAATCTACAGAACAAGCTGAACGTTTTGATAGTTGAATTGTTTCTGTAAAGTATGAAGGAGTAGTTAGAGACCATGGAAAGGCAGAAGAAGTAAGAATAATAAAATATAAAGATTTGAAGAACAATAGTGTGAATGCCTCAGCATTCAAACTAATTAACTGCCGAATGCTTCCTGATTACAACGGTACTGAAACATATTTCCAGTGAAAACAGTTCAGATGTGTGTAAATCATTTTCTGTATTTAGTGTAAGAGCAGTCTGCACTGGACTTTGACGGAAATGTCAGTAAAGTGGTTGATAAACACCACAGATATCAGAGGAGTCTCTAATCAGGTAAATTGACCCAGATGTGTGCCCCCTCCCTCAGCTTAGAGGTTGCCATGCTGACAATGCTCTCTGTCTGTCTGGCTGCCTACCTGCTTTTCGTTTTAAATAGGTAGCACCTGGAAAAAACTGGTTAAAGGTAATCCACCAATCAGAATGAGCTCCAAAGGTAATTGACCAATCACAACAAGCTCCAAAAGTAATCCAACAATTAGAATATATGTAATGTGGAGTCAGTTGGATTTCAGCCAATTGTTTCCTGAATAAAATCTATCTACCTATCTATCAGCCCGTCTGTCTGTCTACCTGTCTACCTTTCTATGTGTCCGTTTGTGTGTAGCATTCACACTATTGTTGCAGGCACATAATAATAATATATGCCTTTAATGCTATTGCATTGCAGGCACATAATAATTAACTGTAACATTGTAAAATTGAGTTTGAATGTAAATAATTAGTAATAAAGCTGCAGTTACAGATCATGACCTCTCGTGATGAAAACTGAATAGAAGCTGAAAGTCAATAAATAGGTATCAACTTATATTTTCCAGATGGTCAGAAACATGACTGAACAAAAACAATGAATGTTAATGTTTTTCGGACTCTGTGGGATGTATAAATGATCAATTGGTTGCTAACACATTCACCATGACAACTTCACAAGGCGAGGTCTTTTTTTTGTCTTCTCTCTGACAGAAACAGTTTCCCATTGAGGCATACACTATCTGCCCTGATATCTCTAACAGTCTTTTCATACACTACTGTACCGTATGTGTCAAATGTATTTAGTGCCAAAATGACAGCAATCATAAAGTATAATAGGCTATGAATAAGTCATAAGATCACATGATGCAATAAATCTCTTCAGCATCTGGGCATGTACCCAGTGAACTTATATTAGTTACCTTTATCACTGTAATTGAGTTCTGCAAGAGAGAGACACTTTCAAGGAATTCAAAATTATTGAATTGTCATTTGTCTTGCTGCAGAAGTGTTTTTTCTTAGCTGACAAGGTAATCTTCCACAAGGCGCTCTGAAAGCAAGTGGAGCACCCAGAAAAGCTTTTTTTTCCAAATCTGATGCTACCCATAATCCTCACTGCCGGCTCTTTTCACATCATTTTGGCAGTGCGTCATCTGGAGACTGATGGTCCTGACAATGTCACCTGTCCCCATCAGTAACACTAATGTCCCTGTCAGGTGATGCCAGCAGAAAACATAAATCAGCCCTTCTGCCGGGCTGCTAATGGGACAACTCCTAATGTATGTATATCCCCCCTCATGTTCATTCTGTATGCTGGAAACATATGCTAATCACGCCTCGGTGTCCAAGAGGCATGATGCTTCAACGTCAGCCAAAAATTTAAAGTTACGATATTAGATAAAGAAGGCTTTAGTGTGCCAAATATACTCTCACATTCAAACCTATAATATATCTAAAGTTTCCGTGTCTCCGGACTGAAAAACAGCATTTACACATTGTTTTAATAAAACTCCCTTTTTGAATTCAGGATATATAAAAACCACAAGCAGAAATGTCCAAATTTCAATTGTTACAGTATTTTAATGTGAAACATCTGTGCTGGAAGTGTTGGTGCCAATCAGCTAAAAAATTTCCAGGTGTGAGAATTAACGATCAAATCATATATTTCAAATCATATATTTCAGATGACCCTGGCCAGCTGTTTTAGCTTCTCTTACCTCATTGTTTGATGTTATGGCCAGCAGACAAAGTGAGAGACTAGCTGATGAACAATGAGACATTAGCTGTTAAATTTCCTTTTGAGAGTTTGGGACCAAAACAGAACAAAAAGGAAAGTGATTAACATTCAACTCCAAATGAAAAATCACATTAATCAATCAGATTATGATTAGGAATTTCCCATAGGGGATAAATAAAATACCTATCTATCTATCTATCTATCTATCTATCTATCTATCTATCTATCTATCTATCTATCTATCTATCTATCTATCTATCTTTCTATCTTTCTATCTTATTATGAACCAACTAACCCACTATTTATTCATTCATATGCTTTAAAAATGTCAGGATCTGGTTGACTTTAAAACTGTACAGATAATGTATAAAGGACACAATAATTTACTCCCAAAGTATTCAGAGGTTGTTAGTTGAATTCAGAGAGAGCCCGAACTGAGGGGAAGAAGTACATTTAAAAAAGCAAGGATAAGGACAAATGTAAAAACAAGATGCATATCTGTCCAAGTGGTAAACCAATGGATGAGTTGTGACAATAAATTAAGAATGTGTACTTATATGATCATTATTATTACATGTTTGTTCCTATTTTCTCTGACTATACATTGGCCTTTAGTGAGGGGGTTGATGATTCATGTAACGTAAAGTAGATAGGGAAGGTGTAATAACCTACAGCTTCAGCTTTTCAGCCAAAATTGTTGTTTTATTTCTATGTATATGTGAATTGTTTGCTAGAACAATTTCATAAGATGAAAACATATCAGTGTAGTGTTTACAACTTGTTCTCATGTTGCCAGAAACAAATAAACAAATGATGCCACTTTAAAAACGACTATCCTTATCCAGTCATATGGAGCGATCTGCTCAACACACTTGAGCAACATTACGTCCCAGAGCTGGATTTTTTTTTGGTTATTTTCATTCTTACAAATGTCATTGTGATTTTAAATGAGGTTTTCTTGATTTGGCTCCACACATTGGTCCAATAAATTAGTCAAACCATATTAGCAAAGCTCACATACACCTCATGTTGTTATTTAGAGATGTATTCACATTGAATCCATGCAGAACATTCACTGCTGTGATCTCACAGGTCACTTACTTACCTTTAAGTGCTTTGACATTTCAATAGGCCTCTTGTCTCAAAAAGGGGTCTTTAACCAAATGGTCTGCTTTTGATCCTCTCCTCTCAGAAATTCCCACAGTAAGTGATATGAAGCAATGTGGCTGCCACACTTCTGCCTCATTTATTCAGGAGGGAGTTATTAGTCACCAAATGAGCTGAACTTCATTTAGTTGGACTTGAAAATTCATTGCAAATGTTGAGAAAATGTGTGAACTCAGAAGAAGATTGTTTAGGACATAATGTTCGACATTGGAACATCTTTGCTGAGCATGACTTCATGACAAAATGAAAGCTTGTCTACAGAAAGATCCACCCATTAAAGTTATTTTCTATGGAGGTAGAGTACGTGCATAGCAATGAAAGGAAGAAGACAGTTACTCGCTATTTTTTTCACTAATTGGACTGAAATTAAGTGGAAGAAATTGTGAGACAATTAACTGTGGTTTTTTTTTTTATCAGAGTTGCACAGTCTGAAGGAGGTTCAGTGGTGGCCCGCCTGCGCTGCCAGCCGCAATCTTTCTCTCTGCTTTTCACAGCCTTTGTTTATCTCATTTTTCAATTAACCTCCACGATTTAACTCCCTTCATAAAGCCGGGTACATGTTTGCTCCAAAGAACAAATAAAATGGTCTCTTTCTCTCTCCCCTCTCTCACACATGCACTATCTTTTCTTTTTCCGTTTCTCCGTCTATCCCTCTGACTCCCCTCTCTCTTGGCTGTGGTGTTCTTTCAGCCCAGGATGCTGAGCTTCACAGCGCCTTGCAGGGTTTTAGCAGGCATGAGGCTGTATGTGTCAGATTAAAGAGGGGAAATCTGTGGCGTGCAGGGAGAGCTTTGTAGATATGGCAATTTGGTGATAACTTCCTCTTCTCTGCAGCCTCCCTCCCACCCACCGCCCCCACCCTCCTATTGCGTGCCTTCCATTTGGAAGAGACCACTGGAGGGAGGGAGAACTGCTGTTGCTGGAAAGACTGGACAATCTTTTTCCTAGATCTGGTCCACCCTGCCAGTTATCGGAGGGGTTGGAATGCATGTTTATTTTTATTCCAACTGTTTCTGACTTTGCTTTCTAACCCAGTTGATCTTGTAGTTTAAATTTTGATAAAACTCGCCTCAGACAATTATTCCACGGAAGATGATTTAGAGCTAAATTAGAATGTGTCTCACCTTCACATCTGAAAAATATGTCAATGCCTTTAATCAAGCCTATTGATTTTTAAAAACTGCAAAATTGTGACACCAAACCTGAGAGAGTAGGGATCGCTGTGTGCTGTTTCACATTGCTCTAACGCTGGTGAAAAGTAAGAGACTGAACCCCAAGACACAAGTAGTCTTTTCTGTGATTAATCATTATTAATGAGCAAGGAGGCCAAGAAAATACACAGCAAATCAAAATGAATTAATTGCCTGAAGAACTTGGCATAGTAGAATAATTGCATTACTTGTTTTCAGTGTCACTTGGGTGCCATTCCCTTTCACAATCAAAGGCGAGTTTGAAAATCAAATCCAATACCATCTTGGGGCTGCACCACTTCTGACAAGGCTGATTGAACGAATGTATTACCCAGTGCCCAAAGAAACACACATTGTTTGCCACAGTACCCTTCCCCCTTCTCCCTCCACTGTAGGGGGAATGTTTATCAGTGCAGCAGGTCCATGGTTATGGATGATCCAATGCAGCGCAGTCCCAGCTCGGGCTGAGCACCGCTTATTTCAGCAGAAAGCTTCAGAGTAGAGCGGGCATTTAGCAAGCATAAGCACAGGACATGGTGGATGTGATGTCAACAGAGGGTCTCTAATAGATCAATCTGATGCTCACAGATAAATCTGGGGTTTTATGATCTTGAACAGTGCACTGATCCTGCTCCCACTCAGCAACTCTGAGATTCTGGGGGAAATTGCCTTCAAGAATTAAATGTGGAGTGGCTGGTAAATATTAGTGTGTTGTGCTACTGTATATAAACCACCATGTGGCAGCATAAAATCATGAAGATATAGGTGAGGTCATTCAGTGAGCAGCAGCTCTGTGTTGATGAGAGAGGTCAGAGGTCAGAGGAGAATGGACAGACTGGTTGGAGCTGACAGAAAGACTACGGTCACTCAGATAACCACTCCTCACAACTGTGCTGAGCAGAAAGCTTCAGAGTGAACACCACGTCAAACATTCAACAGCAGAGACCATGTCAGGTTCCACTTCCTGTCACCCAGACCAGAAACTTGAGGCTGCAGTGAACACAGACTCACCAACACTGGACAGTTGAAGACCTGGTCTGATGGATCTGGATTTGTGCTGAGGCAGCAGACGGTAGAGTCAGAGTCTGAATCCATGGACCAACCTGCCTGGTGTCAACAGTCCAGGCTGGTGGTTGTGGTGGTGTGATGGTGTGGGGAATGTTTTCTTCTTAATACCAAACAATCATGGTCTGAATGTTTCAGTCTGAGTATTGTTGCTGAAGATGTTCATCCTTCATGACCACAGTTCACCATCTTCTAATGGCTCCTTCCAGCAGGATAATGATCCATGTCACAAACTGCAGAGCGAGGCTCTACACAGTATTAGTATGATGTATGTCAAAGCAGTGGTTCAACCTACATCTAGTTAAAACGTATTTTACATTTAAAGATTCTTTACATTTTATAAAATGTCTCTTGTTTTTTATTTCATTTCTAAAACTCATAAAAGAGACAGTTAAAAGCCCCAATGGCTACAAAATTCATTTTTCTCTTTCATACATAAATGTGCTTTTGAGACATTATACTGACATTGTTATTTGAACCAATAGTGGAACAGAAATTGTACAGTTTCTGAGCTCATACTGGTGTTCCATGAACAGTTCTGGGGTGAAATAAAAAAGGGCTTGGCTCCTTGAGACATCAATGAGCACAGCAAGATTACATTTATTTGTCCATGAGAATTATAAGATATCTAATGTGTAAAGTTGACATTGACACTGTGTCCACAATGAAAAGATTTTATCTTGACTCGACTCATTAAATGCCATGGCATTCTGCCCATTAAAATTTGTTATTTTTCATGTACAAGTGGGAATCTTGAAGTTTGTGAGATCATGAATATTCAATGCAAATTTATTCAGAATCTGAGATGTAAACAGACGGCAGTTATATAGCGCATTTATCTCTACTACCTGATCTCCAAGTAGTTGGTGAGAACAAAGCTGTGTCTGCCACACTCAGGGTGATGAAGGTCCTCAGTGTTTTTTCTCAGATTTTGGTGGGGGTGGGGTAGTACACATTTTTAGGCTGATTACAAGATTTTTTTTTAACCCAGGCGTTTTTCCGTCAACGTTCACAGGTTTTCCACCAGAATTTCATTACTGGCAGCATGAAGAAGGTCATGAAACAGCATTTAGATGTTTATGGTGGGAAAGCCTGAAAAGGCCCAAAATACCCTAAATACCCTGTTGTTTGGTGCTAGTGTACAGTAACTTTTTCAGACAGCCTGTTGCTACTGGAAACTTTATAAAAGCAGAGACTGTGGGCTGGAAAACCAAAACAACAAGCTAAAACATTGCTTTAATATGAAAAAAAACTGCAGAGTCCAGTCATGATTCTCTGTGGATTTCTTACTGCTAGTGATGCCTTTCAAATTCCACATAGTCTTTTGTGCATTTTTTTTTTAAAATAATTTTTAATACTAATGAAAATATGAGTATGAATTACTGAAGCTTTAAGTAGACAGTAATACAGCGAGCCTTTCAGGTCTCTAACCCTGTTTTCTATCTTCAAGCTTTTGGGTAACTTTAAATCACCCATACGGATGTTGTTAATAGTTAATATGACATTAAACTTGAAGTTGCTAGTTAAGTGTACTAGTGATGTGAGTGTTTAAAGTCGTCTTCCTTCCATCTGTTCACACTGGTTCTGTTCACGCACAACCAGTGAAGAAAAAAAGAAATAATAAACAGCAGCCAGAGACTGATTACCACTCAAGCATAATCCCTTTTCTCTGATCTCCCCTGATTTTGGTTTAATATATATATATATATATATATATATATATATATATATATATATAGGAAGGATTTATTCATATAAAACTGCTCAGTGGAAGTCTGTTATGTACCTGCAGGCATTTGGTAGGAGGCAGGGGAGGAGAGACGAGGGAGATAAATTGGAGAAAAGTATTGAAATGGCCTCCAAGGTTTCTCTCTCTGATATTTTCCCTCTCACCCTCTTCTCTTGCTTTGCCTCCTGCCTTCTCTCTCTTAGCCTTTCTGTTTCCTGTACGTTGGTCGACATCTTAGCCATTTTAACTCATATCCTAGCTAAGCCTGGTAATTGACTCTGGGCTGTTTGGGCTGATCTGCTAAATCAGACACTAGAGAAGAGAGCTTTCAGCCTGCTGAGCTCACACCCCAGCTTTGAAGTGATAACCGATAGACTGATAATCGGTCAGTGTGGTTAGCATTCATTTACAGAGAGCATCAGACCAGCATCAACATGGTTCAGGATTCAGGCATGTCAACAGAGATAGGGAGCTGCTGCTAAACATTCAGGTGTGTAATATACAGGGAAACTGCTCTGGAAGGGATAAACATTGTATTAACACAAATAGTATACACCATTTAAGAAATATGCATCATAGCCCACCCTATAATAGCTTATTCTAGTGTATAAATCTATATAATTAATAATGCGAACTTGCAAACAGTAGTGTCGAATTAACTCCTGAAGGGAGCCCTGAGCCCCAGCTGTAGCCCCCACCACACCCCTCATTTCTCCCACCCTCTGAAATTAAGTTTCTATACAACCAACTTACAACAGCAAATATCTCTTGTAGGAAAAGTAATCAGATTACATTTTCTATTAACATAATGAGGACATGTTGTTAATTTATTTATTTTACGTTATACGTTGACGCTCATACATATCAGTAAAATGTTCACATACATCACATTTGTTTTCCATCAAAATATCCAATCTTGCATTATGATATTCACTTGTAGTGATAACTGCATTATTTCAACTTTTTATGGTTATGTTTTGGTGGAACAGCACCAACTAATGAACGAAAATGTTCAGATGAACCATATCAAGAATGCTACTGAGTCTAATCTAAATGTCCATAAACTATATACTTCACTTATCCCCAATGATAAACCTGACAAAATATGTTGTATTGCTATCAAGCCATACTTTTTCTTTTTCATGGTCAAAATAGAATAAATAACATTTTAAAAATGACTTAATTTTCATTTTCTACTCTGTAAGACAAACACCTTGTATGTAAATTAAAATTTTGGGGGTTTTATCAAATAATCAGTTGTTTTTTGTTTTTTAAAACCTGTTTCTGAGAGGAAAATTGAATGACCAAAAGATACACCAAACCGTGTACAAGCGATCATAGAAAACAAAGTGAATTAGATTTGCATTTCAGTACAATGGATAGCTGTGCTTGGCCGGGCGGGTAAAACAACTGATTCAAAAACTTAAGTTTTTCATGCCGTTTTATGCTGTCAACATAAAAACACATAGACTATTGCCATGCAAGTGCTGGCAGTGAAAGTCCATTTCTGCTTTTATTGTTGTTTGCACTATAAACTGCTCCAGGTTTCATTGTGGGGGACAAATAAGTGGGAAGTCTAAGGGGCCTCCCCCAGGAAATTTTGAGCGTCAACCTGCAAATACCTGCAAAAAGAAAGTACTGACAGTCTCATCAGCTTCACCTGTACTTTGTGTTTAATGCTAATTGCCAAAATTCTAAATGTTAACATGCAGATGTTAGCATTTAGCTTAAAGCACTGCTGCACCATTGGACCACTACCATGGCATAGAGTGTTAGTGTTGTTAACAGAAGGCCTGGATTACAAATTACTTATTCATCATTATTCACTCATTTTATTAATTACATTCCATTACCAGTTTGTGCAGTCAGTGAAACCAGACTGGTGGTGTGGGTTAGAGACACTTTGACTTGTAAAACACTTAAACATTTTGAGTTATTTTTGCACAAGAAACATAAGCTAATGTGAAACAGGCCTCACGAGCATTGATGAGCATAAATCTGAAAGGGTCACAGAGTCATCTCAAAGATTTGAGATTAAATATTTATCAGCCTGTCTGAAGTTTGTCAAAGAGCATAACACTCCAGAACACTACAAAATGAAAATGATTTGTGTAATAAGATTGAACCTATTGGGAAGAACTTTCCACACTGCATTTGGCTGAAAAACAACATTGCATACTGACATGGAAACATCATCACAGAGGTGAATCACTGTGGAGGGAGCATCACGATTTGAGGCTTTGCTGCTTCTGGGACTGACCAGCTTGGTATCATTAAGGGAAAATGAATTCATCAAGGTCAAAGTTCCCAAGTTCATCAAGCTTTCTTATATCAATTTGTCTATCCACCTGCTGAAGCTCAGTAGAAGCTGCTGATGCAGCAGGACAATGACCCTAAACATCAGAGTAAATCCACTTTCACGAGTGGTCCAGTCAGATCCCAGACCTGGATCCAGTAGAGAAGCTGTGGACTCAACTCAGAGCTCCTCACACCAGACATCCTGAGAACGTGTCTGACTGAAGCAGCTCTATGAGACGAATGGTCCAAACTTCCTCCTGAACATTGTGCAGGTGATTGTTGGACTTCACCAAGGTTGCCCCTTGTCTCTGACCCTGTTTGTGATATTCATGGATAGAATCTCAAGGCACAGTCGAGGCGAGGAGTGTATCTGGTTTCGGAATCTCAGAATTCTATCTCTGTTCTTCACAGATGATGTGGTTTTGTTGGCTTCATGAGACTGTGACCTCAAGTGCGAGTGAGAGTTGGATCAGTGCATTATCAGCAGTAATGTGGACGTTGTACTGGGCCGTTGAAGTGAAGAGAGAGCCGAGCCAGAAGGCAAAGCTCTCGATTTACCAGTCAATCTTCATTCCAACCCTCATCTATGGTCCTCTCCTATGAGATCTGCATAGTGACCAAAAGAATGTAATCGCACATACAAGTGGCTGAAAGAGGTTTCCTCCATAGGGTGTCTGGGCTCAGCCTTAGAGTGAGGAGCTCGGATATCCAGAGAGAGTAGAGCCTCCCTGCGCACCTTCCTCTGGAGGTTTTCCAGGCACGTCCAACTGAGAGGAGACCCCAGGGTAGACCCAGAAGATGCTGGAGGGATTACATATTTCACCATCTCAGGATCCCCCAGGAGCTGGAAAATGTTGGAGAAAGAGATGTCTGGAACCTCTTGCTTAGCCTGCTGCCACTGCAACCCAACCCCAGATGGATGGATGGATGGATGGATGGATGGATGGATGGATGGATGGATGGATGGATGGATGGATGGATGGATGGATGGATGGATGGATGGATGGATGGACAGACATTGTACAGGTCAGATCAGTAGCTACAAGAGGCGCTTGTTCAAGTTTATCGGTCTGGAAGGAGGTTTGACCAGTTATGAAATCCAAGGGGTTCACTTACATTTACTATTCATTCAATTAGACATGTATTCATCAAAATTCATTGTATTCATCCCTCAATTTACAATTTATTAACTGAATCACTCATTCATTCATTTATAAATTAATTAATTTTGTTCATCCAGTTAAATGTCATGTACTGGGTTTCATATTTTTATGTTTGTGTGTCCATATAAGGGGAACATGTGAACTCCTATATAACCTAATAATGTCAGACTTTAATATTGCATTAATTACACTGTTTCAGTTCCTCAGTCAAAGCAAAGCAGAAAAAACATACTGTAGGCTATACTGTGCTCTTTATGTTGAAAATACAGTTGCATACAGTACATGCACACACACACACACACGCACGCACGCACGCACACGCACACACACACGCACACACACTACTCAATAAGAAGACAATATACTTAATGGTTTCTATGCAAATGTAAAAAGTACAGTCTGTTGATGCAGCTCTGCTGCTGCTGGATGCACGGTGATGATGCTGGTAGTAAGGTTGTGATGGTTCAGCTGAAGAGTCCTGCATAATCCCTCATTGTGAAAAGCCCTGCCACTGGCAGCTCATTTTGGCTCTGTGGTATCAGTTTGTGTTACCACCTCCCCCTGCAAATCACAAACTGTCCCTCCAAAGCTGTTTATAAAGCAAGTGACAACACATCCAAACATGGACCGGATTAACCCAAGTTAGGTAGCGGCATGTATATATATATATATCATAATCTTTTGATTGAGTTTTGATTGTATAGCCAGAAAATCACATGGAAGTGTTTAACAGGCTGGTGGTTTTCTGTATTCTGAAAGTAATTCATGGATGCAGTAGTTATTACATGTATATTACATTATTCATTAAATTAATTAAATCAATCATATATAATGTACCTTAACACCACTTTGCATAGAACTTGAAAACAGTGGTATTATCTAAAATGAAAATGTGGCAGATGGCAATTACTTCTGCTTTAAACGAATACATGTGTCTCTCTTCTATAGTGGTAGAGACAAGGGTAACAGTCAACAAAGGCTCCATCTGGACTCCAACTGTGCTCATTGTGGTTACATACACCACTGCTCTATTTATTCATGTCTTTAGGAGGTAGCTGGAGACCTGAGCTTTGTCCACAGCAGAAGAAGCAGCTGCAATGTCAAGATGTTTCTGAAAGATCTGCACCCATCAGCCTTTGCCAGACCTTTTCTTTTTTCAAACAAAAATAAATAAATAGAAATAAAAAATATCAGTACACTGCATCACTCAGAAAACAAGAGTGGCCTCATTTTTCTTCAAACAATAACTTTAACCAACATTAAAAAAATTTTAAAAAATTGTTGTTAGCTTCACTGTCATCTCGCTTTACTTCATTCATTATGTTTATGTTTTACAATTTCTCTCAAAAGGGAGATATTTTTGTTTTTATTTTCACCAATCAGTGGCAGAGGTTTTCATCCTGCTAATGTCATTTTCATTAAACATGGAAGTTGCTACAGCAGTTGCTACAAGCAGCTAATGTTTTTCAAATCATTTAATATAATAATAAATAAATAATAATATAAAAAGAAAATAATAATATATCTAATAAATTATAATAATGTACTAGAATTGCTACTGTTAGCTGACTTACAACTTGTACAACCACATGGATCTCATCCACATTTGTCACCATTTCTGTCGCCATTTTCATGTATGTAGCTACGTTGCTAGCTAGCTATGTAGGAAGAGGATGTCCCCATTCTACTATGCTCTGACTAAGCAACTGATTCTCCAGCCTGTCAATGAGCACAACACCAGACCCTATGTCAATCAATGAGCCAATCAGAGATGTGGCAATAAATCCGAGGTCTGAAACCAGGGTAACACATAGCAAAATTAATATTTTTATTTTATTTAAATCTATTTTGTTAACAAACATCAGTATAAAATACAAGATGTAATGATGCTGTATTGTAGCAAGAATGCTAATTTAGATCCATATAGTCCGTCAGCAGATAACATAAGACCAAAACAACATACAAATATAAGTATACAATGCACAAGTAGAAAAGACAGATCTGGTTAGACACTCCCTTATTGCACATGGTATATGCCATTCTAATATCTACTCCCCTTAACTAACAACGCACTTTGTCCATATGTGGTGCACCTTTGAAGCAACTCACAGTCCCCTCTAGAGGTAGACCTGGGGCCAATGTCACTGTCAGCCCTCTGTTTGTAGTGGGGAAAGTCCATGCAAAACATCGGACATAAAACAAGCATATTTGAAGAAAAACTCAATAGAATATTTTTTTTTCATTATTTTACATGAAATATTTTGCACTTTCTCCCCTCAGCACAATGTGAATCACTACACAAATAACTGTAAATGACTGATGAGTCAACACAACCTGTAACACAGTTCAAAACATTTGTATGATAATGATGTCACATCAACAGTAATTTTATCAGAGATCATATATGCTAAGGTGTGAAAAGTCATGAAACACACATAAGTTATAAAACACTGCACACTGCATCCACCAAAGTGAAGAACCAGCATCACTAAAAATAAATCTGATAGGGCAGGAAGAAAAAGCTGTCAAATGTTCATACAGGTTATAAACAAGCAGACAGTGCTTGTGTTTCTTCACACTACTGCACTGTGGCAATGAGTACAGTCCTATTATAATCAATAGAGGTAATGGCTAGAGCTATGAAAATGAAAACCAAGTTGTTATAAACTGTAGCTTTACATAACATGTAAGGAAAACTGTACATTCAATTTACAGATGTGTTGTAACGTGGAAAACACAGCTGTACAGCTAATTAAAGTAATAGCTAATGGATAGGTTTGATGTAGAGAAGCTTATTAACAAGTGTTAACAACAGTCAGTACTGTTTGGCAGCGCTTTGTAAACTGGCACAGCTTTATAAAAACCCTTTCCATCATTGATTTTTTCGTAGCTGCAGCTTTGATCATAGACACAATTTTTTACCCCCACATCAGGATCTTAACTGCAGTTCCACCCCAAATAACAGTTTACACTGGTTATTCATAACATTGACTCTATAGCTGCCATGAGAATTATTATCATCACTACCTTTAATCAGAAATAACATGAACAAAGGACAATGTTTACCTCACATTTCATTTCACTTGGTAAAGGGTGGATGACATGTGAGCATGGTCATGGAATGGAAAAAAAATTATTTATTAAAGTGAATCAAGAGGGAAGACAGTGGCTTCTGGGGGCATTTATCCCGATGTGGTGCCAGTGCTGACAAGCCAGGGAATCAACTGCCTTTGGAAGAGTTGTCTAACAGTCAACTGATAAAGAGAGAAAACAAAGCTGAGGGTGAACCTGCTGCCAGCGCTTCCCTTTACTCTACCTGCCAATTAACTGATTGTGGGCAAGTGATCAGCAGTGACTAGCACCACAGCCGCTTTCACCTCTTCCGTGTCACAGTCTGCTTTAATCTGTTGTTCTCTCCACAACTCAACAAATTCAACCCCATTTTACACACATTTACCTTTTTATTTAGAGGCATGCAGTATACCAAAGCTGCTGTTTATCCAATAAGCTGCAGTGAATTAATCGTCGGCTACTACAAGCTGCTAGTGGGTACACATGCCAACAATATGAATGACAAGATTAACATACATTACACTATATGTTACACTACCGGCTTTAAAAGTGCTTGAATTTCAATAAAACTGGAGTTTTTAGTGAAACTTAAGCAATTCAAGTCCTGCGAATAAATTTAAATGGTATAAAGGTAAGTGGTAAACTGTTGAAGAAAAAAAAAGGTTTCCAAAAACTGAAAAAATCATGTAAATTTTGTGTAGAAAATGCCTTTTTCAGGGATTAAGCAATTGATTAATTTACAACTTTTCTGTAGCAGTGGAGGGAAATGAACAATTCCTGTAGGTGTTTCAACCTGTGCTGATTACTTACAAACCCTGTGTCTGCACAAAGGCAGAGTTGGAACGGACTGTAGGTGGGTTTCCATCCTTATTTTTCTGAATATTTTAAGTTTGTGATTAAAAAATCCTGAGTGGTAAAATTGGGAAAAGAAACAGAACCCTGTTCAATCTGACACGACTAAAAGTTTGTTCTTTTTTTCAGGTGGGTGAGGATGAGTTTAGGGAACTGGCAGTCATGACCTCAGTATTTCTAAAATCCTGACATTTCTTCTTTGCAGTGCTTCCAAACATGTTCAGCTGTTGTGCTGCACATTTACATTACAAAGTTAATGTTAAATCTAGTTTGGGGGTGTTTTTTTTTAGTGAAGTGTTGAAAATCACATTTAACGAGCAATAACTTTCAGTATCACTTCAGAGTATTTTTTACAACAGAACTTTTTAAAGGCCATTAAAACTTGTCCTCAAATCCCAAGTGTGTTTCTATAACTGTGTATAATCTTGACATAATAAGCAACAATCAATATTTTTAAAAGCATCTTTAGGTGTTATTTAGCTCTTACAATGGGCTCCAAAAATAAGTTTCTCAAGGCCTGTAAGGTGTGTGGAGGCTAAACCAGCTGAGCTTAGCTAAAACAACTGTTAACACAAGTATGAACATTACCTAGTATGTGTAAGAAAGAAATTTGGGCACAGATCACTTTCATTTCATTCTTTATTTGCATAGGTTTTCATGGTAATATGACAGGGAGTTGCTGTTTCTTTGCTGTTAGTTCTACTGCCCTCTGTAGGACATCTGCACAGGACACACCACATATAAACTCATACACACAACACACACAGCTGATGCCCTTTTACCCTGCTGCCAGTGGTACAGTTTATGCATTATCCTCAAAAGGGATTTTGCAGATGGACAACAGATTAAATCACCTGTATTACCGTTTGATGACATACTGCCAATTGTTTTACTGGCATGGATTAATAAAGCATCTTTACACAAAACATTCACAAACATTGTCCCCTCTCTTAGTTAGTCTCATTCAAAGTCCTCCGCAGAGCCATGATAATTAATCACACAATGCAACATAACACACTCTGCATGGTGTTCCGTGGGCCTCTAAATGGGGTAAATAACCCCAGCACTCACCATGCAGGGAGACATTTCGTCAAACAAATATGATCAAAACAAAACTAATGACGTGTAAATTGTTTATGATGCATTCTGAAATGAGCAGGCCCAGCGCAATGTCTAGGAGTAATCATAGACACGAGAAAGACATAATCAGGAGAAAATGTAAATGAACATAGCCGGAGCACACTTTGACACTCGGTGCTGTGTGTTGGAGTGGTCTGAAAGTGTGTGATACAAATGTGTTGTGTCTGGCAGCAGGAAACATGTGGTCTCTGTTGTTTGTGCTCAGTGAGAAAGATACTGTTTGAGGGGTAAATGACTGATATAAAAAGTGTTCTTCTATTTCATAGAAGCGCAATCACAATACTGAATGAAGGGTTATTTGTAACAAAGGGGAGCTCCACTGAATTTCCTGAACTGGCTGCTGTTGAACAGTGAGTCAGTAAATGAACTCCACGGGCATCATTACAATACATTACAATTAGCTCACAAACACTGGTTACCAACAATGCATGTACATTACCAGAAACAACTGCTGTATTAAATGCTGAATATGTCATTATTAAACAATATAATGATACCAACTATTATTATTACAATAACAATTAAAGAGAGCTCAATTAAAACTGCACTAATGAACATTTCTATGTAAAAAAACAAACAAACTGTATAACGGTATAATTCTATGTAACATGAAAGGTGTCCCTCATACAGTTAGGGGTTTCTGGGTATTCTCTCCCACTTTCAGCAAGCAGCTATTTTCAGAGCAAATGCTCTGGTAAACTCACTGGACTTGTAGAGAACCAAACAGCGGACAGACAACTTTATCATCTAGATGAACATAGTGGAACACTGAACAGCTAGAGACAGAAAATGGCTTCAGGAAGTCTTCAAACCCTTCACTCATTGCTCACCTTTTGTTTTATTGAAGGTATAATTCAAATAATTTAAAACATGTTTTTAGAATTTTTTGCATTTTTTTTTTAAATCAAAAACTGAAATTTTTCATTTACAAATGCATTCAACACTTTGTGGCTCCAAATTGTAGTCAGGTACTTCCTGTTTGCTTTGATTATCCTTGAGATATGAGGTCCCACAATTCATGCTTCCCATCCAATCTGACAGACCCCGAGAGGATCTGCTGTCACTGTTCCTATTGAAAAAGTGACCAGCGGAGCATCTCTGTGACTGAAGCTCCTGCCATCCAAGCCTCAACAATAAACCTTCTGTCATGGTCACTTAGATATTTTCCTCTTTCCACTTTGATACAAAATCAGAATCATCTGTGCCTGCTCAGCATTTTTCTATACATGCAACAGAGCATGATGGGATGTTAATTGCTTAATTGTACCATGCTGTGCACCCGTGTGGAGCACCCGCATTTATTATGTCTCTCCACTCATTAATTCCAGTTTTTCTTTTAATATGAATACAGTATGTATATATACATTACTGGCATAACATTCTTCACTGAATTTGAGCTGCTAAAACCTTCAATAAAAACTGGAAGTGTTGAGCTGATCTTAAACTGTTGTGTGTGATTCCTTCAAAAGAACATATCAAACAAAGTGAAGGAACTGAATTCAATCACTTCCTGAAACACACAACTTAAAACACACAATTCCTGAAAGATACACATTAAACACAAACTAATTTGCCCACTTCAGTCTTTGAAATATTCATTACTTTGTTTAAAACAAATCATTTAAATGAAGTGGACTAATTCCTATGGTTGAGTGTTGAGTGTAGTTTCATTCCAAGCAGATGGAGCTGCCCTCATAACACCATGAGTTGTGGCATCACAGATAAGTCACCACAATCTGACCACTAATCCTTTCCTCCTATCATGTTTTTAGCTTTAGGTTCTAGCAGAAAGTCAACATTAATGACACATGATTATCCAGAAGTGAAGGTATATAAAGGAGGAGCCAGTTTAAAGGACACTTAGGTTATGAGCTAATAGTCTCCTGGCTCAGTATTTAGTTTACAGATTACATTTACATTTACTCATTTGGTAGAAGCTTTTATCCAAAGCGACTTACCAGTGAGGGACATCAGTAAAGCTTCAGTGCAGTAGGAGACCTTGGTGTTAGTACTAAGCACAACATCTATTCAATAAAGCTATAAGATATGAGACATATCATTATTCACACACAGTTCTCAGCAACTATTCCTTTGAATAATGTTGCCTTCAAAAGGAAATACAGTATATTGGGGTCATTGGTGGTGGTTGTAGTGGAAGTATTAAGGACTAACCATGAGTCAAAATAAACTTTTGACCAGCAACCACAAATGTAAATGTAATATGTCTATTTTTCCAGTTTGTTTAAAAATGTAATTGTTAAAATATATTTTCTGTAAATTTTACCTCTCTACATTGTCTTATGCTGTTTCCAGCTAGGTAAGTCCCCCACCGTAGTAGTTTAAAGGATAGTCATGTTATTTGCCCAGAACCATGTCGGTTCACCCCACTGTGGGCCCCCTCACACAACCAAAGCAGTGTAGCACTGCAGCTGCTGTGCAATGTGAAAAACCAAAGCCAGCCCCTGCCAA
This sequence comes from Seriola aureovittata, assembly GCF_021018895.1. Lineage (NCBI taxonomy): Eukaryota > Metazoa > Chordata > Actinopteri > Carangiformes > Carangidae > Seriola > Seriola aureovittata. The sequence continues at coordinate 762,161 of NC_079379.1, forward strand.
GGCAGTGAATTACCAGAACTAATCCCACAGGCAGAAGCTGAGGATCTTACAACAGAGAACAAAAGCTCCATTTCCTCTCTGACGGAGGCACAGCCGAGGTTTAGCAGGGTCCTCAGGATGCTGCCCAGGAGGGTTTAGGGTTTTGAGAGAAATGATAAAACAAAGGAGCCACATCATGATGTAATAAATGACAACATTCCTCCTAACATACCTTTGTGGCAAATTAACTCCCATTAAACTATGACATGAAAGGACAAGAAAACCAAGCTTCTTTTTAAAATAAACATTTCTCGGGCCCGATAAATACCCGTATGCAGAGTCATTTGACGTGTGTGTGTGAAAGCCGATTGTTCCCTTTTCCATTGCTGACAAAAGCCGGATGTAAGCAGGTCTTAGCAGGTTTTTTGACCAGTGGAAAAGGGGTTCTTCTGTAGTGGAGGCATCAGCAGGGTGTTTCAAGTCTGCAAATACATGTATTCCCAATTCCCAGAACTGGTAGCCTGCTCCTCGAAATGAATCATTCAACTTTCTGGATAATACATGCTGCTTGGTTTCCGAGAGTGAGAAAAGAGAACTGATATCAATCTTGTGTGTGTGTTAAGTATGGACCCTGAATCAGGGTGTGGTTAGCTTAGCTCAGTATAACTTTTATCCAAAGTTCAAAACATATCCCCTCTCCAACATCCCCATCTAAAAATGCTCAGTAATGAACTTGTTGTATCTTATTCATTCAGCCCAGTTTTATTAAGTTGTTAAAACAACGATTTCTGGTTGGTTGGTTGGTTGGTTGGTTGGTTGGTTGGTTGGTTGGTTGGTTGGTTAAGCTATAGGTTCAGCCTACAACCTTTTGGCCAATATTGGTGTGTTTTATTTATATGCTTATTTACTATGTATAAATATTAAGAAGGAATAAAATAAAACTGAATTCAATTGAACTGAATTGAATTAAGTGCCTCTCAGTGAAGAGCCAGGTACAATGATGATATCAGTGTTGGCTACAGTTTTCAAAGGTAATTAGTTTAGGCCCATTCTTAGAATTACTAGATTATGTTGCACTAATTTGTATATCCAAATGTCATAACATACCAGTTCACATACACACCCACACAAGCACACACACACTACCTTCATCATGACCTGTTACTATCATAAATCTATCTCAGCTTCACAGACATTCATGTAAAGTCTTGTACCACTGCGCATGCAAAAGGACCTACACCAAAATTTTGTCGTCTGTTTGTTAACAATTCCTCTGTTTGTTACTAAATATCAAATTATCTTTTTAGGGGTTTTTTGGTGTATATTAAACAAACAAGATGCAACATTGTAGTGAGCTTCAGAATCGTTGGTATATGTGTTTTCCACTGCAGACAAAGCCCAGCTAGCTGTTTCCCCACTGTCATTATGCTAAGCTAGGCTACCCATATTCTGATTGGTATCTCTCTAAGAATAGCTAAATAGTAATAGAACCCCAGACTGTGTCCAAAGTCCAAAGTCACTCCCTATATAGTCCATTATATATTTATTTTGCCATTTTGTAGTGCTCTCCAAATGTATAGCAAGACTTATTATACCCCATATAGTGGACTCATAGAATCCCATGATGCATCATGAAAAGTACTGTACAACTGATGGTCACTAACGAAGCAATATATGCCATCATGTACTGCGCTCACAGTGAGATAAGAGAATGACCCTAGTAGTATCCAAGTGTCATTCCCTTTTACCAATGAGCTCACTATACAGTCCTCTATATCTATATAGGACTCCAAAGATATTGAGAAGAGAGGAGTGAATGAGTGAGTGATCTTGGACACAACCCCAGTTCCCACTATTTAAATCTGTGGCCATTTTTTCTCAAACTGTATTTACCTGGTTGCTAACATGATGCTTTCATTCTCCTCTTCTACTCTACATCACAAAGGTCTGAAAAACCCAGAAAGGAAAGGCACTGTGTTGCTAAGCAGTTCTCAGAAAACATCTTTCTATTAAATCATATGTTGCAATGTGCAGTGCTGCCAGAAGTTAATTTACCATGGCACAGACATCTCGCACTGCTCTACCTGTTTTGATATCGATGTAAATGGCTGTGTTTGAGGGCTTGAGGAAACATGATTTCTCCACACAATCTGTGAGTGTAACAGATGTATTTTCCCCTCCAGGAGCTGAATGAGGAAAAAGAACATTCAATATGTAATTACCTTCCAGAGACATTGTCACAGTCTTGTCAGGAATTCAATGTGCCCCCATGACACTGGCAGTTTAGCACAAAAAAAATAAATGTTTGTTTGGCTTTGTGGAGGAGGGCAAGAACCACCTCAGCTGTTCATCATGAGAAGCAGGTCAAATCCCCATCTGATACTGTGAGACGTCTCACCATCCCAATGTGTTCCTGTTGAAGCAAACACACAGACACACACACACACACACACACACACACACACACACACACACACACACACACACACACACACACACACCACCAGCTACATCTATATGCAGTATTTGTAATGGTTGTGTGAGACTCTGTTGCAATATATTTTTTATTCTTATTAACAGCATGGGTGCAATTTATTTTCCTCTCAGGCAATGAAGGTGGTTAGGAGAGTAGGAAACTCTGGTCAGAGCTGATAAGCTGCTGCACACACACACGCCTGCTGGAGGGACCAGATTTACCAGGAAGACAATGTCCACTAGGTCAGACGCACACATGCACAAAAATAGACGCATATACACACTCATTTGTATAAACTATTCTTTTGAGGACATCAGCTACATTTCTACAGCAAACTCTAACCTTTACATTCAAAGAAAATTGCAGTGGTTTTTAAACTGGGTTTGTAACAAACATGTAAGTGCAGAGATTTTAGAGATGTAGACATATCTCCTATAAGGAGATACCTTTGAGGAAGTGAGGATAAGAAGGAAAGGGGATGAGAGAAGGAGACAACAGTGAGCTTAATTGTATGTCATTCTTAAAATCTTATGAATTACCCGTTGCAAACCTCAGTCATATATGAGCAAGTTATAATGAACAAAACTGACTTGGATTCTGTACTACTGGAATTTTTGTTTCTGTCATTTATGACTTTTGAATAGAGGATAGGGAAGTGAACTGAAGTTCACTGAACTCATTGTCATGTTGATGAAACCAGTTTGTGACATGGAGCATGATCCTGCTGGAAGGAGCCATTAGAAGATGGTGAACTGTGGTCATGAAGGATGAACATGTTCAGCAACAATACTCAGATAGACTGAGACATTCAGACCATGATTGGTATTAAGAAGAAAACATTCTCCACACCATCACACCACCACCACCAGCCTGGACTGTTGACACAAGGCATGTTGGCACCATGGATTCAGACTCTGACTCTACCATCTGCTGCCTCAGCACAAATCCAGATCCATCAAATGTACAATGCCTTGAGTAGAATTCACACTAAAATGTAGGGTATGCACAAAGCTAGAAAGATGTGTACGGACCAAAAATTCAGGTGTATGTATGCACGCAGGATTCCATGGACATTTTCTTTGTACTTCCCGATTAATGTGGAATTGAGTGCACATGCAAGAATACCACACTCCATCCTTTCTCCGCCCCAAATTTAATATGTTATTGAGTACAAATGCTGGGACTACCTCTCTCTTCAGGATCAGGAAAAATGGCAGAACCAAGTGGTAAGTCGCTAAAAAGAGACACTTCAGTGAGTATGAGGTGGAGCAGTTGCTTTCTGAAGTAGAGTCCAGAAAAAACTGTTTAATTCCATAATAACAGAAAACAAATGATTGGGGAGAGTGTGGCTGTTAATGCGGTGTGGTCCTGACATGTCCTGCACCAGAATTTTTTTCTTGAACTTTATGCAATTTCTCTTGATTGAAATTAGTAAAAATGTTTACAGTAGTGTTTTGTTTATTTCACACACTATTTACATCCACCATGCACTGTTTTCAATAGGATTAAGCATTTCATGTGGAATTAAGCAATGCGCCAGGTAAGAGACTAGGAGACTATCCAAATCTTTTCCAACAAATTAGTTTATCGACAGAAGTAAAAAAATAACCTCTGTGTGTGTGTGTGTGAGTGTGTGTGTTTGTGTGTGTCAATCACTCCGATTACATCAGGGAAAACGGCTCTCGCTGCATTTGCACAAATTGCACTGTAATATCAGCCTGTTCAACCACATCGTTTGGGAACTTTACACACCTGGATGAGATAGGAATGATCCCATCCTATACAGCTGGCATGGTGCAGCTCAAGGACGACTGGCCTGCCTGTTCTCTCTGAAATGCCCCTTTCGCCATGAAACCCAGTGCGGTCAGCACTTGTAAGGAAACAGGCAATGCTTAACTTCTCACTGTGTCCCTCTCCTAAGCCAGACCCAACTCAGCACAGTTCCTAGAGGATTTCTGTAGGCAATCTAAAATCGCTGATAAGCCAGTCATTATCATGGGCCCAAAAAATCTGCGTTGTCTCTAAATACCTGTTCCCTTCTGATTCTGCTATTCGCTTTGTCAACTAAGTCCAAAGCTTCCATCGTTATGAGGGCATGTTTTACATCCTTTTTTCCGTATGCTTTTATGTCCACTCATTTAACTGAATATACGTGGATGTGTTATTGTATCCAATAAGGCGTTGAGGAGGAGTTGTTTTGACATGTGGACTAACAGACTTGTCAGTTCCTAATGTTAGTAGTTTCGTTCACCTCTAATTGTTGCCAACTTACTAAAAATATTAGAAACATGCAGACACCAGACATGAAGCTGGCAGGGAGGAATGCAAATTCGCACGTTCATTTCACGCTTGATACACCTGACCATGAGCATGAAAGATGGCGTACGTGACGTTTTTAGATGAGGCCCCATGTCTTCAACTGTCCAGTGTTGGTGAGTCCGTGTCCACTGCAGCCTCAGGTTTCTGTTCTCGGTGGCAGGAAGTGGAATCTGAGGTGGTCTTCTGCTGTTGTTGTCCATCCACCTCAAGGATGGATGTGTTATTCACTCTGAAGCTTCTCTGCTCCGATCAGTTGTGAAGAGTGGTTATCTCAGTGACCGTATAGTCTTTCAGCTCCAACCAGTCTGTCCATTCTCCTCTGACCTCTCTCATCAAGTCAAAGCTGCTGCTCACTGGATGCTTTTTGTTCATTGTACCATTCTGAGTAAAAATTCTACTCTACTTCATTATTAAATTTTCTATTTAGATTTGGATAGAAAAATGGGAAAAATTAAAATAAAAAAATCTTAGTACTTTCATGCGTATTCATGCTTTGGGTTGTCTGAGAGAGATCTAGTGCCCAACTCAACTTATGTCAAAATGGCTGGAAGGGCCAAGCATTACAACGACTGTCCTGACAGTCATGACCACTTACATTGGTAACTAAGCGAGTTACACCGTTTTTATGTTCATATAAACATACAGACACAGTCCAGGCTGTCCTGAAGAAGTAGGGTTTTCAGTAGGGTGTATTATAATGTCTTGTATTGTAAACAGAATAATGGCTGAGGCTTTTGGGAAGACTGTTTGCCTCAATACCGTTGCACAATTGGAGCTCAAGTACCCCCTGTTACAAACTGGTACTCCACTGAAATAATACACCAGCACATGACTATGGACTTGCCGATAGTTGGAATATGATATATATAGGATATACGGTACATATTTTTCCTCCTTCCATCAATCTTCCTCCAGAATTGACCTTTATCTTGTTCACCAATAACTCGAGGGAAAAAATACAAAATGAATTGAGAGAACTTAAAACCAAAAATCAAAAGCCAACTTGAAAGTATCATACACAGAAAATTACAGTTCCTGATCCAACAAATTAATATGAACATTTTCAATCCTGTGAAAAAAGCCTGTATATATCTGAAAAAATCTGCAACAATGCAAAAAAGAGAGATCATCCCATCCATAGATACCTACTACAAATAATATGTTACCCAGAATACTCAGGATATAAACAATGTCTTCTAAAATCTTACAGCAACCTATACTCCACAGATCATGAACCCAAGCAATCAGAAATAGATACTTTTTTAAATAACCTGGACTTACCAACATTACCTAGAGAGCAGGCAAACATTTTAGATGCACCCATCTGAAGAACTCTGAAGAACTCATTATAGCCTTGAATAAAATGCCAAATAATAAATGACCTGGACCAGATGGACTACTGGCTGAATTTTATAGAAAACTTTTTTTTTTTTTTCTTCTGAGTAACCTCAGAAATTAAAGCTTCCTCCACTATAACCATGCACAGAAATGCTGTCATGACACTCCTGTTAATGACACTTCCAGCTCACAAATCAAAACTGGCTTAAAATTGATCACCAAACCCTTAGCAAACCAGAATTGAGACATGCTAATCCACCCTGAGCAGATCTTCACCCAAACATCTGACAAAGTAAACTGGTATTTCTTATTCAGTACCTTGCCCAAGTTTGGTTTTCGAGAGTCCTTCATCCATTGACATGAAATTAACATAAACAACACAGTACAACCTTCCAAGTTAGGTGTAGAGATCATGACAATCACAAACCTCCTCACACACTAAGAAATGAAGGTACAGGAATGGAACTAAAAGGGTACAAAAGGTTTTGTCAATCTAGCTTTACCCTTGCAGGGTACAGCACTGTACCTTTGAACATTGGTACATTTTTGTACCTTCTTGTCTGTACCTCTAAAAGAACATTTCTGTACCCCTAGTGACAAAAGTGTACCTTTATATCCTGGTACAAAAATATATGCACTGGCAAGGTGCAGTATTGGGACCTAATTATTTTTTGTCGTAAGTCTGTTTTGTTTTTCTTGGCATTTTTGCCTTTATTTCGATAGATGCGATAAGAGAGAGACAGGAAAGTCAGGGAGAGAGAGAGCGAATGACATAAAGCAAAGGGACACCGGTTTGACTCAAAGCCATGGCCACTGCAGTTAGAACTAAGCTAATGTGGTACGTGTTGTACCAGGTGAGCCACTGAGGCACCCCCAGAATTGGAACCTTATGAGGTACAGTTGGAGCAAGTTGTCATTTTGTACCTCTATGAGGCAAAAACATCCCCCTGAATTCATAGAAAAAATCATTTACAGTTACTGACCAAATCTTATCTTTTTAAAAACTGTAAAAAAAAAATAAAAATAAAAAAAAAAAAAAAATAAAAAAAATAAACCGGGCCATGACAAAAAAAAGCAGTCATTTTACCTAAGGAGCCATTCCGTCACAAATAAGGATATGGTTGGACCCAAATGTAGACAAAACACAAGGGAGTAGGTGGAATGAAAAGGACTTTACTGAACCTAAAAACACAAGGAGCATAGTAGAAAGGGACACAAGGAAAAAGAAAAAATCCAAACATGGTAAAACAGGACGAACTGAGCAGGAAGCCGAAACATGAGGTAACACTGGGGACTTAAACAGAAAGCAGAAGCACAAAAATTACCTAGGGGACTCAAAAAGGAGGGAAACGGGACAAAGACAGGAAGTCAAAACATCAAGAGACACAAGGAAAGTAAATACAAAAGAAAACAGGAAATTACCAAACTAAAAGTGCAAACATAACACAAAAGCTCAAAAATAAAATGTCCGTCATGGCAACCCATGACACATTCTCTAATCACTGAGTGCAACCAAGCAAAATTTCATTTTCAGTAAAGTTCAGTACACTACAAAGTGCACTTACAAAATTCATAACTCACATACTGTATTCAATTCATTAAGTGTTTTAACAGTGGCTTTGTAAGCATGCCTCATGACCCTACAACATTATTAAAACTATTATAGCAAAAACTAGCTGAAATCACTAAAATGCACATCCAGCTGTGTTGTTAATGAAGCTGATAAAATTCTTCAGAGACCAAGAATTGAAATGAAATTGTCGCCTGTTTTATGATAACCCTACTCTCTATTTAAATCAAGATGTTGTAATCAGTGATTTGCAGCATCATCTGCCTGAACCTTCATCTTGTTAAAAGTAAAGTTATTTACCCTTTGCTATCAGCAATGATTTTGTAACTTTAAAATTAAACAAAGGTCCACAGTTATAACCCTAATGACCATTTTAGTACTTTCCAGGGTACTTTTCTGAAGAATGTACCTTTAGGTACAAAAACAATAACCCTATTTCTCTGCCCCCTCCCACCCCCGAACCCCCGCCCCTGCACCCACGTCACACACACACCCCTCATTCAAAAGGGGCAGATTCCGGGGGGACGCTCAAATCTGGAAGTGGCTTGTCTGTCCATGGCTCATCCCTACGCTGCCCATCCCAGGCATCACGCTCAGTTCGCAGGTGTTATTCTGCTCATCTCGGAATTCCCTGTCACCTGGATTACACGCATCTTCCTTCTGCTCATACGGCGATTGTCCTGGCCATCATTTCCAAGATATTATCTGCTGGCCTGGGTCAGTGCTGCACGGCTGATTAGCCACCAGGAAGGTATCACTCTGTTGGAAACTTGACTGAAACGGCCAAGACAGACTAACTGCGGACTGTGACAGTATTGACTCAGTGGGTGGACCTTACAATTTGCCCTGCAAATTGAAGCGTTTGGTTGAGGCATACTGTTACAGCTGCTGGATGATACAAGCATACAGCACACCTTTTGAAAAGCCAAAAAGGAATGAAAGATCTAATGCAACAGTGCAAAGCTAAGCAACAGACTAAGGATCTGGATATGTTGGACATTCAGGCTGCCCATAAATGTGACTTGAGGCTGATGCAGGAACAAGGTCAGTAACAATTAAGGGAATGCTTGAAACAACAAATGGAGTATCTCCAGATGCAGGTCAAAGACACACCACATGGGCTTAAGGACATCAAGGATGTCATGCCGCTGATGGTGGCCACAGTCACACACCTGCAGGATGAAATGAGTACATTAAATGAACAGTTACTGAGTATGGTTGAAGGAGTGAGCGCACTCAGGGAGCAATACCTCTTCACCCCACACCCTTCATTACAGGCAACTGCAATGCAAACCACTCCCATTCCACCACCGCAATCCTCTGCCTCGCTACCTACCATACAACCGGAGATTCAGGCTAGGCTGCAACTACAGTCCATCGTGCAACTTGAAGGTGGTCCAGAGCCATTTCCATCTCCATCTCCAGTGCCCTCACCTGTCCAGAGGGATACGAGAGGAACACTAATGGGGAAGAGCCCAATTAAGCTGCAGTTTCCTTGCTTCAGAAGAAAGGGAGATGGCACTGACCCTCTTATGTACCTGGAACAGTTTCGGGACTATTTGGCTTTGAATCCTCTTACAGATGAAGAACTTCTGGCCACCCTTCGCAATGTCCTGTATGGTACAGCTCGTGACTACTGGGACGTTGTGAGGTTGGAAACATTCACCTGGAGAGAAATCGAGCATAAGTTTCTGTCAGCCCTCCTATCTGAAGATTATATGGATGAGCTGGAGGAGAAAATCAGAACACGAGTGCAAGGAGAGGAGGAGAACATACGTGACATTGCATATATGTACAGAGCACTCTGCCATAGGTGGAAACTATCTGGGCCCTCCACTGGCAGCAATCCCACGATGCATGCAGTGTCACAGCAACAGCCGGGAATGAAGGATTTCTCCTTCTTCACTGCGAGTCCTCTTCCTCGCCAACTGATTGTGGGGCTGGACTGCATGAGTTCTCAGTGGTCTGAAAATGGATGTGGGACAGAGCTTATACTGGTTCAGGGCAGATAAGAAAAGATATAGCTTCGGAAAGGACAGTATTGACTCCTCTGAATGGCCTGGGGAGAGCATGCTTACCCTTTTCTTGGCCATCGACTCGGCGTACTGCTCCTTTGACCCATTTCAGCCTGGACACAGAGCGGTGGCACGAGGCAGTGGTGAAGACTCAGCTGGATGGAGGTGGCAGGAAACTGTTCTGGGAGTTGCTACAGAGGAATGCAGATGTGTGTACCTCAGCATTGGGACAGACAAATGTACTGACGCATGAGATATTCCTCACCCAGGATGTTGCCATTAAACACAAATCTTCCCGGGTCTCCCCAGCTAAGGCCAAGGTGATCAAGGAGTTGTCGTCATTGAACCATCATCTACGGCTTGGGCGTCTCCAGTGGTCCTCATTCCAAAAAAAAATGGCAAGCCCAGGTTCTGCGTGAACTATATCAAGCTCCATGCAAGGAGATATACTGATGCTTATCCCTTGCCAACTATTCAGGAAATTTTGGATTCACTTACTGGCTCAGTTTTTTTTCCCCCATGGTTGACCTAAACAGTGGCTACTGGCAGTGTTTGATGGAGAGCAGTAAGGACAAAACTGCTTTCAACCGCCCTTTTGGACACTATCAGTTGCAGGTCATGACCTTTGGCCTCAAAAATGCACCCGCCACTTTCCAAAGGCTAATAGAATTGACTTTGGGAGAGTTGAATGGCCACATCTTTTAGGTTTAGTTTACCTTGTTGCTCTTGTGACTTCATTATTTACTCCTCATCTTGGGAAAAACACTACAGGGACCTCCAGAGGGTTTTTCAAAAGCTCAGGGAGGCTCGGCTGACTGTGAACTTCTTCCAAACCTCTCTCAAATTCCTTGGGCATATAGTGTCTGCTGAAGGGATTCAGGTGGACCGAGACATGACGAAGGCAGTCTAAGAATTCCCTGTGGCAACAAATCTCATGGCTGTCCAGCTATTCCTGGGAATGTCTGGTTGGTACCATCGATTTGTCCCGAACTTTTCAAATTGACACCTGAATGCCAGGTGGCTTTCGACATGCTGAAAACCTCTCTGGTCTCTCCACCCATCTTGAGGCATCCATACTTTGACCTCCCCTTTGTAGTTTGCCCTCAGACTGCAGGAATTCTATTTCATTGTGAATACCCGAAAGTAAAATATAACACCATTTCAGGCACCTTATACAGAACTGCACACAAGTCACCAGCCACTTACCACCTGCTTGCGCCACCCTGCTGTCAGTCAGAGGAGAGACGGGAAAGGATCTTGGATTATCAGATATGGAGAGCAAAACAGGATGAGCCAGAGGGCCAGCAGTTGTATCAGGCTGTGATGGATGAGTGAAAGGTCACGTTAACGGACATCACCAACTACACTATCCTGGAAGACAAAGTCTACTGATGTTGCACTTAACTCACAAAACTGTCTATCTGCCAGGCCGGGACTCAAAGCAGGACTCAGATGCAGAGATTTATGAAACAATAGGCTATTATTGAATTCACCGGAGACCTCAGACAGAGTGATAAACAAATGGCTATAAAAAAGGCTAGACACTAACTCTGAATTTTTAGGAACAAAAAACACTCCAGGAGGAGGAAAAAGGCTCTAATCAAAAGAAACAAACCAATTAACACAAAGCGCTCTGTACGGAGGAAAAATCTGACTAAATAGAAATAAACCAAAATAATCTACTCACGCTACTAAGCAGAGGATCTAGAATAATTAATAACTAGGCTACACGAAATAAAAATCACTAATACTGAGGAACAACTAAGATCTATGGAAATAGGCAAGAAATACAAACAAAAATTCACTCTTAAAGAGGAAAAACAAAAGGGCTATGAACCTAAACTATGGCAAGAATTTACAAACAAAAAATCACTCTTAACGAGGAAAAACAAAGGGCTATGAACTTTAGCTATGGAAAAATTTACAAATAAAAAAAGACTCTTCTCAAGGTACATACGGCTTACTTTGGCGATTACTACTGTGGACATGGACAAAGGCTTGGGTGCAGGTCGAAGACGAAGACACTCTGGCACAAGACAAAGGGAATACAGACTATTTAAACACATGGAAGGAAATAGGGGACAGGTGGAAACACTTAGGGCAATCAGACTGAGACACATGAGGAAGGGCAAGTGACCTGAAACGAGAGGAGAATTACTTTTCAAAATAAAACAAGAAATGACAGGACAAAACAAACCCAGGACAAGACAACCTAACCACGATGTGACATCAGATCCTCATACCGACGAGTCTCCGTCCACACCTGCTGCAGTTGATCCATGAGGACCCCTGGGCTGGGCACCTTGGCAGATACAAAACCTATAAGAGGTTACAAGCTCTGGCATATCAGCCTGGAATGAACTGGATGTTAAAACCACTGTGCAGACCTGCCAAGTGTGTCAGTGTTTTAAACCTGACAACCACCTGGCAGCCTGGAAGCTGCAGCAGACCGTGGTACACCACCCTTGTGAGAAGCTGGGGTGGACCTGATAGGCCCCTTGCTGAGGAGCTCCAATGGAAATGTGTACCTGTTGGTTTTTATGGATTATTTCACCCGTTGGGTTTCCCCTGCAAAAGGCCACCACAGAGACTGTCCCAAAGGTAGCTCCTCTTAGCTCCTATCCTCTTAAAAGGAAGTCTTTCCTTGCCACTGTTGCCTAGTGCTTGCTCTTGGTGGGAATTGTTGGGTCTCAGTAAAAATTATTATAAAGAGAAGGTCTAGAAATGCTATAGATAATGTATGTTGTGAACTGGCACTACACAAATAAAAATTGACTCGACTTGACGTTAGTGAGAACAAAGCATTAAATCAAAGAAATAAGATATATTTTGTTTGTTCCACTGCATTTACATTCTAAAGCACAAATAAACATGCCCACAACATTGCAGCTCTTTATAGCCTATACATCCATGAGAGCGGAGGAGAGAGATGAAGAAAGTCATGTCACCTGCTCTATATTTTTATAGCCCCAGCCTCACTCTCTGTGCATGTTATTGGATGGATATAGATTCAGATCACATTTTACTAATTGACAAATTAGTGCGGAAAACCAAAGAACTCTGTATATGTTTTTATGATACTGCAGTGGAAAAGGTCTATGGTTTATATGGTCAGGACATTGCGAGTGTGACATTGAAAAATACATTTTGATAGAACAAAGCTTTCAAGAGTGGGATAAGGTGCTGTATTTGTGTTTTGTACAGTACTGGGGCAGCTGGCAAGATGGAATCACTTTAATCCCTTTAGCCCTTTCCCTAATTCAGTCATAATCCTAATTATAATCTTTACACTAAACCTACATTATGCTGCCAACGTTAAGACATCTGCTCCACCTTTCTTAATGTTATCGTGATCTCATTTACTGTTTAGAACTAACACATACATTTTACATACTTACTTGCAAACTAATATATAACTCACGCATATCACTGTAACATCACGATCATGCAATTAATTAACATTTCTGATGAAGCAACAAGTGATGATGATTACCTTACATAGTTTATGAGCATCATCACCAAAGTTAAAGTTAAATCGTCCCAAAGTCATGATTATGCAGTTGTGCCTCCTGTTTGTTTATAGGAGGAGGCCAGAAACAGCAATGTAATGATACGGGAGAAAAACTACAGCTTGCAGTGCACAGTCAGGAGCACAGAGACGTCCATAAAGTGAAAGAAGCACTGCACTGTCGAAATATGACAGCCAATCCATCAGAGAAATGGAGACTGTGTCTAAGGCACCAAGGAGAGAGTGCCTGGAAGTTTTATAAATAGTTGCACCTTTTAAAGGAAATTGGAAGTTGTCAGACACATGCCATCTGCATTTTTGTGAGAATATCTCCAGTAGAAGCTCTCTCTCTCTCTCCCTCTGAACATGACTGAAACATCATCATATACAAAGTGGCAGAGCTGAAAGCTTATCTGGAAACGATTGGATCTCCTGCTACAGTGAGAGGAGTCTATTCACAGCCCAGTAACACAGTGTCAAGGTGCCAGGACTAATGAATAGAGTTTCCATGACATCTATTAACCTTGCTTATACTTATGCTGTGTGTGTGTGTGTGTGTGTGTGTGTGTGTGTGTGTGTGTGTGTGTGTGTGTGTGTGTGTGTGTAGCATTTCTATGTCAGTAGTCAGGTGAATATATTATTTAGTGCATTCAATAAACCAATAAACTGTTCTCACACACAACAATTCAGCAGTCAGAACATATGACACAGATTCACAGCGAAGGTGTAACTCCATGAATCGTACATTCTAGAAGAAGTGTTTCCTGAACATGTAACAAAGTTTGTAAGCCTTCTTCTGATACACCCGTAATTATCAATTTGGTTTTAGTCTGCAAAAATAATCATCAGAAAAGTCCGACTTGAACAATATTGAGGACAGAGTCCAAATTCCAAAGGTCCAGGGTGTTTTCAATGAATCTCAAAACCAACAAGACTCATATTGTATACAATCATGGAATTCTTATTATCTATGGCCACAGTGAGCATCATATATATAATATAATTATGAAACTTCTTTGTGCTGGCTCTCATGAAATAAAAAAAGCCATACAGGATAGCTGTTTTTGTTTATTGAAGCAATGACTCACAAAATTCTCCATGCAAAATTTGGATGAAAAATTGTTATTAATCAGGTTGAAACCTTTTATGGGCAAGATGCACATAAAAAAAGTAAAAGGAGTTTTGGTGTTAATTCAAAAATGTTCTTGCATGAGGCCTAGTGAAACTACAAGTAACTGAAATATTTTTAATTGTCAATCCATTGGATCCCTCCTCCACAAGGAGTCCTGGAACCCCTGATGGACCCCTGGGAGTTCCTATTTCATTATATGTTGATCAAATTGCATTTTCAGATTTATATTAGTGAGAGCTGTAAATGACAGTTCTTTAAATATAATTTGTTCTGCATGCCTCACAAGTAATTGGTTACCAGTGAACATTTTATTGCATTAAGACATCATCAGGCACTGCCAGTGGGGTAATAGTACAATTCACTGTCTACAGAGAAATGTAAAGGCAGTCTCATGAAAGATAAATGCAGAACATGGACCCGCATGATTTACACCATATGAATGGATAAATATTCCAATTTAAATGCAAAATCTTGAGGTGAGGGGAGGTTGTAGATCAACACAGACATTTTGGTACATTTTATCACAGCATTCATAAATAACACCTAATGCAATTACTCCTCTTCAAATAAGGTTTTAAACCTGTCTTGTCATGGTGTGTCCTTATAGTAATGTTTTTATTTCCTAAACCCTGTGTTATTCTTGCTCTCAATGTAATTGCTTCTGTCCTTTGGTTCATCACGCTGACTGATATCTGTTGTAGGGCACTTTTTCAAGATCTCAGCTCTCTGCAGCGAGCCTGCACAGCCTTCTCTACTGGTCCTCAGCCATCACTGGTCACTGTAAATCACACTTCACTAAAGCCAACACCGTCGACTTTTATCATCTGACGCATTTCATTCTCCTCCTTGGACTAATGTTTGAGCTGAATTTTGATCATGTGTACAATATGTTTGTGCACCTCATTCATCCCCTTTAAATGATTCAAGCACTTTTCTATATAATCCATATATAATCCAGGATATATATTTTAATTGAATATAGAGAAATTCATATCCCTGTATTCCTGATGAAAACATTATCACTTTTTTTCATTACTGTGTGTACAGATACAACTTGAACTCCTGGACCACTCCACAAACATGGTATTTATTGGCAAATTTATTTAAAACAGAATTAAGATTTTTTTCTTTCTTTTTTTTTTGCAAATTTATTTAAAAGGAAAAGGTGAAATATCGCATTGACATAAATATTCAGACTTTGCACATCTGGATTCGGGGATTTCCTCTGTTCTTCTCTGCTGAGCTTCTCCAGCTCTGTCAGGGTCTCCAGAGAAGTTTGATGGGGTTCAAGTCAGGACTCCGGCTGGGCCACTCAAAGATATTTACAGAGTTATCCCTAAGCCACTCCTGTTTTATCTTAGCTGTGAGCCATAGGTGGACTCCAATCAACATGTAGAAACATCTCAGAGATGATCCAGAGAAATGGAGGAACCTTAGCTACATTTACAGAGTCATAGTAAAGTGTCTGAAAACTTATGTCAATGTGATATTTCAGGTTTTACTTTTTAAAACATTGTAAAGGTGTGTTCTGCATTGCTCCATTTGTGTGAATTTGACCTAAACATTCAATGTACCAACTGTATTGATGGTACCTCTATTCATGAACATTTGGTATTATTTGTGAGATCTCTGGACTGAATGTTCACTCGATGTTGTTTAGGAGACTGTTTGTTACTCCTGGGTTGTGCTTCAGTGATTTCCAGGGGAAGGAAAAAAGAAAAACATACACTAGACAGACTTTTATTTGAGTTTTTATACTGTATGACTGAGCCTGATAAAATGGTTGGAGTGAAAAAATTGCTCCACATGCTCACCCAGCATGATCCTTGTTCACAAATTGCATCCTCAGGAGGCCTAGTCATTGCCAAAAACACATTGTGTGGATTTCAGTGTCTCATCTCACCTAATGTTTAGAAAGTAGCTTTTACTTTACTTCTCTATACTTATTTGCACTACTTGCAAATTGTATAAACTTTGATCTGCTTGGCAAAAAGATGCTATCCAGTGAATGTAATTCTGTTAAATCTACACCTGGACTAACTAACATTATCACATTAATTCCAATTTCAGACCCATTACTTGTCATATCCCTACAAACACTATCTGGCTGTATCACAGGCTCTGTGTTGATCCAAGCCACGGCAGGAGAGAAAACAATTGAAATGCTGATAGTGATGATGACATTGATGGTTACCATGATATCCCCAAAGTGTTTTGAAGCAAGCTGATTAAAAAAACTACCTCTCTGCAGCACAATACAGGGCCATTTTTCATCAAGCAACGACAGGTGTAATCATATTTTTTGCTTGCCTGCCCAATCAGTCTTCCCCTTACCATGTATCAGGACCAATCTAGGCTCATTTATTTTAATCATTTCTTACTTGCTAAATTGACAAAGTCAAAGAAGGACAACAGAAACAAAGATCATTTTAAAAATGAAGCACAAATTTGCAACTCCATCCATGTTGAAATGTTCCCATTTCTTTTATTTATACAATATCATTATACTCAGTGGTCATTATTATTATTATTATTATTATTAGTTACACCTGCACACTATATTTCAAATGAATACAATAGCTCAGCCATAATTTCTCCCTTTTAGCTTGTAATGTTCAGTTTTTGGTTACATTGTTGGAAATGTGTACATTCAATTTGATTTTTGTAACTGAGGTAATCACTGAAGGTGGTGTGCTGGACTACATTATATTGAGGTTTTTTTTGTCCTTCCCATTTACATACATAATGGGGGCAGAATATTGGAAACACTTCTGACTATAATTGTACAATGTACTGGGTTGCATTACATTGCACAAGTGTGCCCAGCAAAGTGGGCATTGAATATATCTGAATATTTATTATTGTCAAAAACATAAAGCTTTATTTGATATGTTGTAAGACACTGTGTTCATATACTTCACTACAGGCCAAATGCCTGTAGTGAAATGCTTTTTCCAGTTTTTAATGAAATTTAAGCAGTTTAAGTCAAGTAAATATCCTTACATCAAACAAAGTGAGCAGTAATGCCTAAGAAAAAAAAAATAGGTCACCATAAATAGATTTTTTTTTTTAGAGATGAAGAAATTGGTGATCTTTGAGCTTTCCTGTGCCAATGGAAGTAAATGAAGCCTTGAAATGACTTCAAACTTCCTACAGGTTGAATACTGACAAACTGTCTGTACAAAGACAGTGTTTGAAACTAACTGTGTTACTACACCCACTGATGCATAACAAGAACAATAATGTAGGAAATAGTTCTGTATATTTCTCTCAAAATGGTGAGAAAAAGACAAGTACCAAAGGAAGACAGACTGGTCGGTTAGGGTTTCATCATCAGTAGAAGAAAAGAATCACACTCTCATCTGTGGTTATTGGAGTATCTCAGTTATAATTTCTTTCTCATCAGTTTTAGGATACTTTGGGATGATGTGTCAGTCAGCGCTCCAATAAAATTTCACACACTTGGGAATCTCTGACAATGAGCAGTGGAGCTGCTCTGGAGGCTTGTGGTGGATTAACACCAATCACCTTACTGAGAAACTTAATGTTACTTTTTGCCTTTAATTTGTCAATTGTTGGTTTTCAATGTGTGGAACACCAATACCACACTCAAGTACAGTTAAGAGATGTTCTTACAATTTATGAGCTCTTTGGTGAGCTAAAAAAAGTTTTTGTCTAATCTTTTTTTCATTGTCAGCAATGATGTGAGGTGTAATT
Organism: Seriola aureovittata; assembly: GCF_021018895.1. Lineage (NCBI taxonomy): Eukaryota > Metazoa > Chordata > Actinopteri > Carangiformes > Carangidae > Seriola > Seriola aureovittata. The sequence continues at coordinate 780,215 of NC_079379.1, forward strand.
GGTGTTAGAAGCAGGTGGTGACACTGTTTAGAGGTAAGCTCTCAGTTCACAGTCTTTCTAAATTCTGATGCTGTACACAAATACAGAGGAATATGTATACACCAATGCAGTTTTACATTTATAAAAGAAGTACCTAAACATAAATATAAAACCATGCAAAACATCTTTATTTGTATATATTTACTACTCCTTTTTCCATTTATTTATATATTTAATGTAGCTATCCTGTCGCTTCAGCCTTAACTGTCCCCATGGCAACAACATCCTGTCGCCTGGACGTCACTGGTGTGTTTTCCATTGTCCACATAACATGCTGCTATTAGGAGACCTGCTTCGTTCCTTGTTGTAAAACCAAACCACAGAGTGAGTGCTGCTTTCACCACTGCAATGTTCCTCTAATATTCAGCACGATGTTGTTACGTTAGATTTGTCGGTGCACCGATTAAACTCCATAATTTCCTATCTCGAACTGCTGCTAACTAGCAGCTAGCCGTATAAGCTAGCCCTGCTATGCTTTGTGACTAGCATTTGTTTTTGCTAATAATGCTAATACTTATTTGTTGTACGTGCAGCTTGGCACGTTTGGGCTGTTATTGACACTCTAACAGGAATCTTACCTTTTAATGCAATTCAAAGACTTATATTTGTGTGACGCAGACTTAACAATGCTGTAATTTGAAGGGAAGGACAACAGCTAATACTAGCCACAATTAGCTAGTTTGCTTGCTAGATAAGAATGTGAGGTGGTAACGCGACTGCAGCAAATGTGATGTTGTTTGACGGTGACGGAATTGATATGTACACTCAAGCTTGTTAGGTTAAAAGAGTATGTGTGGTTAACTATTGGTGAAAAGGGCAATACTTTCCTACCAGCATTGTAACATTAGCAGCGTTTTGATAGCTGCAGAAGCGCAGCGGTGCTCTTTGTTTGCTAACAGTTTGCTAATGTTAAACGCAGCGTGAGGGGTATCCAAGTATCTCATTATTGTCCCAGTTTCAGCATAGGAGAAGCTGTTGGGCTACATCCGATTAAACATGTGGTTTACCTTTTTGTTGCTGGCGTTTAACTGGGTCATAGTGGTCTGTGTAAAGGTCCAGAGTCTTACTCGGCAGAGCAGTAGTTACCAGAGTTGGGACTGCTAGTGTTTGGTTATAAAAGAAAATCGTTCAAGTGACAGTCTATTTTATAATCCACACACAAGTTTCACCAATTTTCCTGCTACTGAAGATGCTGTGTACCATTTAGGTTACAGCAAGATTTTTGACTACAAAGTAACTTAGTTCACAGTAATGTTGAACTTAAATACTAAGAGAATGAGATGCAGAGATCAAAATATGGCTGATGCAATTCCATGCTTTTTCTGTGTAATATGTGGAGTTTCCGTGGTGCCTGTAAATATGCCACTGCTCCTCTACTGGCATCTAACACATAAACAATACAGTATGTTACTCATGTTCCACTGGCACCTACTACTTCACACTGACATACATGTTTGTTGGTTAGTATGGTATTTCACTCCTGTGGGCCACTTATACTTCTCCAGCATCATACAGATGGTATGTCGCTCTTGTTTCAAAGTCATATACCAGTTGTTTGTGTTTTGTCGCTATTTTGTCGCTTTTCACCTTGCATATTGCACTGAAACAAGAAAGTGCCATTTGTGCTCCAATGACAGTTGCTACTTCTAACCAGCAAATGATGTGTAAAACTTGTACCTTACTTGCGGAGCTCCAGTTGTTGCTACTGTGAGGGACACTATATTTTTGTGGTGGCTAAGCTAGTGGGCGTAGCTGTATCTATAGCTACATGTATGCAAGCCATACATTATCCCTGTATAGTTGTAAAGCAGGCTTAGTCTCCTGGAAAATTTGACTGTTGTTGTTGCCAATGTACCAGTGGGCATTATGTCAAAACATCCAAGTTATTTTTCTTCACATTTAAGGAGTAACACACTATACCAGCTTGTATGCTACTAAGAATGGGTTTATGCCACAAGGGGTGGTACATATGTGTCAGTAGAACATGAGTAACATGCTGTATTTATGTGCCATATGTCAGTAGAAAAGCAGGGGCATACCACTAAGTGGTGTGGACATGTGCGACTAAAGCAAGAGTGACACTCTCCATTGGTGTATGCACATGGAAAGTGACATGTGTTAGTGGAACACAGCAGTGGCATACCATAATCAGAAGTGCATATCACAGAATGTATTGTATGTCAGTGAGAATGGTTATGGTGAGTAGTAGGGCTGGGCGATATAGAAAAAAATCTTGTCACGATAATGTGTTTCATATCAGTCTGTCAATATACAATCACTATTTCTGTCAAGCTTAAAGGTTCCTTTTTAGTCCTAAGTGAGATGTGAAGATATCATAGGGATTAATTTTGGTTTAAATATATATTTTTTCTGTCAGAAGTTGAACATGACAAATATACTATCAACCATTATACTATCTCAAATAAAGAAAATAGGTATATATTATAAACCAAAATCTTAACTCTGACCATAAAAAGCTTGGTCTGGGACTGTAAAGTCTTGCATTGTGCGTGCTCAAGAGGATGGCATTGCCTCAGATGGTAAAAAAGATTAGTGGGATTAACTGTCTTTGTGGGAACTTACTTTCGACACAATTTGCAGTGCACACTGCTCTGCTTCTTATCGAACTTTAATTAGCCAAAGTATCTCCACACTACTCAATTCCTCTGACCATTCTTTTCAATGATGTCCTCGTCTTTTGAGCCTTGGACTGTCTGTTGGGGTGTCTTGTTTGGTAACGCTGTTGCTTGAGTTTTTGTTAACATTTTCTGCCGTCATTTTCTCTTTTATCTCTCTCCACTCCTGATGTACTGGTGGGCATGGCTGTAGTAGCCCAAACGTTGGCACTATTCTCATTATCATTGGCGGTTCGTGTTGTCTGTCAAAACATGGATGAATGAGTTCTATTGACGTTGTATCGACCATGTCGTATATTTTTATTGAGGAAAAATTATCTCGCAATAATTATCTTTATCGTTTTATCGCCCAGCCCTAGCAGGTAGTAGGTTCCACTAGGTTCTAATGTCAATGAGTGGATGTCTTCCTCTTTCAAAATTAATTGATGTGAAATGTTTGTTACATTAACAGCAGGGCCTTTGCCACTAGGTTTATTGACTTTTCAGACCTCTTCAGACTTTTTCAAAAATGCACCTAGCAACTTTTTGGACAAACAGTAGCTTCTTTCTGTGGAAGAGTGGTCAGGCTGTCCCTCTGCAGTCGTGTTAGTTTTGTCAGCTATTATTAGTTTTAACCTTAGTCTTAGTCCTGAGATAAAAAGTCCATTTTAGTTATAGTCACATTTAGGCAAAGCAAGGCAAGTTTATTTGTATAGCACATTTCAACAAGGCAATTCAAAGTGCTTTACATAGAGCATAAAAGGCATCAAGACAGAATATAAAAGCAGCACAAGTAAAAAGACATTTAAATACAATTAAAAGGTGTTGAATTTGCAAAGAAAAAGAAGCTAAAAAGGAATAAGTCAGATATAACAGGAGAATGAAAGTTACAGCGCAGTGTAAAATATTTACTATCAAATTTGGTTTAATAAAAGGCAGTGGAAAAGTCTTCAGCTGTGAAATAAAAGACCTGAGAGTTGCAACAGGCCTGCAGTTTTCTGGGAGTTTGTTCCAGATATGTGGAGCATAAAAACTGAACGCTGCTTCCCTATGTTTAGTTTTTACTCTGGGGACACAAAGCAGACCTGTCCCAGATGACCTGAGAGGTCTAGAGGGTTCATAACGTAGCATCAGATCAGAAATGTAATATTTCCCTAAACCATTTAGTGCTTTATAAACCAACAGCAGTATTTTAAAATCAATTCTTTGACGGACAGGAAGCCAGTGTAAAGATGTGATAACTGTAGTTATATGATCCACTTTCTTGGTCTTAGTGAAGACTCAAGCAGCAGTGTTCTGGAACAGCTGCAGCTGTCTGATAAATGCATGGACCAGTTTTTCCAAATCTTGCTGAGATTGCTGATTAAAGTCCTTTAATTCTTGATATATTCTTAAGGTGATAGTAGGCTGACTTTGTAATTGTCTTAATGTGGCTGTTCAAATTCAGGTCTGAGTCCATGACTACACCAAGATTTCTGGCTTGGTTTGTAGTTTTTAACATTATTGATTGAAGCTGACTACTGACTTTTAATCGTTCTTCCTTGGCTCCAAAAACAATTATTTCAGTTTTGTCTTTGTTGAATTGAAGAGAATTCTGTCACATCCAATAATTGATTTGTTAGATGTACTTACTCAGTGCTTGTATTGGACCATAGTCCCCTGGTGATATGGTTATGTAAATTTGTGTGTCATTTTCATAACTGTGTATTTTTGTTGTTTTCCATAATCTGAGTTAGTGGGAGCATGTAGATGTTGAACAGAAGAGGCCCCAGAATGGAGCCTTGGGGAACTCCACATGTCATATTTGTCCACTCAGATGTTTAATTACCTATAGACACAAAGTAGTCCCTGTCCTTTAAGTAGGATTCAAACCAGTTCAGTACTGTGCCAGAAAGTCCCACCCAGTTTTCCAGTGGGCAGCACTGATATCCAGTAGTACTAATACTGTAATTCTGCCACTGTCAGTGTTTAATTATGTCACCGAAGACCTTAACAAGAGCATTCTCAGTGCTGTGGTGTGGTTGAAATCCTGACTGGAAGACATCAAAATGGTTGTTTAGTGCCACAAAGTTGTTCAGCTATTGAAAAACAGCTTTTTCTATGATTTTACTTAAAAACGGAAGGTTTGATATAGGCCTATAGTTGTTCATTAGTGAAGTGTCTAGATTGTTCTTGTTTAAGAGTGGCTTAATGATGGCAGTTTCGACACTCTCTTTTTTCCATTCTGACCAGTGTGGCATTTCTCCATGGAGATCTTTTCTTACCAGAGACAACCTTCACCTTAGTGGGTGCAATGGCATCAATAACATTTGTAATGGTAGAACTGAAATTATCTACAAGCTCATTGACTGAGACCCATGAGAGGAAGGTGTGGAAGAGAGCCTGAATAAATATTTCACTGGTGTTTTCAGTGATATACCGTTTTGTGATTACTTCTGTTTGAACATTTGTTCGCACAGAGATAGTACTCTCAAAGAAAACACAGGAATGATCAGAGAGAGCAACATCAGTCACCACAACCTTAGAAATGTTCAGACCCTCAGAGATGATTAAATCCAGTGTGTGCCCCTTGTTGTGTGTGTGCTCTGTCACATGCTGATACAGTCCATAGTTATCAAGAACATAATACAGTTCTTTAGTCCCTCTGTCCAGGGGGTTGTCAACATGGATGTTAAAATCACCAACAATAACTACACAGTCGGAGTTGATACAGATTATAGACAGCAGTTCAGCAAAGTCATCAAAAAACGGTAGCACAGTATTTAGGTAACCTGTAGATATTAAGAAATATAGCTTGTGAAGAGGAATTCAACTTAAGAGCCACATGTTCAAAAGAATCAAAGTTTCCATAAGACATTAGTTTGCATTGGAGGGAATCATTAAACAAAATGGCAACTCCACCTACTTTCTTATGCACTCTAGCTTCACTCCTAAAAATTAAGTTTGGAAGGGTTGACTCGAAAAGAACAGCTGCACTGTTATCTTGGTCTAACCAAGTTTCAGTTGAAAACATAAAATCAAGGTTGTGCTTGATGGTAATATCACTGACTAAAAATGTTTTTCCTGACAATGACCTGACATTTAATAAAGCTAAATTTAATGTGTTAAAATATTATCTAAGCAATTTTTTGGGACAAGCTGTGGCTGACGAGGAATGGATGCTAAGTTTGATAAATTTGCAGAACTGTTTGAGTGCTTCCTGTTTCATTTGTAACTGTGACGAATGTGTCGAAACTGGCCGAGGACTTAAAGCCATTGGTGGAGGTGGACGACAAGGGAGGTTTAGGGAAGAGAAAATGTGAGTAGGGCAGGGTGTAAGTTTGGTCCCTGCAGTGACCGGCTCTTTCATCTGGTCAATGAACTCCAAGAAGGGGGAGGAGGTGGAAAGGGTGATTGGAGAGGAAAGTGACCTGGATAAGGTGAATGGGGGGGTGAAAGGGGTGAATCCTCAAAGGTGGAAGTTGGTGAGGGGGGTGGAGACTCCTCCTCTCGACACTGATGACACTGAGTCATGTTTAAAGCTCTCTTCAGGCGGGGGCCGAGGTGGCTCTTTCTAGGTTTCTGCCGCGATTTGTTATGTCTTCTTCTTGTTTTGACTCCTCGTCTCTTGTCCCTGGCAGAGGGAACTGATGGGTGACACAGGAAGTAAAATAAGTTAGAAAATGAACAATTTTACTCCTGCCTTAAAAAGATGTCTGCGGTCCCAGAAAAAGTTGAAATTGTCAATAAAGTGCAGTGTATGGACAATACATGCAGCTGAGAGCCATGTGTTCACTGGCAACAATCTGCTGAATCTTTCAACTCCTTTTCTGACTGGTGGTAGAGGGCCATTGATAAACACCTCAGCATTCAGAGAGCTGACTGTGTTCAACAGATCAATAAAGTCTAGTTTCAGCAATTCAGACATCATTGGTCCCTATGTGCAGTATGAGGTTTTTCACGTTTCGATGTGCATCCATGATATGCAGGATTCTTTCAGACATGTCAGAGACCATGTCCTTAGGAAAGCAGAGTATTTTGGTGTTTTTACTGCACATGCTTCTTAAATCTTTTATAACACAGTCACCCAAAATCAGAGTTTGAAGCCCAGGCATTAGCTTTCCCTTTAGCCTTTTACTTTCTGATTTACTCTCAGTCCGTACCCTGCTATGTGAAGGGTCATCAGACGGAGATCTAGGGTCCTGCAGCAGTGGAAACAATCGGTTCTCCAGTTGCACTCTCAGTTGTTGGGGGAAGTTTGTTGTTAGTTCTCCCTTTCGTAGCTGTCAATGGCTGTGTCCTACTAAGAACAGGGGTTGAAGAGGCGCTCTGCCTGAATGATAATGCAGGCCAGCCAGTTGTGTGACAAATCTCAGAGCGCTGGGCTCAGCCTGTTACTCGTCCTCCCATTTTCCCGGGGAAATTATTTACTCTTAGGCTTTGCTCCAAGAGAGTTCCAGGGGGGACTACCAGTCATAGATTTATTATCCGGTTCACAGCCCTCCTGTTTCTTGTTAGTGTTGGTGGTGCTAATTAGCTGTAGCATGCTCTTCTCCACTGTTTTGACTCCATGGTAATGTGGCGTCATTCCCACATAGTCCATTCACTTCTAACCTGTGAATTTTGGTTTCCAGCACTGCAATCTTCAGTAGAAGTTTGTGTTAGTCGTTCGTGGAGAAGGGAGGCATCTTGCTGCTAATTAGCTTTAGCTAAGTGCCACGTTTCCAGTCACTGCATTACAGTCTTGTGCTGCTGGTAGGCCTCACTCACGTAGTACTGAGGAGGTCATAAAAATGTTGAAATATAGAAAAATAGCCTACTATATCTACAAAAAATTTGTTCCAGTGTTTATAAGTATCCAGGAGCCACTGTTTATAGTTTATCGCAGAAGAAAAACAAGAATATCGGTAGAAAAAATGCAAGCGGAGGCGAGAGCAAGCAGAAAAGTGTCTGCACTGAGATCAAGTAGATAGCGTTTTCAGCGTATTCAAAGATTTAGTCAATCTTTGTATTTTTAGAGTGAAAACTCTAAAACTGCACATTTTAGTCTCATCTTAGTCAAAGAAAAACAAACATTTTAGTCTAGTTTTAGTTGACGAAAACACTTTGTTTCTGAGTGATAATTTCTCAGGTTATATATAATAACAGCACGTGATGTCTTTTAATTAAAATAATAAAATCAATAGTCTTGATGGTTCGTGTTTCAGTCACTATTTCATTTTTTTTTTGTCACGACAACAGAAACAGAAAAAACATGTCAATGAGAACAGCTTTATTGTGAATTCAGCTGTATTAAAATTCTGTATATGTGAGCACAGAGAGGAGAGAAGAGAACAGATAAAGAGCTGAAACCAGCTGATACTAGACTGAAATCAGCTGACACTAGACTGAAACCAGCTGACACTAGACTGAAACCAGCTGATACTAGACTGAAACCAGCTGATACTAGACTGAAACCAGCTGACACTAGACTGAAACCAGCTGATACTAGACTGAAACCAGCTGATACTAGACTGAAACCAGCTGATACTAGACTGAAACCAGTTCACTAGATAGGCCAAAAAAAAAAAAGCCTTAAAAAAAAAAGGCCTTTTTTTAATAGTTTTGTACTGCACTGCAAAATCCAAATGTGTTATTTTGTTGAAAAAACTTTGTTTTCTCTAATTCTCTTTTGTTAGTGGACCGCAGTCTGAAGCGCCGGCAGGTGAAGCCACTTGCTGCCTCTCTCTTAGATGCCTTGGATTATGACAGCTCAGATGATAGTGACTTTGAAGTGGGAGATGCCTCAGGTAAGGATGGTCTAACTGCCATAAAGTAAGGCAAATTTTACATCCTGTCACAAACTGACTCAATGAATGTGACAATAAGATCACACAAGGTTACAGAATAAAACAAGCAATTTATTATAACTAAAACGTAGGACAAATAAGCAATGAGGTGTGGAAATCAGCAAGTTTAGCTATGAAAGCAGTGCATGTATGAGTGGTACAAGTGCTGTGGTGGTGGTGTATGTGCAAAAGCAAAACAAATGGATGTCAACAGATTGAAGGGAGAAGACAAGTGAGCACATGGGCCAGCTTTTATACTCTATCAGCTGGTCACTCTCCCATGCCAATCAATTGCCTGCCAGTGTGGGCAAGGACAACCCGTAAGACAATGGGAGGGGCATCACGCATCCTAATTAAATGCACTGAAGTTATTGTGTACAACGCACCTGCAGTGTTTCCCACACATGTAGGTTAATGCCTTGAAGTGGTAGTGCTTGTTTTTTTTAAGTGGAAGTGCTAGTTGTAGTTTCCTCTATGCTGCTCACAAAAACAAAAAATGATATACACATATTATATACAGTAAATGAGTGAATAAATAGGTCATAAAAATAAAACTATTTTTCATGGTTGAGTTTGATGTTACAACCCTGTGTCAAATGATAAATAAATGAAACTTGTGACCTTTTTACTTATGTAATATACACCTTATATTTATATGGTATATATTTTGCATTTTACTCCTTACTATTTCCACCTGTAAGACTCCTACACATGATACTTCAGCATAACTGCCATTGACAATTGTTTTGGTTGTTAGTGTATGACAGCAACAACCAGTCGAATGAGATGTGACACTGGATGTGTGCCAGTCGTTTGGACACTTCTCTATATCGACACCCTCTTAAAATAATGGCCTAAGTCATTTTTTCAGGTTTTTCAGGAAACACAAAAAACTCAACAAAATATTGAATATATAACATTTATTAATGATTTCACTCAAAAAGGTCATTACAATAGATGACTGTTGACATGCTAATAACAGTGTATGCCAATTATGTAACACAAGAGCAATAAATGACTTAGGCAAATTTTTGAACATGCCTTTGTGACTTAGGCAAAAATACCCTTTAACTCTGGCAACAATAAAGCTCAACTAACAAAGCAACTAAGAATTATGCTGAGGAGGCATGCACATCTCCTCACTCCTCCCTCTAGCCCCACTTTTCTGGATTCTCTACTGATGCCTATTAATGTGGCAAATTGTCAAAGAAGTGATGACACTCCACTGGCATCACATGTTTCATTGACTGGAGGTCCTGGAACTTTCTCTCCTTAATTGGCAGAGCACACGGAAACATTCTTATCCATGATATTGGTTCATTTGGCATCGCTACCCTCTGTGGCAATGCTTCCCACGCAGAGTCCTCTGAAAAGGACAGCTTGAACTGGATCATGCCTTCACTGCTGAACTGAAGAGCCCGCAACTCATGCACAGTTGGATCTCCAGCTCTTTTGCCTGGTCTGATGCTACTGAAGTAAGATCCACTCATTTTCAGAAACGCATCATGCTTGAGCACCTTCACATGGTAAGGTGATGGCTTGATTCTTGCAGTCTGAAGTATGACGACGTAGTCTCTCGGGGTGAAGATATCTGCAACTATTTTGCGTTCAATGGTACTATGCATGCTATCACACTCCATTTGTGTGTGCCCTGCAACAAGGTATTTCTGTGTTATTAGTACCCCATATTTCCTTGCAAGCTCAGAGAATGCATTTGACACACACACATTGCGGTTCTGATAACCACAGCCATCACTCCACACGATGATCTCCTTGAGTTCTGGATGGTTTTGGATCACACCTTCAAAATGGCAGTATTGAAGGTGGGCAAATACCTGACTACTCAGGGTGCCCTCCGTTTCATCCCAAATGTAGCAGTACCCTTCCTTTGATCTCAGGTTGAAGAAGGTAAAGTTATGGACCTGCAGTTTTGTTTTGTAATATAGGCTGCTGGCTTGAGTTCTTGGACACAGCAGCACAGCTTGCAAGTCCATTGACCAAACCGACTTCTCATCATTTGCAGAATCCTTGTCACGGGACTTCTCTTGCCTCGCTTCATCTTTCTGGATGATATGTGCATCATATTCAGCCTTACTTATATTTCTGTGCTTGAATGAAACACAAACATCACACTGATCTTTTCGTGGAATGAATACAGAATAGTTCTCTTCATGGAACACATCTGTAAAATGTCGTATCTCAACGGCCCTCAATCCAGCAGTTGCAGCTGCCTGTTGATATTCCCGATGTAGTTGGGAGATGGTTGTGCCTGGGTGAAGGAACTTCTTGTCTTTGTAGGTGTTTGTGCTTCTGCAGTAGTGTGAATCAACAGTAGGTAGGTCCCTCAACCAGTCTTTAAGGAAATCCTTGACTTCAGGTTCAAGCTTTGCATGCTTGCCACTTTTAGGTCCACTTTTAGATGCCACTTCTTTGTCATGGTCAGTTGTGTCTTTGTTCAGCCAGTGTGTAATGGTTCTTTCAGGGAGACCAAGTGTAGAGGAAAAAAGTGATTTGCACACTTTGAGACTCGTTCCATCCTGAAGCTTCAGTTGGAAGGACAATGAGAACTTGCGTCGGGATCCCTCAGCAACTTTCTTTTGCTTGATGTCAACCTTTTTGGCTAAAGTGGTGACATATAACCGACGTTCTTCCCAGGTCTTCATTGCCCATAACTTCTGAAATATCCACTGCCTCTGCTCTTCTGTAATTACTTGGCAGCCACGAGTTGAGACGCGCTGACAGAACTTGGAGATGCAGGGAGGACCCATAGTCTTTGCATTTATCTCTTTTCCACCTTTGCCCTTGTATGACATTCCTTTCAGACGTTTTTCCTTGGATTCATTTTGCTTCCATGTTCCTGTACTGAGGCATTTGTTTCTTTTCCTTTTGCCCATATTGTCTAAAACTTCCTCCTCATCCTGCTGTTCTGGAGTAGTTGAAACCATGGTTAGGCTATCTTCATGTTCAGGGGCAGAGGACTCATCACAAGGTGGGGTATAGTCTGGATCGATGACGACATCATCACCATTATCAACATCACTGTCATCGTCATAAATGTCCTCTTCAAGGTGTGTCAGCTTGACATCTTCAACAACTTTATCAGGAGTGTTTAAGGTATTGTCTGCACCTTCAGTAACAGAGTCTTGGTCTGTAATATGCTGCTCCATCTCTTCAACAGCAGTCTCATCAGTTTCAGTAAATGAGGCCTAATTAGTGTCAGCTTTGTCAAGTGCATCTCCTACCAAAAAGATGTAGTTACTTTGCTGACAAAAAAGCTGACTAAAAGACTGAATTTAAATACTAAATAACTGTAATATTTAAAGCGTAGCCTAAATTGTAGTAATCCTCATCACTTACAAGTAGGGGATGAGCCCTGAATGATCGAAATAAAGTCAGTGGCTGAGTAGCGTTTCATTTTTTTTGAAGCAGTCGCCATTTTGAAAAGCTTGTAAAATTGCCTAAATCACATTGTCTTTTGACTTAGGCAAAAATAATATGGCCTAAGTCACACTTTTGACATAGGCCATTATACAACAGGGGTAGAATTGCATGTTCCCCTCAACTGAGGATTCAGGCGATTTTACCAGAGGTGGCCAGCATCATGAGGGGGTGATTTAGGCAAAAAAAACATTTTTGTCAAAAAATGACTTAGGCCATTATTTTAGGAAGGTGACGATATACAACTTGTGTAGTGACTGTCCAGTCAGAGCTAACATAGATAAATAAGAGATAACATATTCCTTTATTAGTCCCACACTGGAGAAATTTTGCAGTGCTACAGCAGCAAAGTGGACAGTACAAGAAAGAAAAACTGCAAAATGCCAGTAAGAAATAATTAGAAAGATATATAATAGATAATAATAATAATTGAATTAACTTAATGTTACACTTGTGAATTGAGACATAAAACTCACTGTCATATTTTATTCATCACCAACAGCCGTACTATCAAAGACCATAAAGGGATAGTTCGGGTTTTTGACGTGGGGTTGTGTGAGGTAGTCATATATAGTTAGTACATTACCTGCAGTAGATTTTAATCAGTGCGCTCCCAGTTAGGAAAGCTGACCGGGAGCATCCAGCAGAGTGGTAGAGTGGCAGCGCCATGCTCATGTAGAATATTTTCAGTAATTTATCCTCCCGTGAAACAGCACTATTCTTTGGCACTGTAGTAGGAGTGCACTGTATTACGTCGCTTTCTGATTCCCTCGGTTGACCTGCAACTGTATAATATACAGTTTAATACAGAAGTGCACTGTATAATACAGTGCACTTCGTAGGTGTGCTTGTGCGTAGGAATATGGCAGTTCAGTGGGTGAAAACGTGTCAAGTGAAAACAAGTGTCTAAATAAGTTTTTTTCTGGTGGCCCTGTGCACACCAACACATAGCTCTGCCATTCTGTTGGTGCTCCCAATCGGCTTTCCTAACTGGGAGCGTGCTCATAGGAGCTGACAGAGTTGAGCTGCCCTGCCTCTCACTGTCTAGCATTGTGCTGCACTTTTTTTTTTTTACATCTCCTGTCTTTACATCCCAGTCATTTGTGTGGTTGGTCATTTTGAGACAAGACTTGGTTTGTTAAGTTTACAGCCTGCAGTGCTGTTGAGTCTGCATTACTCTGTGTACAATAACACAGTTGAAAAAAAAGTGCAGCAAGTAGACTGATGAGGTGAGTCGGTTTGGCGTCTCCTCGACTGATGCACTGATACATCAACTTTCAACTTTTAGGAGCCAATGGAAAGCGCATCCAATGGAAACTTCAGGTTATTTATCCCATAACCACTGTTATGTTAAGAGGATAATACTGAGAGAGTGTTCCGCACCGAAAAACACATTTTTGACAGACAACTGTGCTTGGCTGTTGGAATTAAAAAAAAAAAAAACAATTTTAAGTGCCTGTCCACACCAATGTTAGAGCACCAAGTTGGGGGAGAGTATACCTACAGAAAAATAGATCAAATTCAAATCTCCTCTTTGTTATTACACTTTTGAGCAACTAAGTACATAAGTCAAAACAAACGCCATGGAGATGTATAGTGATTTCCTTTTCTTTTAACAAAGTTCCCTCAGATGCTGGAGCACCAACCAAGCCTTTTAGAATGACCTGAATGCTCTTTTGATTAAGTTATTGTTTTGTGCTCTGATAGGCTCAGATGGCACAGGAAATGGCAGTGATGAAGAAGCGTCTAAAGCGAGCGCTGCTGGTTCAGAAAGTGACTCGGACAACGGTGGTTCTGCAGACGATGGTATAGATGAAGAGGAGGCCAAAGAACTGGCGGCTGAGGACAACTTAACCGAAGATGAAGAGAAGACCAATAAGCAGCCTTCCTCAGACAGCTCGACCAAAGACACCCCGGCTGTCACCCCACTAAAAGGCCGACGTAAGAGCAGGAAAACATCAGAGCCTGAGCCCGCTCCAGCTGCTGATACTGCCTCCACTACCGGGTCTGGCAGTGTGAACACTGAAGAGAGTCAGGCCGAGCCCAAGAAATGGAATTTCCGCAGGAACCGTCCCTTGCTGGACTTCACCACGATGGAGGAGCTGAATGAGATGGACGACTATGACAGTGAAGACGATAACGACTGGAGACCCACAGCAGGGAAGAAGAAAGGCAAAGCAGCTGCCCAGAAAGGAGGCACTGAGGAAGAGGAAGGTGGCAGCGCTAGTGACGACGACGATGATGACGATGACGATAATGATGATGATGATGACGACGATGATGAGGATGATGACAAGGAAGATGGTGATGACAACAACAACAACAGTAGCAGTGATAGTGACAAAGAAGTGAAGAAGCCCATGAAGAAGCCTAAGAGCACTAGTACTTTTGATGAAGAGCTCACTAATGACAGCATGTCACAGGGAAAAGGCAATGAGGTGAGTACAACTTCATTCTCACAGGTTCAGACTGATGGCCTCACAGATGTTTAATAAAGTAAGATTATTGGTTAAGCCAGCGATTGTGATTTACTCCAAAGCAGATTTAAAGCTGCACTTCTCAGTATTTTTTTTATAAGAACAGGTCAAACTGACTGTATGTAATGTGTTAGGTGACAAACTCACAGAGAATTATCACTCAACTCTGCTCTAAAAGAAGCTTCTTTAGCCTCTTTTAGCCCATGGTTTTGATTTGATCGCTGGCACTCAACTCTCATCAGCCTCATTTTCTCTGTCCTCGTTTTTTTCAGATTTTTTTGATTACTTTCATTAAAGGTGATAAATATATTTATTACATGGGTTGTTGCCTCTTAGTGAAAGTAGCCGTTTACTATTTGCTCTCATTTTAGATGTCAAGAAAACAATGAAACAGCAATTTAGTAGTCAGACTAATAGAAGTAAAAGCTGTTTAGACAACAAATCTGAAGGTATTTCAAAATACACGTGTACATTCATGTTTACACAAATATCAGCACTTCACATTACTCACACTGGACTTCCCAAAATGATTCAGATTCAGTTCAGTGACACCACTTAATTTCATTTCATTTCATTTCACATAAATCAGGAATAAAAATAGAATACAAAATATACAACTACGATAATAGCAATGGGTGAAAATGGGATACCCCAATAAGCTTGTGAGCTTGTGAGTATGCACAAAATACAATTTAAGCCCCAAAAACACCTAAATCCTAATACCTAAAACTCTAAAAAGAATAACTTAAATGGTCCAAAACATCTATCCCATCAGTCCATATATCAATTTAATAGGTGAGATACACAATCATAAATAAATGGTAGATAAAAAATAACAGCAAAACTAATAATAAAAATAGTAGCTCAGTAGAGTAACAAGTTTTGAAGACCCCTTCCTTTTAGTGTACACAAATTAAAAGGAAAAAAAAAATTGACAGTGTAATCAAGCTCATTCACACCTGTGGACCTTTTGCATTTAAGTTTGTTTCTTTCCCTCTATAAAATGCTTTTTTCTGGTCTTGTATGTCTTTGAAGATATTACATATTTGGACAATTTTTTGGTCAACTCTTGACTTCTGTTGGAAAGAAAAACAATGAAGTTTGTCTTGCTTATATTTAATGATAGCTTATTGCATTCAAACCATGTATCCAACTTAACCAGTTCCACATCTAGGTTATTTTGTAGTGCAGATAAATCTTTGTGTGATAAAATAAAGTATCTATCTATCCATCAATCCATCCATCCATCCATGCATCCATCCATACATACATAACAATAAATTTGTGTTACCCGCGAATACAACTTTATGTATAATGCTGGAGGTCACATATTCATTTATATACAGAATAAAAAGGAGCGGCCCTAAAATGGATCCAAGAGGAACTCCATTTTTTATTTTTTTACGGATTAATTATCGTTTATGCATACATATTGCTTCCTGTCATATATATATATATATATATATATATATATATATATATATATATATATATATATATATAGCTTCTGAACCAACTGAGCACTGTACCTCTGACACCATAATGTTGTAATTTGCTCAGAAGGATTTCAAAGTCAATGGTGTCAAATGCTTTTGATAAGTCAAGAAAAATTCCAATGCCACAGTCGCCTTTATCAATGGCATCATTGATTTTTTTCGATGAGATCGAGAATTGCCATACAAGTGGTGCTCTTTTTTCTGAAGCTATCCTGTGAAGGAGTAAGAATATTGGATTTATCTATGTATTCACTGAGTTTACTATATACAGTCATGCTGGAACAGAAAAGGGCCTTACCCAAAATGTTCCCACAAAGTTGGAAGCATAGAATTGTCCAAAATGTCTTGGTAAGCTGAAGCATTAAGATTTCCCTTCACTGGAACTAAGGGGCCTAGGCCAACCCCTGAAAAACAACCCCATAGCATTATCCCTCCTCCACCAAACTTTACAGTTGGCACAATGCAGTCAAGCAGGTAATGTTCTCCTGGCATTCGCCAAACCCGTCCCTCAGACTGCCAGATAGAGAAGCGTTATTCGTCACTCCACAGAACACGTTTCCACTGCCCCCGAGTCCAATGGCGGCGTGCGTTGCACCACTGCATCTGATGCTTGGCATTGTGCTTGGTGATGTAAGGCTTGCATCCGGCCACTTGGCCATGGAAACCCATGCCATGAAGCTCCCGGCGCACAATTTTTGTGCTGATGTTAATGCCAGAGTAGGTTTGCGACTTTGAAGTTACTGAGTCAGCAGAGCATTGGCGACCTTTATGCACTATGCGCCTCAGCACTGCTTTGTAACTTTATGTGGTCTGCCACTTCGTGGCTGAGTTGCTGTGGTTCCTAAACTCTTCCACTTTGCAATAATACCCCTCACAGTTGATTGTGGAATATCTAGGAGGGAAGACATTTCACAAACTTACTTGTTGCAACTGTGGCATCCTATTACAGTACCACGCTTGAATTCACTGAGCTCTTTAGAACGACCCATTCTTTCACAAATGTTTATAAAGACAGACTGCATGGCTAGGTGCTTGATTTTATACACCTGTGGCAATGGGACTGAATGAAACACCTGAATTCAATGATTAATAGGTGTGACCCAGTACTTTTGTCCATATAATGTGTATATATATATATATATATATAACTATTTTCAAAAAGGAGCACCCACTGATTGGCTAATTTTGTTCGAGAGATTTTCACCTATGCAGATAAAATGATTGTTGAAACTATCAGCAAGGTCAACATTTTCAACATCATTGCTGGCATCCTCTAATGTGTTTCCTTTTGGTGTCAGAAGGCACGGTTCTGTGACCCCAGCTGAGGACTTAACTTAGTACCTTCCAGGTTTGCTTTTGATCACCCGTCTTCACTTGCGGATTCAAATCACATGTGTGAGCTTGTTTTTGTATTTTGTATTTGATTCTTTCTTTTAATCACTTGTATTGTTGATATAGCGTTTGTAAAGTTTATTCTTTTTGTTGATGGGTTTCAAAATGCCCTTTGCCCCCAAGGATCCTGATTGGCATCCCATTGTCTAATTAACTTTTCAGGTATGGTGTGTTGAATAGATTCAGAGTCAGAATGAAATAATTCTTATCATTTTTATTTATATAATAGTTGATCCAATTTATTCTTAGAAATGTCAAAGTCAGAGTTTGGGGTTCGATAGATGACTCCAACAATAAAGTTTTTACCATCGTTTACATTTATCTCAATGAATAGAGAATCTGACTGAGAATCTGAGATCATCTTCAATAATGAGGTCATCACAAATATTCGCACAGTGTTTTGAAACAACATATAGACACACTCCGCCCCCTGGCCAATTACATCAAACTTATGGCCTATATTGGCCAAAAGAGAAACTAATTCATCATGATGCTTATTCAGAATTCTAGTTTTAAGATGTAGCAGTGAATATGATAAGTATCATAAACTGTCAAGTAGCCAAACTTTGGATGCCTGTGAGCTTACTGGTCTTTCCCATTTAAGATACTGTAGTTGCTTGAATCTTAATGATTATAACTGACCTTTTAAAATGAATAATTATGTTCAAGCATATAAACATTTGAGTTTATACTTATTTTGACAAATTTAGGCAACTGAGACATGTTTAGACAAAGCTCTTGTGGACCAGACCTCATGCTAAAAGCTCTTTGGAAGAACTGTAACTCTAACAAGCGCTTGAGTATTGAAGTAAGTCTTCTACCGTGTCCTAGTAATGTAAACTAATAAGTATTTGGACTGCACATTGCAGCACATCTACTTTGTATGGCATTCCATAATACCAAACAACAGTGAGTCACAAAGTCACCATATATTCCAGTGAGAGGTTTAGATGGTATCTGAGTGATTCCAGGAGAATACTTCTGCTTTTGTTTTAATCCACCTAGCACAGTGTTCATGAATATTGTATATGGCATTTACTGTCAGTTACTGGATCTGTGGTCAGATCAGAGGCATAGGGTGTTGGTAAGTGGCTTTACTGTGTCTCTGTTTCCTGATTCCCCAGGATGCCTTGCTGGACCGATCCCAGACCTGGAGCACTCAGCACATCCTGATCTGCTGCGTCTGTCTGGGAGACAACAGCGAGGACGCAGACGAGATCATCCAGTGTGACAACTGTGGGGTGACTGTGCATGAAGGTAAGCTTCAGAGTTAGTCCAGTATCAGTGTGGTGACATATGTGGAGCTAGAACAGATTCATACTTAAAATCAGTCAGACAGCAGTCCGCAGTATTTGTCATGACTGCTTCATTAGGTGGTACTCTTCAGAACAACTGAAAGGATCCCACTTAAAAGTGAAATTTGACCTCAGCCAACCTTTGTGCAAGG
Organism: Seriola aureovittata; assembly: GCF_021018895.1. Taxonomy (NCBI): domain Eukaryota; kingdom Metazoa; phylum Chordata; class Actinopteri; order Carangiformes; family Carangidae; genus Seriola; species Seriola aureovittata. Next base: position 798,926 of record NC_079379.1, read on the forward strand.
GCATCTGTGCTATAGAGTCTTACTTTGATCTGAAGTTAGCCTATCAGACAGTACAAATTCCCAGATAAAAGTAATTTAGTACTTAATGTACTGTATTAACTGTGGCTGTACTACCACTACAAGTTAAAAGGTGATTACACAGTTGTTTTTAGTTCAAGCACAGTTTTGACGTAGTGGCAATGGTATACACTGATATTGTTTTCATGCTTTCACACATCTATCAATCTCACCACTGACCAATTTTACCCTACAAATGCCCTGCTGTGTGGAAGTGTGAAAGTAGGTTTGAACAAGCTATCTGTTTTTATTATTCACACCAACCTCTTCCGTCATTTTTTGTGTGCTGACTCAAAATGTCTTGAACACTTTCTTGTTTGTTGTTCTGGATTACTCATCTGAAGTATCTGATTCACTCATTCTGATCCAGTTTTCTTTTTTGTCCTCTAATCCTGTCCGGCTGTTGAGGATTGTATTCAGGGGCTGGCCTTTATGTGTTTGTGTTGACCAAGCCCCCTTTCCATTATTGGAGACCCGGCTTTTAATTGACTCCTGGTTTTCACTTGAGGAAATACGTTATTTTGTTTGTTTTTTTTCTTTGGTTTCTTGGGGCAGTGGCCCACCCCTAAGTGGGACCCTCTGTCCCCTAAAGGCAATGGAAGGGGAAACACTGGGGAGCATTATATTGGCACTTGAACTAGTGATTGAGATTAGCAGCTTCTTGTTTCTCTTTGTCTCTGCTCTGGTGTTTGACTGAGGGCAGACCTCAGCTCCTCCACAGACAGAGCAGATAGCAACGGAGAGAGGCCATGGAGGAAAACATGACATTGGGTGTGAAGTGAAACAATTTACTTGATTTGACAACAGCTTTTTTTTTTTTTTAAGTATAATTTTTTGGGGCTTTTGTGCCTTTATTGGACAGGATAGTAGAGAGAGACAGGAAATGGGGAGGCAGAGAGAGGGGGAATGACATGCAGCAAAGGCCGTCTGATGGGGGACTCCAACCCGGGGCCAGCTGCAGCGAGGACTGTAGCCTCTACACATGGGGCACATTGACAACAGCTTTGCTGTTACTGTCTGTGCAATAAAACCTCTACAAGCAGTAAGGAAAAGAGTTATTTATCAGAACATCCATTAAATAAGTATAAACTTGCAGAAAAAAGCGGTGTTGCGGTCTGTGTTAACCATAAAATGAGAGTTCACCACATATTAAAGTTGAGCAAGTTCATGTAGACTTTCTGGCTGAGATGGCAGCCCCCTCCAAACCAGCCCCTCCTCCCTCCACCTGCAGTGAATCCACATCAGCAGTAAGAGTGAAGATGATCTCGTCCTGAAGTTATTCTTTTTTTAAATGATTTTTTAAAAATATTTTTAGTAATAAAAAAGTATAGAGTGTTGATGAGAGCAGTAGAATTGCTAAAATCTTAACCACTCTCATCTCTAGTAAAGCTCAAAGTGCACAAAGCAAAATTTGGGGCAGCTTTTCTTAAAAATTGCGATAAATGTTGCAATGTTATTAGATGTCTTTTTTGCAATGAAACTGCAGAGAAAATAAAAATTGCGAAAAAATCTTGCTATCTGTTTTTGTATAATTCATTAAGAATCGAAGGGAACTTGTACCAGTGAGAATAAATCCAGTGCAGTGCAGGTGGTGACCCAGTTACACAGTCACAAATCTTATAGGGAAAAAGAACAAGCGATTATGCTGCTCTGCTCCGTCTTAATAACAGGTAGAGATGATCTTTATAATAACCTCATGAATATATTATGTAGATCGTTGTATTGGCATCAATAAAATCTTATCAATTCCCATCCCACATTTAACACGGATAAGACAATATCGCACAAACTAATAACTTGCATTTTGCTGATGTAGGCCACCATTACTTTAACTGGCTGAACACCTCTGAGGTGCAAGCAACACTTGTTAAGCTATCTCATACAGTCCAACTTGAACTCTTTTATGACACGCACACACACACACACACACACACACACACACACACGCACACACACACACACGCACGCACGCACGCACGCGCGCGCACACACACACACACACACACACACACACACACACACACACACACACACACACACACACACACACACACACAGTAGTGAAGCGTTGGAACAGTCCTAATCACCAATTCTCCATTGGCAGACAGCAGATATTAGGAGCATGTCTTAAATGTATCTTGTTCGTTTGGTTGGTTGATATTTTATTCCTCTGAGACATGTTTAATCTCCCTGAAAAGACATAGAAGGGAGACTGAGTGGTTTAAAATGGAGGCTTGAGAGAGAGGAGGCTGTGGCACTTGTGGCCAGTTCTTATTTTCTTCTTCAAAGACATAAATGTTTTTCCTTTTTTCTTTAGCAGGAAATATGGAACTGAATTCTAGCTGTAGGTTTGGCATTCCTTTGTATTTGTGCTCATAATGGATAGATCTGTTGTGCTAATGGAAGTTTACTCTAATAACTCAGCTATCTTTTGTTTGTTTTTTCCCTCACATTTCTACACATCTGACACATTGATACATCATTAATTATTTAAATCTCTGACATGGAATATTTCCTCCAATATATCTCAGGGTCCATTAAAAGGCACAAGTTCCCTGATATCCCAATGCAAACAAGCAAACAACAATGACAAAAAAAGAAAAGCATGTTCTCACTACTCTCTCGTGATATCTGGCCATGTAGATAGTTATGACTGAATGTCCACACCTGAAGGCAGGGAGAAAAGCCCGCAGTCACATCAGAATCTCACACACCTCATTCAGCAGGTGTGACTGAGCAGTTCCAATAAGATATCAGATACTAGGGCAAGAATATTACTGACACGGATTTGTTTTAGATTCCTTGTCCATCAACTTTACAAACTCTTTTATCCTGTGTATTAGGAGTATATTTCTTGCCCGTTATCATACTGGCTGTTGACCCATATTCCTCCCAGGTCTTAAATTGTGTACTATTAAGTATTGCACTTAAGGTGTTGCTAGCGGTAATGAATTCAGGCCTTTCCAGGCGTTTATTTTGAAGAGGGCTGGGTTGGAATTTTGATATCTAGCTATCTGATTGTGGAGAACTGCTGTGCTGAGGCAGGGTGGTTTGTCCTGCCTTTGAGAGTATGTATTTTTCTCCAATAAGCACAATTGTTGATGTGGCCATGTTTTATAAGAAATTGATTTTATTTTAGAATTTCTGGGGCAAGCATCTTTGTCCATGGACTGATATGACAGTGCTTGGGTGAACAGAGGTGAATAATATAGTATGTGTGCTGACATGGGGTGGAGCTTCGCCAATAAAAATAAGTTGTGCATAAACTGGCAACTGATGGTACACCATTATTTCAAACAAGTATTATTTATTATAAGATGTCCTTTTCTGGGACAGATATCAATTGTACAGATAACATTATTCAAGTATTAGGGTTGTGCCGATGGACGATATCGCTGATTGCTCATGCCTTTGCAATTGTCGAGATGATATTTGACTTCCCATTAATGTAGTAACTTATTATTTGTAGTATTAAATTAATACTAAATTTTAATTTGACTTCCACAGTTTAACGTATACAACCACATATAACCGGCACTTGCAACACACACTCTGATCAGCCGATTGTAATGAAGCTGCTTGTTGTGTGTAGGAGCTGCTGTGATTTAAGAGTGGAGGAGATGGACAGACAGACAGAACATATCCTTGAGTTCAGTTTCTGATCCTGCTGCTCTTTATGATGGTAAATAGAACTTCTGGAGTCAATGAGGGAGAGAGGCAGCAAAACGGGACACACTTGCTTTTTTGGTCACTTCTCTTTCTCTCTGGCTAATAGGGTAACATAATGTCCCCAGGTGTAGAACTGCTGGAACCACTGGAATGATGCTCGGCTACTTTTTTTCTCCAACTGATGAAATAAAATATCTATAGTTCAAATAATCAAGTTGATGAAAATTTTATGAGCTTTAAGATCCAGTCATCACTAAAGTGTATGTCATGTAGAGAGCTGAATATTGACATTGAGGGTGTATTGATTGATTTCCAAACATCAATCAACATCAAGTAACACTCAAGAAAACATTCCACCTTAAAAGTGTCTGGTAGCTGCCGGTAGCCTCTGAGGTGCCCAGTGAATTAAATAGTTACATCCTCTCATCACTTTTTTTTTTTTTAAGTATATTTTTTTGGGCTTTTGTACCTTTATTAGACAGGATAGTAGAGAGAGACAGGAAATGGGGAGGCAGAGAGGGGTTCTCATACAGCTAACCAAGTGGTGCCAGAAGATATTCCCATCTCAAATGGATGCAGCTTAAAGTCAGTCTCATACTCTATTCCACATAATGGTAACTGCACATTTAAAGAGATAGTCCGTCATGGACAATATGCTCCCAGTCCAATGTAAGTATCAATGAAACAATCCTTTTGGCTCATCTATCCTTACTCACTAACCAATCTGCCCTGGTAATAGTTAATCAGGAATGACTTCCACTCGCTCTAATTTTTATGGTGCAACCTCTTTTTACTACATGATCATTATCTTTGAATGCAACATAGCTGGTGTAACAACAGTAACCTGTTGAACATTACAAAGGCCAGTGTTTTTAGAGATATGGAAAGTTTTACAGTGGACATGTTGAACAAAAATATTATTCTTGCTGAAAGGAATAGTTCATTAAGCACTTGGTCAGTTGACAGAAAATTAGTCCACAATGTGTTTCAAATAATCAAATCAAATTATCGTTTCAATCATTTATCAAGTAAAAATGCCACAACAGTAGATGCCTTGCAGCTTCTCTATTTTGCGGATTTGCCGCTGTAAACTAAACTTTCCTTGCTCTGATGCTGCTGTCTGCTGTCAACTAATGATGCAGATGGTGGCATGTGCTTTGTTTTACTAAATTTGAGTAATTGACCATTATATTCTTATTAACTGACTGTGATAGTCTCTTTATTGGCCACAAATAGGTTATGAGCGCCTAAGGGGCCCATTTTATCTCTTATATCCAGAAATTAAAAGAAAAACCTGAAGAAACCTGAAAAATGAGAGAGACAGGATGACAATGTCCTCCTCCACAGGGCACAAGGTGTCACTGGAGGATTTAATGAATATGAAAACGATGTGAATCATATTCTATGGCCTTCACAGTCACCAATTCTAAACCCAGTTGAACACCATTGAAAGAATTTGATTGACGTGTTGGACAGCACTCTCCACCACCATCATCTAAACACTAAGGGAATATCTTTATGAAGAATGGTTCATCCTCCAGTAGAGTCCAGACACTTGTAGAAACAAAGCCCAGGAGCACTGAAGCTGCTCTAGTGTTGCATGGTTGGTTGGTTTTCCAACAGCATATAGACTAAATTATATAGATCAACAGAAAAAATGTTCTATAAAATCATATTTTCTAATTTATTTTTTAAGTCTTATTTTTAAATCTATATCTTGAAATCTTGATTCGCTAATTTGAGGACTTGTGAGATGGATAGTCCTAATATCGGAAATAATCATGCACCTCTGCTGAAAAGGTGTCCTTGTAACATGCTAGCTCATTTTACCATCAGAAAGAGCCTTTTTCAAGGTTGAGACAAGGTTAAACGAGGGAGGACTTTGAGGTAGAGATGAGAGATGAGCTGCCAGTATCTGGACTCCGTCTTGATGCTCGACTGCACTGCTTTTCTTTGTTCTTGTGTTTGCATTACTGTCCGGACACCATCATCCCTTCTCAGACAAGAAGAGAGGCTAACATGAAAGATAGCAAGAGATCAAAAGATGGGATGAGCAGGTGTCTACAAAGCAAGCATCTACACAGGGTACATAGAGGAGTCCTGTTACTTGCCTGCCTGTTGATTATCAGCCTCTGGCCAGTCATACAGGCAGGCATTTTTACCATAACACAAGTTCCTATTTTGCTTCTTTTTTCACTTGACTGTAAATGCCAAACGGCCCTTTTTTCTGATATTCATGTGTTAAGCTCTGCTGTTTTTCCTTTATTCAGTAGGCTGTAAATCCAGGTTGCTTATTTCGTCATTACATGACAGCAGTGTTTGCTTGTCAATGATAGTTTGCTGTAAAAAAGATAAATGTTAATAATTAAATAGAAAATTCCTGGAGAAATTTTGAATTTGCCTGCTGCTTGGTGCATGTACTTCACTCCTCACGTTTCAATCTGTACAAAGGACCTTTCAGTTTCATTCATGTCAGAGACTTATCCTGACACTGACCTCAGTCAATGCAGTTGTCCCTCAAAAAGCCTTTTGAAGCTGTCAGGACTGGCCAAAATAACCTCACACTGATGGTTTCAAACCCAAATTTGTAATTTTCAAACACATGTACATGCTCTAACAGAAGTTCAATAAAGCTATACCACTATATCCTCATATAGACGATAGCTTCATAAAAGACGATATAACTTTTATGACCTACCTTATCTCTTACCTTTTTGAGACTCTTATTTTGAAAGTGTCTGTGCTTCTGTGTTTGGCTGTAGGTTTTGTATAACGGAGCCAATAATTCCCTCTTACCATGTTGAGACTTTTATTTTGAGGGTTAATATCAAAAAAGTAAGATGTTGTTTGTGTGTGTCTGTCAATATGCGTGTGCATTGTTGTGTGTGGCAGTAGAGCTGTCTAAAATAGAGCCTCCAAAAAGCTTGTGTTACCAGGTTGAGACACTTATACAGTTAATATCCATATGGTGATGATGGAGTTTGTGTGTCTTTCAATGTATGTGTGTGTGTGGTGTTGGTAACTGCATAAGCTTAACCTTCAAACAGCCCTTTGAAGTTGTCAGTACCGGCCAAAATGACCTCACAATAATGGTTTTTAACCAAAATTGTCGCGCCACTTATAGAAAGACATGTACACACACGCAAAGAACCACACATCAATACGCACACACAAGTACACGCAAACACACGCAAATACTCTGTGTTAATTCAATTGCTCTCATACCTGAGTTAAAAGGCTAAGAATTCATGAGTTTAATTAGCCAATCAGAATCAGCTATACCCATTTCTGCCCAGTAACACATGCTCCTGAATTTGTATTGCAGTCAACGGGAGAGGTGGCGGGTACTTCCATCACTTCCTCAAAAACTGTAAACGAATGAGAATCAGAAAGAGACCAAAACTGGGTGATACAGGACAAAAAAAATTATGTGATGGCAACTGTAGAGCTCCTACTGATGAAGATAGAAATGACAGCTAATAACATGAATAATTATCATTATTAATTATAGTAAATTTTAGTCCGGTTAGCGAGTGGAGCTTTGCCTAAAGACAGCGGATGTGGCTGAAGATGTAGTAAATATCACAATTCTCTACAGTGAAATTACAACAACACCACACCGAGCGAACGAGAGAGAGGGAGATCGAGAGAAGCAAAGAGTAGGAAAGAAGCAAATAAATAAAGAGCTGAAACCAGCTGACACTAGGCATAATGCAAATACCACATGAAGATATCATCCATATGCTGATCAGCATATTACGTCATCTATCAATATTTAGTGACTTCCACAACAGTTTTCAACTATGTCCTCGATTTCTCAAATTGACTTGACGTGGTTCAGCCATATAGGTTTTGGTTTTGATAAGATTGCTGATTTTTTCACTGATTAATTTGTTTAGTCTGAAAAATCTCATTTAACAGTACAAAGTCAAATGTGCCAAAGGTTCAGTCAGCATTTTTATAGAAGCCCAGAGAACACTCTAAGATATACATTTTTCCCAGAGCTCAAGTATAAATGTCCCAATTTAGGGGCTGCATCCTTCGGAGGACACGGTCTTTGAAGGTGTGGTAGCGGCCAAACCAGGTACGTAAAAGGCCTACGGAGAAGTTTCGCTTTGCATAACCAGCTGTACCTGCCTTTACTGTTGCGTCGCAAAGCGTGGCTCCTGTTGCCTAGCAACTTTAACAAGACAACTTTTTTTCACAAAAAGTTGTGTAATCTTCAGGCTCCCTGTCTGTGTTGTTTGCTGCCATTACCAGAACGCAATCAATCTAGGGGTAGGTTGGGCCGCAATTTTTTGGCCGCATTTGAAGGAGCCTTCCAAATGGGACATTCCAGTCGGATCTTTAGATCCAGCTTCTAAAGCATGAAACATTGGGACACAGCTGTTGTATTCAGATTGTTTGTCTGACTAACAGTCGAGAATCCAAAGATATTCAGCTACTTCCATAAAAGACAAAAAAACAGTAAATGTTTATATTTGAAAAACTGTGATAAGTGACTTTTTTTTTTTTTTTAGCATTCTTGCTTAAAAATGACTTTAAACAACTTGATCATTATTGTGACAAATGGAAAATCCAACGTAAAATGGCATATTAAGGTTTTGTTTCTCCACAAGCCTGCAGAACAGTTTCAGTCCTTGTCATAGAGTCTTCAATTTGCTATTTCATCATTTATTGTTCTGAAGGTTATATTGGAGATATATGTCTTACATAAGTGTTCAGTTGGGCTCAGATCTGGTTTCCATCCTCATCAAACCATTCACTGACCATTGAACTCTGTATGGAAGTATCTGCATTCATTATGTTTCTCCTCTCATTTATTGTTATTTTTCTTTTAAATATGTTGCCTGGTTGAGTTATTTGGTACACGCACAGCTACAGTGCATTCAGAATTCTTTGACATTTTGTTATGTTGCAGCTTTACTATAAAATAAAAAAAAAAATCCATCATCAGTCTACAGTGAATCCCATATAATAATAAAGCGAAAACAGAATTTTAGCTATTTGAGGAAATTTATTAAAAAGGAAAAACTAAAATATCACATTGACATAAGTATTCAGACACTTTGCTGTGACCCTTGTCATTTAGTTTAGCTCAGGTTCCTCCATTTCTCTTGATCATCTCTGAGATGTTTCTACACCTTGATGTGAGTCCACCTATGGTAAGCTCAGGTGATTGGACATAATGTGGAAAGACACACACTATCTATATAAAAATCAGAGCAGAAACCATAAGGAGGAAGAAACTGGCTGCAAAGCCAGAGACAGGATTGTGTCGAGGCTCAAAAACATTTCTGCTGCATTGAAGGTTCTCAAGAAGAACTGTGGTCTCCATTATTCTGACATGAAGTGTGGAACAACCAGGACTCTTCCTTGATCCACCCGGCCAAGAAGGGTCTTGGTATGAGAGATGATCAAGAACCCAAAGACCACTCTGAGTTCAACAGATCCTGTTAGGAGATGTAGAAACCTTTGCACAGACAGATGATTACTGTGAAACACTCTTGTGAGGTGCTCATCCCTTTTTCTTTCATCCCATGGATAAACATTCCCCTCCATTACCTTTATTCTGTGTCTTCATGCACACATGGTTTCATATTTTCATGTTGGGATACATCTGCATATGTTTGTTGAAGGCAATCAAACTATTCTTTTTATGAAATTTCAATACAGTTAAAAGTACTTCTCTTGGTTCAGTCGACTCTACCTTGCCCCTTCTTTTTTTTTTCTGCCAAGCTTGTCATTTCTGACAAGGATAATCTTTCCTTCAGGGATTATGAAGCTATCCTGTAGTCATCACTTTTTGTCAGCTTAGCTCATATTAGCCAGCAACCCATGGCTTAACGGTCTGAGCTTTGTAACTTATTTCAAAAGGAACACCCAAGATTTGTGCCACGGTTCAGCCATAAATCGGTTAAGCCAGCATGGTGGTCATTCACAACCCCCAGTTCCACAGTTCAAAGCCCAATCAGTGAAGATGAAGCACCCAACTGTTGCCAGAGGTGTTCCAGTAATACCTGTTTATAAGAAAATACAGGTTGAATGGAAGTATTTTGTAGCTAGCATCCTGCTCTTACCACATACTGTGGAGGAAAATCAGGGTAGAGATACGCAGCAGTTATCTCCACATCTTGGGTAGTTAGGTTCTACGTAGATCTTCTCTTTTGAAGGTTAGGACATAATTCAGCTGTGAATTAATTGCACCAGTGGAGTTATCAGTAGCTTAACTGGTTTATCCTTCATTTTAGTTTATTTTAAGAAGAAACCAGAAACCTGTAAATACTGAAGATGCTGTAAAACCTGAACCTGAAAACTGAAGAGTTCAAAATTAGTGATTCACCATGGCACACAGCAAATGGTCTCTCAATCAGAAAAGGACATGTACCCACCAAACAGTGCAGAGCTAAATATACAACTCTGTCTGCCCCACGTTTTGCTTTCGATGCTGAGCCAGCTCCCCAGTGTGGCACACATTGACGGACATGCAGTACACTGGGCTTTTGATTTGTGAGTCTTTCCCATTGCTCAAAAAGCCCAAAGGCTGAATTAGGAGTTAGAGTGTTATCTCTCCAACGGAGGCAGAGTACAGATTGCTGCCCTCATTGGTAGTGGAGAGCACGTTTGCCTGGTGTAATAGCTGCCATAGAAACCACATCAGCCTAGTAATTGTTAAGGCAACCTCAGAAAATTAAGAGGACAACATTAAAATGCTTTCGCTTGGCTTCTTCTTGCTTCTCTCAGGCTAAATTTTTTTATTAAATGTTCATTCTCTGGTGCTGCAGTGTCACAGAAGATTGACAGCTTCGGACCATGGAGCCATTTGACGTGTTTCCAATATAGAGAGAGAGTTAGAACAGTCAACCACATGGTTACATGTATTATAGAGAACAATAAACAATATTAACACTGATTGTTAAGGTGGAGATTTGAGTCAGTTGAGTCTATGTCATAAAGCAATACCAGTATGTAACTATATACTGATTTGTCACAGCATTGTCCTTAAATTCCAGTAGCTAGAAGAGCTGTCAAAACACCTAACCTGAACAACATTTCTTTTGCACTGTTGACCACAAATCAAGGGTTGTCCAGTGGAGGCAGTTTTTACTCCCTCATTATTTATTTATTTTTGTAACGAATCGTGACAATGAACAGTGACAATAGCAGACAAACGAATGGCATAGTGTGTAGGGACGGTTATTGTTAAGAATTTAACAGTACTACTACTTTTATCGATACCACTTATCGATCTGGTACTTTAACGTTACTGTTATCAGTACTTTTTTGTCATTTTGTAAAAAAAAAAAACAAAACAAATGAAAAACAGAATTAATTTTGCTTTCTTTCTCATAGCATTGCTTAACAAACAAACAAAGAATGTGCCAATAACAATCAGATGGCTATTAGTTTTTCATCATTAACCCATGTCTGCATAATTTAATTTACTGTGTGTGGCTCCAGGCTGCAGCATACAGAACACACATGACACAATGACGGATGAACTACAAGCTAGTCAAAAACTGTGAACTGTACATTTTTCAGTCTGTATGTAACAGACTTTAACTGGATGTTTCCAGAGATTGCTTGTGTTTCCGTTCTTACATGCAAAAGTCTGAACCACACTTAAAAATGTTTAGCTCTCTCTGCCATTGAGACTAAGTGCAGGGTCTGTGTCTCTGTGCTGCACTGTGCTTCAGCATACGACACAAAGCTGCCCCCGCCCCTCACACACACACAGAGAGAGAGAGAGAGAGAGAGAGAGAGAGAGAGAGAGAGAGAGAGAGAGAGAGAGAGAGAGAGAGAGAGGAGAGAGAGAGAGAGAGAGAGAGAGAGAGAGGAGAGAGAGAGAGAAGAGAGAGAGAGAGAGAGAGAGAGAGAGAGAGAGAGAGAGAGAGAGAAACAAACACAAACACATGTACATGCTCTAACAGAAGTTGATCTGCAGTAAAGCTATACCACTATATCCCCATATAGACGATAGCTTCTAAGATCTAACTTTTAAGACCTACCTTACCTCTTACCTTTTTGTGTGTGTATTGTTGTGTGTGGCAGTAGAGCTGTCTACCGCAGAGCCTCCAAAAAGCTTGTGTTACCAAGTTGAGACACTTATACAGTTAATATCCATATGATGTTGATGGAGTTCATGTGTCTTCTAACCTTCGAACAGCCCTTTGTTGTGTCAGGACTGGCCAAAATGACCTCACAATAATGGTTTTTAACCAAAATTGTCCTTACACTTATAGAAAGACATGTACCCACACGCAAAGAACCACACATCAAAGTGCACATATAAGTACATGCAAATACACTGTGTTGATTTATCTTAGAGTTGCTCTCATACCTGAGTTGAAAGGCTAAGAATGAATGAGTTTAAATTAGCCAATCAGAATCAGCTTTGCCCATTTCTGCCCAGTAACACCTGTTCCTGAATTTGTATTGCAGCCATTGGGGGTGGTGGAGAGCACTCCCATCACTTCCTCAGAAACTTGAATGAGACCAAAACTGGGTGATACAGGACAAAAAAAAATCTTTACATTTTTAAAATAAAATTGTCAATGAAGGTTGGAAATTATGGGGTTTAAAAGAGCTTGTCTAACTTTTTTGAGAAAAACTTTCAGAGATGGCAGTTAGAGTTTGCAGTTAGCTCTGGTTAGCGAGTGGAGTTGTGCCTAAAGACAGCAGACATCGCTGAAGATGTAGTAAATATCACAATCCTCTACACTGAAGTTACAACACCATCACACAGAGCGAGCGAGCGAGAGAGAGGGAGAGAGAGAAGCTAGTGCTAATTGTTAAGCTAAAATAACTAGCAGCTCTGAACAGTATGTAAACAACTGCTGAGTAAATGAAAGTTGCTAAAAGGAGCAGAGAGCTCTGGTGCTGGAGCAGAACTAGTGTAAGTTTAAATGTACAGCAGGTAGTTAGACACTGTGATGAAGAAAACAGCAACATTAACTGTTGAGACAGAGCAGCAATAAACTCTACCAGTAACAGAAACCGACTGGAGATGGGACACCACACTGACGTCAGCACATGAACAGCGTCACTACTATTAGTGAAAATCACTGTGTAAAAACAAAGTAAGTCAGTGAAAATGTTTCTGAGTAAACGTGTTACTGCGTTGCATTTGAAAATGGGGAAGGAGGGGTAAAACATTATTCATTTATATTAAAACTATAAAATTAAAGAACATCTTTAGGTTACCAGATATATCAGTTTCCAGGTGACAACAGCAATGAAATCAACCAGTTAATTGCAGTTAGGCACTTTGGAGCCTGAGCATACACCTGTGTCTAGCTGGAAGACACAGAGCTGGGTTTCATTTGGGCTTGGTGAGCCTCTCAAATGACTGCTTTTTGTGAAAAAACGGTAACTCCTATCAGAACCATGAGCAGACCATGACAGGTACAAGACCTTTGTGCACTGCATATGTGGCTTTACTGTTTCTAGAGCCAGAAAATGTGGATAAAGGAGCGAGAAACAAAATACTGTCACTTCTGCATTTCTTAGAAAATCTGCTCCTGAATTTGTATTGCAGTCAATGGGAAAGGTGGCGGGTACTCCCATCTCATTGAGGCTCATGTTCAAATTCTGTAAGTCTCTGTGCTGATGTAGACACATTGTATGAAACTGGACAAATTTGTCCACTAATGAGGAAGCAGTGATGTGTGAATATTGAAATATGTGGCCGTGAGGACGAGTTTAACAGAATTTTTTCAGAGGAGTTTCTAGAACTTCTCCCTTTCTAGCGATGATGTCATCCACTCTAGCATTCCGCGCAACACACACCCATTATAAAGTCTGATACGGTCTAAAAATGATACAAAACATAAACTGTGGTTTTGTGTAAATACCGATTTAACCCAAAAGAATCCAAGTCTGAGCTGTTGTGAGCTGTTTGATGTTTGATGCTGAGTAGGGCAGCACAGATCAGTACATATCAGTTAGTCTGTATTTATACAATAAAATCTGAGAAGCTGACCTTTGTTACATGTTGTTTATTTAAAAAAATAGAAATACTTATATATGTATATTACAATTGATGCTACTGTGTATCTGCAGACCTTTTTCCTCTGCCAGGAGCTTTGCTTGTCAGTATTTCTATTTGCATTTAGTCTTTCCACCCTTGACATGAAATTGGTCGTTGCACATCTTTCATTCATTGGTTTGTTTTTGATTCCAAACCGTGGTGCACTACTTCAGCCACATCTGCCTTGGCTTCCTCCTCATCGGAACAGAACTATGGCTTGGATGCCCTGAAAATTACATGAAAATGAACTTTACAGTCAGTACAAAATAATTAATCATTAAATCAATTTAAAACTCCTCTACCCTTAAAAGAAAAAAATGAGATTTTCAGGTTTTCAGGGGATCTTAGCTGTCAATTAAGGGATCCAAGACCCCCTTATTTGTTACACTGGCTGCATGGTTGTATTCTTTCAAATCAGCCTCTCTGGCCACTAAAACAGCTCATTGTTCAAAGGTGCTCATCTGCTTCTTGGAGGGTAGTGACAAATCGTGATGTTCACATTACTGCTCTATATCAGAGGCAGTGACATGGAAAATAGGATGACTGATGTTATCTTTAATCAACAATGTAACTGACATTGCCACACTGGCGATGCCTTTCTGTGTTTCCAGGGTGTTATGGCGTGGACGGTGAAAGTGACTCGATCATGAGCTCAGCCTCGGAGAATTCGACAGAGCCTTGGTTCTGTGATGCCTGTAAGAATGGAGTGACTCCCAGCTGTGAGCTCTGCCCCAACCAGGATGGCATCTTCAAAGAGACCGACGCTGGGAGGTGGGATACAGTAGCACTCTGACCCAGTGGTCAGTTGATATTTACGAGGGCAGCAAGTGGAACATGTTCAGAAACAAATATCACCTAATAACCTCAGCTGGTCGAAATTCTGCAGGCAGCCAAAGGCTATCTAAATTGTGCATATATTCAGTGCTGGGGAGAAAAGGAAGTTGGAGAGAGAGAGAGAGAACTAGCAGAGGAATGAGAGAGGGGGATGGAGGGAAGAGAAGAGATAGAGGAAGAAAAGGAGTGAGAGAAAAGAGTGTGTTATGTGAAGCGTGGAGACTTCAGCCACGTTATCGCTGATAGTGCTCCTCAGCCAGGCTGCACCCGAATTTACTACTTCACTAGAGCATGAAAAACACAGCAAATTAAACTGTGAAGCGGTTGCTTGCCAGAGATGGATATCTTTATATTGGACTTCGGATTCTCTTCCTTAAAGTCCGCATTTGAAATTGTGTCACAGCAAACTGTAGTCAAGAGTCTGGGGCTACATAAATCTATGAATCCATTTCTTTTTGAAGTGTCTGAGCAAGTCACTGCAGCCAATTTCATGATATTTAGTTTCTTTTGTTTGCAGTAATTCACTACACTGAATGCAAACGTAACAATAGCCATCGATTTTGATCAATTTAGTGATGTTTCTTGAAATCAGCATGCAGAAGTCAATACATTTTAAATGTCACCTTTTAAAAACTACTTTTCATCTTGAAACATTTTCAGGTCATGATTTTCATACTAATGTGTTGTAGTTTGTGCTGTTCCTCTTCAACAAACCAGTTTATCAGCCAATTAGATTTTCTCCATCTTCATTTTCAGATGGGTGCATGTGGTTTGTGCACTTTATGTTCCTGGAGTAGCATTTGGAGACATCGATAAACTACGACCAGTGACGCTCACAGAAATGAATTATTCAAAATACGGGGCCAAGGCAAGTACTCTTTTTACATACTGATGCAGTTTAGTGATGCATAGCTTTAGTAAGGTTTTATTGTCATGCTTAACATCCTGCAGGAGCCAGTTTTAGATTTGCTTTTTGATTACTGTATCCTGACTTTATACACTCACCGAACACTCTATTAGGAGCATCACACAAACACTGGGTAGTTGCTCCTTTTGTTCTCAAAATTTCTTTGTGGCATGGATTCCACTAGAACTAGAACTTTCCTTTGAAATGATGCATCACATCATTTCTTCAGATTTTTCAGCTGCACATTCATGCTGCCAATCTCCTGTTCCACCACATCCCAAAAGTGTTCTAGATAGATAGATACATATTTTATTTATCCCCTAGGGGAAATTCATGCTCATTGTTGATAATAATAATAATAATAATAATAACAGTTGATAAATAAACAATAATAATTAGATTAGTCCACTTTCTTTGGCTGAGGTGTTATATAGCCTGATGGCAGCGGGAACAGAGGATCTCCTGAACCTCTCTGTTCTGCAGCGCAGTGAGGTGAGACGTTTTCTGCAGCTGTAGCTGCTTCTCTGTCCTGCCAGAATGTTGTAGAGACGGTGGTTTGTATTGTCCAAGATGGCCTCCATCTTACATTGCATGCGTCTCTCCACAACAGTCCTGAGTGAGTCCAGACTCTTGCCAAGCACAGACCTAGTCTTTTTGACCAGCTTATCCAGTCTCTTTGTGTTTGAGTCTGACATGCTGCTGCCAGTGATAAAACTGCTGGATTCAGGTCTGGAGAAGGGGGGGGGGGGGGGGGGGGGGGGACTGAAGTTCACTGAACTCACTGTGTGAACTCACAATGTCACAAACTTCAGTTTGTGACATTGAGCATTATCCTGCTGGAAGGAGCCATTAGAAGATGGTGAACTGTGGTCATGAAGGATGAACATGGATGAACAATACTCAGATAGACTGAGACATTCAGACCATGATTGATTGATATTAAGAAGAAAAACATTCCCCACACCATCACACCACCACAACCACCAGCCTGGACTGTTGACACCAGGCAGGTTGGTCCATGGATTCAAACTCTGACTCTACCATCTGTCCAAGTGTCCAGTGTTGGTGAGTCCGTGTCCACTGGAGCCTCAGGACAGGAAGTGGAACCTTACATGGTCTTCTGCTGTTGAAGGTTGGACATGGTGTTCACTCTGAAGCTTCTCTGCTCAGCACAGTTGTAAAGAGTGACCGTAGCCTTTCTGTCAGCACCAACAAATCTGTCCATTCTCCTCTGACCTCTGACCTCTCTCATCAACACAGAGCTGCCGCTCACTGGATGCTTTTGTTGTTGCTCCATTCTGAGTTAAAACTCTACAGACTGTTGAGTGTGAAAATCCAGGAGAGTTTATGCTGCCACATGATTGGCTGATTGGATAACTGCATGAATAAGCAGGTGTACAGGTGTTCCTAATAAAGTGTTTGATTAATCCATATTGTTCATGTTTTGACATCATTCCTGCTTAAATTATTGTCCACTAGATTTAGAAAATGCAAAACTTTCTGAAAGAAACTTGGGAAGCTTATTTGTTTACACTGATTCAGTGTTTGTTGTGAAAGCAGTTCAAATGTGAGTTTAAGTGAAATTATTGACAGCACATGACAGTGACATAGTTGAATAGAGGCCTGTTTAAAATGCTGCACGAGCCCTATCATTGACACTTTTTGGCCTTTTCAGCTGCTGAACACCATGCCACTGTGCTGTAGTTTGTTTGGACATGAATGTCAGTAAAAAACCTTGAAGTCGAGCTCCAAGACAGAGATAGAACGTTTCAACATTTCATCCACCCTGTTTTCATACTTAAACCATGTCTTCAGTGGCTCTTAAGAGAAAATGCATTGTTTTAGAGTAGATATGTGACTTAACCACTGGGAGAAACTATGGCACATACGTGTATAAGAAAGCAACCTTACTGCAGCTACAGCTTGAAGTCTCGGTGTTGTATTCTGTTTCACGTAGGAGTGCAGTTTCTGTGAAGATACCCGTTTTGCCAGGACTGGTGTGTGCATCAGCTGCGATGCGGGAATGTGTCGGTCCTACTTCCATGTTACCTGTGCACAGAGGGAGGGACTCCTGTCTGAGGCTGCAGCGGAGGAGGTAAGGGGAGCAAACAATGGCATATTGTCACTTAACTTTCAAAGGGGTGAATAAAATTCAATATTAGGTGCTATGCTGCTAGCCATCTGTCTAAATGACAAGCTGAAGTGACGCATTGTTAAAAGAGTTGAGATTTTATTATGCAGACATAGAACCCAAAAGACCGGCCCTCTGTTTGTGCCACACCTCATCTATATACTAGTCACATGACATGTTGAAGCTGAAGTACTTCAAGTACCACTTAAAATTGTTTGTGGGGCTTTTTAGCAAAACTTCTGTCACACCCACTCACAAGTGTTATTATTGATAGATTTACACATTGAAACCAGGCCTGGCCCCTTGCTGTCTAGCTTCTAGCCTGTTAGCTAAAGGCAGCATGATGCAAACAGTCACCACTGTGTCCGCACTTGTACTGACTGTTGAAGCAGAACAAATGTGAGGTTTCTTTTTGAGGATGGATAAAACTTGATCAGGAGGACTGAAGTTTAAGTTTGAGTTAACTGCAAGCTAACCATCCAGGAACATGCAAGCGCAAGTAAACCATAATAGAACAAGCATAGTCAAACTGTTGATAACTTCGACTGCAGCAAGCTAAGCTTCAATTATTCTAGGAAGCAAACAGCTGGAAAAACTGCTTCTGCTGTCGTCATATTTCTTCCTGTGACAGAGTGATAAATGGAGGCAAAAAATAAAAGCTGTAAAAGATAATGCCCCTGTTTTGACTAAATATATATAACTGCTACACTCATGAATATCATTTTTGTTTCTTTAGGATATAGCGGATCCTTTTTTTGCGTACTGCAAACAGCATGCAGACCGGTTTGACAGGAAGTGGAAAAGAAAGAATTATCTGGCCTTACAGTCTTACTGTAAGGTCTCCCTGCAGGAGCGAGAGAAACAGCTTACTCCTGAAGCTCAGGTAAGGTTCATTCATTTACATCAGCTGTAGCGGCCAAACCTCAACTTTCCAAATGTGCATGTGTGTTTGCACCTCAATCCATACGCCCTAAATCTGGGCAGTTTGCTACTGTGTACTTCTTCAGTAGTGGAGATGAGGCCTAGGTTTGGGTTTGCGATTAGGTTTAGGGTATATTATGTGCAATGTTTTAAGTTTCACTTTAAGTCCCACTGTTTATGAAACACCCACTGGGGTGTCCCACTGTTTGTTATTTCATGTAGGAATTTTGTGAGCTCATATGGTTTTGATTCTGAGGGGGGATTGTGAAACATTGCATAAATTACATCTGAAATTATTTGTCAATTGAGATAATTCGATAATTAGACAATATATAATAACAGAGGGAATAATCCTTCTTGCTGGCCAAACGAGAGATTAACTGGAATTATGATTGTTATTAATCTTAATCATGATTTTTTTTTTTTTTTTGAGGAAGGTAATTTTAATAATCTTAGTTATTGTTTGCAAGGTACAGATCTTTTCAGGTTAGGTTACTGAGATACAAGCACAAGAAAGCTCAATTTTCGGTGCACACACATTTATTACTAATACTACAGTGGCAAACACTAAAAACGCAATACAAAGGCATAGAAGGAAAGGGGGAATAGAAATACAGGGCTATGGTGAGTGAATAAATTAATAGCAGAGTTATAATCTATCTTGTAGATGATATGTGAGACCTTAAGGTGAAATGTCTGTTACTGAGAAGTAGTGAGTCAAATCAAAGGCACAACAGTTTAACTGTGAGTTGCAGATGAAAGTTATCGTGGAAGCATCAGGGTTTAAGCAAGTTGACTGGACGTTTTTGTGGCATACTTTCGTGCACCATGGTGAAGTTGATATCTTATCTCTTAGAGCTGGATCCAAATAAAGAAAGTGCTGATAAATTTGTGTTGTACTGATGGACTGCTGAGGCTGCAAGATGAGTAATGATGAATAAGTGGGCCAGAATCAGGACAGATGGGGTATGAAGGAGGAGAGCTTCCTTAGTTCTCAACTGTTTGTTTTTTTTCACCTGTTAGTTGTTTTCCTCTTGTTCCTTTTCACTTCTTCTGCTGAACAACTATTGGAAATTTGTTTTTGTCTGACCACCAAGAAGGTGTATACCATGATTCTGGGGGTAGATGTGGTCCCCTGTTGTCCGGGGAAAGGTAGCCCTACATTGTCAATCTTTTGATTGATGTTGTTTGTCAAATCAATCAAATGAGATTTAAACAAGCTATGCTGTGGATACACTTATTGACTTAAGTATAGAGCGTAAAATGGTGACTAAAACAGGGACATATTATTACATGCTCAGACATACTACCAGACAGGTAACTTGGAGTTGGAAGTTTGTTTTGGTTTCTGATGTGTTGTTAACCAGCATTCCTAATGTGTTTTGAGGGAACTGCTGGTCCTGCTGGATTGTTTGCTCTGAAACTTCAGGGGACCTTCCCTTACATTCACATAAGCACAGACTGAGTCAGACGGTCTGGTGAGAGGAACTCTTCAAGCAGAACTCCAAACACTGTGTCTAGTGAACAAGGCACTGCTCATCACCTGGCTAATAAAATTCCTACGGTGATGCATGGTGGTGGCAGTACATGCTATGGGGTTGCTTCTCATCAGCAGGGATGAGGAAACTGGTCAGAATTGATGGAAGGATGAGTGCAGCCAAACACAGAGAGCTCCTTGGAGAGAACCTGCTCCAGAGTACAATTGAGTCCAATCAAGTTGTAGATACATCTCAAGAATAATGAATGGTCCCGCTGTAGAAAGTGAGATTTCTGCATCTTTTTTAAATTAAAGAGCAGGTCTGTGTACAAATAATATACAGATGGTGACAAAGGAAAAACCTGAAAACTGAGAAACAGCATGACAATCCTTCCATCCACAGGGCACGAGGGGTCACAGAAGGGTTTGATCAATATGAAAATTATGTGAATCATGTGCTATGGCCTTTGCAGTCACCAAATCTCAACCAAACTGTTCACCTATGGAAGAGTTTGGACTGACATGTTAGACAGCGCTCTCCACCACCACCACCACCACATCACCAAATGAGGGAATATCATTGGGAAGAATTGTGCTCATCAATAAAGCTTCAGTGTAGTAGATTGCAGAGATCTTGGTGCAAGTACTACATCTATTGAAGAAGTGAAGGCGATCAGGTGAAGAAGCGCTCCAAATGTGCATAGTCAATGAGTAGCTGATCCAAGACCAGATGAGTTGCCGTATTTTGGACCATCTGTAAGGGTTTCACTGTCAGAGTGTCAAGTCAAGGCTGTCAGAAGGGCATTAAAGTTGTCGAGGCGAGAGATAACAATGGTCTGGACCAAGAGCTGAGTGGAGTACTGAGTCAAGTAAGGCCTGATTTTACTAATTTTGTATAGAGCAAAGTAGCATGACGGATGCAACATGAGAAGGAGAGCCGGTCATCACACATGACACCCCTGCTTTCCATGACCTTGGTTGGGATAAGAGATTAAGAGGCGATTTTTATATTGTGATGAAAAGACTGATTGGCTGGGATGAGTAGAGTTCAGTCTTAGAGAGGTTTAGTTGAAGGTGGTGTATCAGAGAGACAGGTCGAGATCCACGCAGCAACAGTTGGATCATCTGGGGGGGCAGGTATAGTTGGGTGTCGTCTTCATAGCAATGATATGAGAAGCCATGTGAGTGGATGATTTGACTCAAGGAGGACGTGTATATTGCAAAGAGGAGGGGTCCCAGAACCGATTTTTGTGGCACTCCAATGAGGAGGGGATGGGATAGGGACATTTGTCCTTGCCATGACACACTGAAGGACTGCCCTGTGAGATAGGATTCAAGAGAGTACAGACGGCAAGATGGTTCACTGTATTAAAGGCTGCTGAGAGGTCCAGCAAGATAAGAACTGCGGGCTGAGCTGCAGCTCTGGCTGCTGTTAGATTTTATGTCACAGACAACAGGGCTGTTTCACTGGAGTGGCCGCTCTTAAAGCCCAACTGATCTGGATCAAGGAGGTCGTTCCATGATAGAAATTCTGAGACCTGCTTAAAAGCTGATCTGTCTATACGCCTAGATAATAATGGAAATAGTGACATGGGCCGACAGTTCTCCACATAAACAGGGTAAAGTGAGGGCGTTTTGATCAGAGGAGTTACATGAGTCGGTTTGAATGCAGTTGGAAATGTTCCCGCAGCCAGTGAAATATTTATCACATGTTAGTGCAGGTTCAATGGTGGGAGATATGGCTTTGAAGAGGTTTGTGGGAATGGGGTCCAGTGCCAGGTAGTAGAAAGTCTACTGGCAGAAACTGTGCCTTAAATTAGCTATCATGACTTCTGTAATTTTCTGATGTCACAACTTTACAGTCATTTCCCTCAGTTATGCCCTTAGCACAGCACACCCACAGTTACACTTGGACTGTAAAAAGCAGCTGTTATTATGGTTGTGTGTGTGGACTGTGAACTTGCTTATTTACAGTTGAGGGATGATATCCAGTGCCTGGAGACAGAGCTCCAAAAAATGGATAAGCTGCTTGACGGCTTTGTCTCTGTAGCTGCTGCCCAGACAAAGCATATTTCCATTATAATTTCTCCCCGATATGCCACTGTCACACCGCTGCTGGTAGATGTTCATTCTATGCATTTCCCTTAACATGTTCTAATGTTCCAATGTTCTACGATTTTGCAGCCATGCACACTACCCTGGCTGGTCTTGATGCACGCTGGCACTGTACTGGTTCACCTGGAGGGTCTATCAGCTGAGGAGAGTGAGCTTGAGGCATGGTAGCAGGGTCTGCCACAGTAACCCTGACATGGCCAGATTGCACTGGAACCACGCCCAAGACTCTGTTGTATAGCTCCACACCAAATCCAGACAGAGCATTTTACTCTGATTTTGACTGTCCATTTTCAGCACTGACTGAACAATAACTATTTGCATTTACCTTTTAGTTTTACCAAGTGACAGGAGCAGGTTATAATCTGTTACCTGTGGCTGGCTTGGCTGTGCATCACCCAGAAATAAGTCAGCCAATCAGAGGAGGGGCTCTGAGCCTCTCTTCTGATTAAAATAGAAATTAAAAATAAATAAGAATTCATTTAAATTAAATCTACAACACAATAAAGTGTGTAAAAAGTAATTAGTAGTGAAAAAGAAGTGTGTGTGTATACAGTCCCTGACAAAAGTCTTGTCACTTATCCATTTTGTAGAAACAACAGCTTATAACCTCACTTTTAATTAATCCATTGGTTTTAGAAATGGCTCATATGAAAGCTAAAACCCTCCCAAATTATGTTAAAATACTAAACTATATACTAAAATAAATTTGCTTCACTGAAGAAAGATTGATCATTTAATGAACACAGAAAGGTCAGATTTTGGCAAGACAGAGAGAGTTTGCCTACAGAGAGTAATGTGAAAATTGAACAAATAATTTACTTCAAATACAAAAATATGTTGCCTAACATCAGTGAATTAAGTAGTGGTGCTGTGAGATCCATATTTAATATCTTGTATGACTTCCATGAGCTTGAAGGACTGCATCCATGCGGTTCGAAAATGATTCATACAAGTTATTGATGAAGTCATCAAGAATAGCAAAGAAAGCAGTCTTACATGCCTCCCAGAGTTCATCAAGATTCTTTAGTTTCGTCTTCCATGCTTCCTCTTTCATTCTGCCCCAGACATGCTCAATGATGTTCATGTGACTGGGCTGGCCAGTCCTGGAGCACCTTTATCTTCTTCGCCTTGAGGAACTTTGATGTAGAGATGGAAGTACACGATGGAGCACCATCCTGCTGCAAAATTTGAACCCTTTTACGGTTGGGAATGTAAGCGGTAGCTAATTCTTCTTGATATTTTAGGCTATTGATATTGCCTTCCACCCTGCAAATCTCTCGCACACCTCCATACTGGATGTAACCCCAGACCATGATTTTTCTGCCACCAAACTTAACTGTTTTCTGGGTGAATCTCGGATCCATGCGGGCTCCAGTAGGTCTCCTGCAACATTTGCGGTCGCTGTGATGTAATTCAACCGAAGATTCATCTGAGAAATCCACCTTCTGCCACTTTTCCAGCGTCCATCCTTTTAGCAGGCTGTGGGCCTTGGCAAATGCCACACGTTTTTTTAATTGCCTTTTGTTTAGTGCTGGTTTCTGGGCACTGATTCGACCATGGAGGCCATTTCGAGACAGAATTCTACAAACTGTCCTGGTTGACACGGGGACTTGAGGTGACCAGGCCTGGTGGAGCTCTGCTGCAGTGGAAAAGGGGCTGGCCTTGGATTTTCAACCCAACAAACGGTCCTCCCGAGCAGTTGTCTTGCGGGGTCTGCCGGACCTGGGCTTGTCAAAAACATCTCCAGTCTCTTCAAATCTTTTTCTTATTCTTTGTACTTGACGCTGAGACACATTGAAGGTGTCAGCCACCTCAGCAGTGGATCTGGTCTTCAGCCTCTTGATAATCAACGCTTTGGTCTCAGGGTGAATCTTAGGCATGTTGTCAGAGGTCAAGTTGCAGTTGATGTGAAGGTCTGGTGAGCTGGGGTTCTTTTTATCCAAACCCACTAATTGATTGATCAATTATTGATCACAGGTGAGGCTGTAATCTAGGATTGGGTGCATCATATGACAAAGCGACAAGACTTTTGTCTGTCAAAAACTGACTCAGTGGGCTTTACCAAGCTGTGAACGTTGCTTTTGGGCAGTTTCATTTGGCACCAAAACATTATTTCAAAAGCTGTTGGGATTGAAATTAGCCATTTCTTGTAAAAAAAAAAAAATTGATTACAAATATATTTGAGGGGCACTTAAGGTCAACTTGTACCCAAGCGACAAGACTTTTGTCAGGGACTGTATATTTAAAATACAACTTGCACAAGTTGTATTTTTTATTACTCTACATATACATTTTTTACTTTTATAACAACAGATGCTTTTCAGTTTTGTAGCTGATTGTGACCTGTTGCCTTTTGTTTTTTATCAGCACTACATAAAAATATGACTTATGTGAGAATGTATGTTTTGATCACTGTTTAATATACTATAGGCTGTGCCAACAATCTCAGGTAGTTCTAAACGACACTAGGTGGAACAAACCCTAACTTACTACCATACTGTCTGTTCAAATTAAATGAGAAGAAACCTAGAATTATGCATTTGGGAGTTGTTGTTTTTTTCCCGTTGCACCGAATTCATACTGAACCGTGACCCCAAAACCGAAGCACGTACCTAACCGTGACTTCTGTATGACCCCTAGTGTGAGCACACACTGTAGGTTAGTGCTAGTCTTGGAAGTGGTTTCCTGCTTCTCTCTGCATGTTTGGATTTCCCTGTTCTCATTTTCTGTTTTTTGCTTTGAGAGCTTGGAGAAAAGCATATTGCTGCTGGCATTACACACCAGACTAATGGTGACAACTTGTTTTCATGGTAATGACAGTATGCTTTTTGTGATTGGAGTGGATGCGCACATACACACATAGACTGCTAAGGGACACATACGCACAAGCAGATTACCACCAGTCACGCTGTTCACTTGCACACATTAACAAGTATGTGGGCATGTTCAAACCTCAGTCACTACATATTGTCATGAGTGACACAATGTGGTCCGCACTCTAGGCTTAATTACATACGACTCTCAAAATTCTGCAGTAGTTTTCATTGTTTCTACCAAAACCATATGAGAGGTATTTGTCTTTCTTTATGTGATGACATGACTTCAGCCTTCAAGATGACACTTGTCTGTGGACAGCCTGAATGTGACTATGAGTCCATAAAATGTGAGTGACAGTACACTTACGTCACTCACCACGGGCGAGAATAATCTTGAGGAAATGTCACAATTGAGACTGACAGGTGTGGAAACTGTTCCAGCAACACAAAATACTGTATTAAGCAATATGCGTAGTTATGACTGAGAGCATGTTGAACATTTTGAACTCTCCCCCCAAAAAGTAAAAATGTATCACAACCACTTTTGGTCAGGACGCATACTTTTAAAACACAATTTTAGACAGTAATGTATTTCCAGATTTGTGGCAACACTGTGGCAACACTGATGGTTTAAAATGTGGGAGTATGTCTATGAACAGTTGTGTGTCTGTGTCCCTCCTGCAGGCCCGTATCACGACCCGCCTGCAGCAGTACAGGGCAAAAGCAGAGTTGTCCAGGAACACCCGGCCTCAGGCTTGGGTGCCCCGGGAAAAGCTGCCACGACCACTGACTTCCAGTGCCTCAGCCATTAGGAAGCTGATGAGGAAGGCGGAGCTGATGGGCATCAGCACCGACATTTTCCCCGTGGACACGTCCGACGCCAACGCCAGCTTGGACGGACGCAGGAAGCACAAGCAGCCGGCCCTCACAGCAGACTTTGTCAATTACTACCTGGGTGAGGAAACTATTCCCACAGCTCCAGTGACTGCAGTTTATTTTCCTCTCATTTTCTTGCCAATCTTGTTTTACCTCTTATTCCTGTGTAACGTGGGTAGAGCTGCCTCTGAAAAAAGAAAAAACACTTTTCCTCTTTTGAAACCTTTGCTTGCAGTGAGTGAGAATCATAATTGATGCTTTAGATGTCTATAAATAAACAAGAAAGCATTAAGAGCAGAAACCTACAGAGCATTTGTAGAGAAAAATATTGGCATTGAAATTGGCATTCAGAGTAAAATTTGTTACAAAACAGTTATTACAACTTTTTTTAAAATCCAAGCATTATTTAAGTAATTTAATGCAGCATTTATAATGCATTCAGAAAGATTTTTCCCTTGGCCCAATCAAATTAACTAAACTACAGGTGTATGAACACACCTGTCCATCATGAGTCCAACAGTTTTACATGAGTGCAATACTAATCAGTGGAATACTCCTTTCAACAGACCGAAAACAAGTCAAATCACAGCATGTTAGCCACTATACAATTCCTCTTCCATTGTTAAAGCACAAGTTATACTTTATCCTCACGTGAATAATCCATTAGCTACCAAATAACTCTTCAGAGTCTCTCTTCTGATGGTCACTCTGTTATGTGCATGATACAGGAGTGGTTATGTGTTAGTTATAGTATTCTACTTTTCTGACACTATGAATTCATGCTTCTAGTGGGTATAGGAGGTGAATGAAAAACACACTGGTTTCTTGCAATGTTGTCGAGGCACCCCACCCTGCCTGAAATAACATCCGTTAATTTCATAGGAAATTATTTAATGAGATGTATGTTTTTCCCCCTTTCCATCTTCCTCTATTCTCCTTCTGAGAAACAGGTCTGAGCTGAAAATGTGATGCATATATGTATGTTTGCTGAGAGCCACTCATACGGCGCCATGCACTTATTTTTACTGATGCATTCAAAGCATCAATAAAAAATGTTTCTATAATATACAGTTAGAAACTTTTTTCTCTATTTATTAGATCCAAAGCACAGAAATTATGCCTGGTATCATGCAATTTTATTGAAGATATACTGTGTGGCATTAACTGTTGTACAGGGTGGCTAAGTTATTGTGAATGTGTGTGAATTGTTCTCCCCAAAAAATGATGATGGTGCCAGATGTGGAGAAGAGGCCATGGCAGTAACCTTGAGAGCATACAACGTTAGCCTGCAGCAGAGGGCCTATCTGTCATCAGTACACTCTCTCATGGGCTTTTTCCTGTATAGAGATTGTGATCGTGCCATTGATTTTTGTCCCATTGATATTCAGAGCGGAACATGCGAATGATCCAGATCCAGGACAACATCTCTGAACAGAAGAGCTTAAAAGACAAGCTGGAGAATGAGCAAGAAAAACTGCATGTGGAGTACAACAAGGTGAGTAGCACAATCCAAACCTGCAGGAATCTGGGTTTTCTCTGGGGATGGGCTGGTTTGTGAAATGTGCAATGTTCTTTAAGATATATTAGATAGGTTCTATTTGAAAGTTTAAATGAACAGTGTTACTTTTACAGTATTAATATTATGATAAATAAGATTATGAATAGGAAGTCATTCAACCACACATAATTAAACATATGAACAAATAATCATCACCTGGTGTAGCTGTGAGAAAGTAGGCTACAGCCACCAGTGCCTTTCAAAAACAAAAGTGTTGTACTGCAATGCAATAGCATTGAAGGCATATATTATTATTAGTTATATTTTATCATATTATTTCATTATTAGTTATATTATTATTAGTTATTAGAATGCTGAGGCATTCACACTATTGTTCTTCAAATCTTTATATTTAGTGTGAATGCTACTTATTCCACCTTTCTGCGGTTTCCAAGTACTCCTTCATATTTTCGCATACAGAAACCATTCAACTATCAAAGAATTCAGCTTGTTCTGTAGATTACCAGATGTATACAACTTTATTCTACTATTAATCATTTTCAAAATATTAATGTTTTCCTGAAATTATTTTGCCTTTCAAATTAATTTAGAGACTGTTCAAATCCTTGAAAGCTTCAGCCTCTTTGAGCTTCAACTACTTCAGCATACTTTCAGCCACAGACTTCATTGAAACTTTAAATGTTCACAAGACATTGAGATATTAACCTTTTAGTTAACGTTTTGATGTCTTGTACAGTTTTTGAATTATCACAGTTTTAGTTTCATGCTTTTTCAGATCATTTTTGAGTTTACAATGGGTGTGTATTGCACACAATGTTCAGGGCTAGAGTGGATGATATCATTGATGGAGTGGTAGAAGCTCTAAAACTTGTCTGAAAAAAATCTGTGTAACTCGTCCTTTAAGCCCTTTCCATCTTGATTTAACATTCCTTGCTCATTAGTAGACACATTTGTTTTCTTTCATATAAGGTGACTACCTTAGCACAGAGACTAACAGAATTTAAACTGTCAGCCTCAATCTGATGGGAGTACCCTTCAACTCTCCCATAGACTGCAATACAAATTCAGGAGCTGATTTCAGGAGAAAACCAGAACTGACCCTTTTTTGTAACTCACTCCTATTTCCACATTTTTGGCTCAAGAAACACCAAAACCACATAGAGGTGTTCCGGGGAGTCTTGTGGCAATTATGTACAGTTTTGTGTTAAATGGCAGGAATTTGAGAGATTTACTGACCCCTTTCTCCAATAGATTTGTATGAGCTCCGTGTCTTTAACAGCCAGAATCTCTCTCCCACTATCTCACACACACACACACACACACACACACACACACACACACACACACACAAACACACACACACAAACACACAAACCAGAGAAACACATATACACATACACACACACACACACACACACACACACGCACACAGAAATGGACACATAGAAAGGTAGACAGGTAAATAGATAGAC
Organism: Seriola aureovittata; assembly: GCF_021018895.1. NCBI lineage: Eukaryota > Metazoa > Chordata > Actinopteri > Carangiformes > Carangidae > Seriola > Seriola aureovittata. The sequence continues at coordinate 827,750 of NC_079379.1, forward strand.
AGGCAGATAGACACAGTTTCATTCAGGAAACATTTGGCTGTTAATTTGAGTTTGAAATCTTACTGACTCCACATTACATATATTCTAATTGATGGACTACTTTTAGATGTTTGGACACGTAAATACAGACAAGCAGTGAGGCATGCAGACAGAAAGGCAGGCAGACAGAAACAGACAGGTACACACACACACACACACACACACACAAACCGGGGACACACACATATACACACACAAGCGCGCGCGCACACACACAAATGGACACATTGAAAGGTAGACAGACATAGTTTCACTCACGAAACATTTGGCTGTTAATTTCAGTTTGAAATCTAACTGACTCCACATTACATATATTCTTATTAGTGGATTACTTTTGGAGCTCATTCTGAGCCCTGACACACACACCCACACACACACACACAGAAACACACAGAAACACACAGACAGAAAGCTGTTTACAAATTAGTAGCAATAGGGGGAGATAACAGTTCAGACTGGACAGAACAACAGGTAATACAGCAGCAGACATATTGAATTTAACCTGCTCCACTGGTGCTATACTCCAGATCCTCTTTTTACTTTCCTTCGGTTGTTAACTACTCCTGCATTCTTTGTGCTATATAAACCGTTCAACTATCAAAATGTTCAGCTTCTTCAGGAGTTGTATCCTATTACTACTGTTTAGGATGCAGTCCATCTATCATTTACTAATACAAATGATTACTACTTCACATTTTTATGGCATTTTATTACTACTTCCACCTTTTGCATTTTGGCATTTTATAATTTGACTTTCAACAGCATGTTTCAATTTTTTAACTTTTGCAGCTAATGGATTTCAGCTCCTCCAGTTTATAATTTTGGCATCTAATTTTTCAAAGCACTGTACTTCAATAAATGTGAGCTGCTTCCATCAGCAATTCAGGCGTTTTTCAACCATATCATCCCATTCAACATCTAGCTTACAAGTTCTGCTTTTAACCTTCAGCCATTGCTTGAGTTACTTCAGTATTGCTTCATCATCTCAATCCGCTCTCAGCATTCACACACATTTTCAACAGGAAATGCATTTTGTAGTTATTATTGCTGCAGCATTCACACTATTGTTATTCATCTTTATTGTGTTCCATACAGAAACACACATAAATACAGACAAGCAGAGAGGTACACAGACAGAAAGAGAGGCAGACAGACACAAACAGGTACACAGACAGACAGACAGATAGACACACACACACACACACACACGCACGCCCACACATGAACCCGAGACACGCAAACACAAAAAACGGACGCATTGACAGGTTGACAGGTACACAGACAGAGGCAGATAGTCAGACAGGAAGACAATCAGACTCAGGCAGATGGAGACGTACATGTAGATAGACACAATTTTATTCAGGAAACATTTGGCTGTCAGTTTGCAAACTAACTGACTCCACATTACATACATTACTCACAATAAGTTAGGGATATTGTGAGAGACTCAGTGGATTTCATACATACGGTGTTTGTTTCACTTCAGAGATTTTTGGGATAGGGAGGCAATTGTATTGGGGTGATAGACACACCTCATTTTGTGTTTACCACGTAAAGTTCTCACTGTGTACAGTGTGCCTTACATATTGGGGCCAATACCAAAAAACTAAAAGACAACCCTTTTCAATGTGGCATCAATTTCAACATTCTGTGGGTATAAAAAGCTGGTATTGTCAGTAAGTCATTCCAAGTTCATCATTCAAACAGCCATGAACACACGACGTCACTTAACGGACGAGCAGCGCCACCTGGCCATAGCGCGCCTTCGGGTCGGTGGCAGGTAGTCAGATCTTGCTCGTGAACTTGGTGTGTCTCAAAGTGTCATCAGCACACTTGCATCAAGACACAGAACTACTGGCAGAGTTCGTGGCAGACCCAGGAGTGGAGCCCCACGAGTGACAGACCGCAACGATGACCAGTACCTAAGGACCTATGCACTCAGACATCGTTATGCAACTGCCACACAGCTGCAGGCCCGTTTACGAGATGTGAGGGGTACTAGGGTTTCCAGACAAACCATTCGCAACCGACTCCACCGCTTTGGCTTGAATGCCAGACGACCGTTGCAGGTGACTCCACTGACACCAAGACACCGCCGTGAACGTTTGCAGTGGGCACTAGACCATGTGACCTTGACAATACAGCAGTGGTCTACCGTCCTGTTCACTGATGAGTGTCGGGTCACCTTGCACAGAAATGATGGTCGTCAGCGTTGCTGGAGAAGGCGAGGTGACCGATACGCCGAGGTCAACATGGTCCCCAGGGTTCGCTTTGGTGGAGGAGGTGCAACAGTCTGGGCAGGCATCACCAGTCAGCGCAAAACAGATTTGGTTATTGTAGATGGCTCAGTCACTGCACGTTCTTGACTCAGAGACATCATAGAACCCATCATCATCCCCCAATTCCGCCAGCACACCCCCAACTTTCTGTTCATGGATGATAGTGCTCCACCACATCGTGCCAGAATTGTCACAGCTCGACGTCAGGAAGTCGGAGTACCTCATATGGTATTGCCAGCAATGTCCCCTGACCTGAACCCCATAGATTACGTCTAGGACCAGCTGAAGCAGAGACTGGATTATCGTACCCCACCCCCACGTGACCTAGCAGAACTGCGTGTAGCACTTGTGGAAGAGTGGAACGCATTGCCTCAGAACAACATCATGAGGCTAGTGAGGAGCATAAGATGTTGCTGTCATTGCGAAAAATGGTGGAAACACCCACTACTGACATTGTCAATTTTTGTTATTTGGGGCTATCCTTGTTATTGTCAAAATTTTTGGGGTAATAGATATTAAACTAATGAAAATGGTGTTTCTTCTCATTCATTATAAGTAATATCAAAGGGATCTTTTACTTATTTCATTAAAATTCAGACCAAATAGGAAAAGCACTCATGTAAATAACAATATCCCTAACTTATTGTGAGTAGTGTATATTCCAATTGGTGGATTACCTTTGGAGCTCATTGTGATTAGTGAATTGCCTTACCCAATGTTTCCCAGGTGCTACCTTTTTCAGATATAAAGAAAGGTAGGCAGCAAGACAGATGGACAGCATTGTCACTTTACTGACATTTCTGCAATCATTTACACACATCTCAACTGTTTTCACTGGAAAAATGTTTCAGTCCAGTTGTAATCATGAAGCATCCGGCAGTTAATTTCAGTTTGTCATTCTAACTGACACAGAAACACACATAAATACAGACAGAGAGGAGAGAGGCACACAGATAGATAGAAAGGTACACAAAAACAGACACACACAGACTCACGCACACAAACAGATACAGACACACACACACATTCACACACACGAACCAAAGACACAGACACATGTATACAAACACGCACACACACACACACACACACACACAGAAAGCTGTTTACAAGTGAGTACTCATAGAGGGAGACAAACTGACAACAGTTGCAGTTGCAACGATACTGTTTGTTACACGTTACATCAACTATTCAGGCCTTTTTCAACCATTTCAGGACGTTTAACCTCCAGCTTTCAAGTTCTGCTTTTAATCTTCAGCTACTTCAGCTATTACGTCAGCTACTTCAGCATTGCTTCAGCAGTTTCTTCAGCTTCTTCAGCAGTTGTTTCAGCTACTTCTGCAATGCTTCAGCTACTTCAACATTGCTTTAGCAATCTCATTCAACTCTCAGCAATCATTGCATTTTCATTATTATTCTTATACTTCTTTTTACGATCTCTCACTATTTCTTCATTCTTTGTTCTACAGAAACCGTTCAACTATCAAAACCTTCAGCTATTTCGGTACATTATTGGATGTATTCAGATCTTTGATATTATGTATACTTTTTGAAATATTAAGCTTTTTATGATTTTTCTTTTGTCATTCAAATGAATGGAGACCATGTTCAAATCCTTGAAATCTTCAGCCTCTTTAAAGATTAACTACTTCAGCATATTTTCAGCTACAGACTTCATTCAGCGTTTAAAATGTTCAGAAGACTTTCAGCTATTGAACTTGTATTCAACTTTTTGATATCTTCAACAGTTTTTGAATGATCACAGTTTTAGTTTCATGCTATTTTCAGATAATTTCTGAGTTTATAATGGGTGTGTATTGCAGAGAATGTTCAGGGCTAGAGTGGATGACATCATCGTTAGTGGGAAAAGCTCTAAAATTTGTCTGAAAAAAATCTGTGTAACTCGTCCTTACAGCCACATATTTCAGTCTTCACAAATAATTTCTTCCTCATTAGTAGACACATTTGCCCTGTTTCATAACAAGTTCCTACATCAGTACAGAAACTAATAGAATTTGAAATGTGACTCTCCAAGTGATGCGAGCACTCCTCAAACTCTCCCATAGACTGCAATACAAATTCAGGAGTTGATTTCAGGAGAAAACCCTAACTGACCCTTCTTCGCAACACGCTCCTATTTCCACAATTTTGGCTCTAGAAACACCAAAACCACACAGAGGTGTTTAGGAGAGTCTTGAGGTGCTGACCATGTGATCATTTTGCAGATGTTATGTACCGTTTTGTATTAAATGGCAGGAGTTACACATGCACACACACAAACCGGAGACACACACAAACGGACACAAAGAAAGGAAGACAGACAGACAGGTTGATAGTCAGTTTCATTCAGGAAACATTTGGTTGTTAATTTGAGTTTGAAATCTAACTGACTCCACATAACATATATTCTAATTGGTGGATTCATTTGGAGCACATTGTGATTGGTTGAATATCTTTGGAGCTCATTATGAGCCCTGACGATTGCGATGTTCCTCTAGGCCAGGGGTGTCAAACGTACGGCCCGCGGGCCGGAACCGGGGGTTTAGTCCTGCCCTGGGATAAATTTGCATTATTAAAAAAAAGAATAAACTTCATTTTCTTTAAAATCTGCAGTTCCTATGTTGTTCGCTAGAGGCGTTGTGTTTTAGTCAGTTCAGTCGCTTTACCCGCTCTTTCTCTTGGAACGGGCACCCTCATCAGCGGAATGTCTTTGTCAAAAAAGGGAAAAGTGGACACAGAGTGTCGGATTTTTCAAGAAAAATGGACTTCTTCCTATATGTTCACGGAGGTGAATGGGAAACCCGTGTGCCTGGTGTGCATGCAGCAAGTTTCGGTGCTTAAGGAGTACAATATTCGGCGCCACTATGAAACTCAGCATGGTGAAAAATACACTGCACGGAGAACTGAGAAAACAGAAGGTAAATGAAATGTTGGTTGGTCTGAGGAAACAGCAATCTGTTTTCACCCGGAGCCGAGAGGTCAGTGATGCTGCGGTGAAAGCCAGCTACGTAATTGCTAGCCAAATAGCATTAGCATCAAAGCCGTACTCTGAGGGGGAGTTTGTCAAAAACTGCATGCTGAAGGCTGCTGAAATTGTGTGTCCTGAGAAGCGAAAAGCTTTTGCCAATATTAGCTTGACGAGAAATACCGTGGCAGACAGGATTTCGGAACAATCGGCAGATTTGGACAGCCAACTGAAACACAAAGTGGAGTCATTTTCGGGCATTTTCTGTTGCAATTGATGAAAGTACTGATATTACAGACGTCGCTCAACTGGCCATATTCATTCGTGGAGTTGATGACACTGTGACTGTCACAGAAGAGTTTCTCGAGTTGGTGCCTATGACCGACACCACAACAGCTGAGGACATTTTCCGCTCCGTCGTTGGAGCACTGGACAGGGTCGGGGCGGACTGGTCCCGCGCCGTAAGCCTGGCCACTGATGGTGCGCCGTCAATGATCGGGAAAAAAGCAGGTGTTGTGACCAAGTTCAGAGAGAAAGTACAAGCCGCAAATGGAGGGGGTGATTTTTGGACATTTCATTGCATTTTGCATCAGGAGGCATTATGCTGCAAGTCCTTAAAAATGGATCACGTCATGGAGGTGGTTGTCCGAACTGTTAATTTCATCCGAGCCAGAGGTCTCAATCATCGTCAGTTTGACAGCCTTCTCAGTGACTGTAACATTACCCATGGTCTGCCATACCACACTGGGGTAAGATGGTTAAGCAGAGGTGCTGTGCTGAAGCGCTTCTTTGATCTACGTGGGGAAATCGGACAATTTATGGAGAAAAAAGGAAAACCTGTTAAGGAATTACAGTGCCCACTTTGGCTGCAGGACCTTGCATTTATGGTTGATATTACAGAGCACTTGAATAATCTGAACAGAATGTTGCAGGGACGCAAAAAAATTGTAACACAGTATTATGACAGCATATGTACATTCAAGTTAAAGCTCACGTTATGGGAGACGCAGATAGCAAGCGGAGACCCTGCTCATTTTAATCCTGACGTGAAACAGTACAAAGACAAGATTTCAGGGTTGCTGAGGGAATTTGAGAAACGATTTCAGGTCTTTAGCGAACTCGAGACAGAATTCGCAGTTTTTCGCTCACCATTCACAGTCAGAGCTTCTGATGTGCCTGTTGACATGCAACTTGAAATAATTGATTTGCAGTGTGATGTAGAATTGAAGGACAAATTTGCCTCTGTGGGCTTGGACACATTTTACAAGTATCTCCTACCATGCTATCCTAAATTGACAGCACTGGCTGCAAAAATGTTGTCCATGTTTGGGACTACCTACTTTTGTGAGCAAGTTTTCTCACTAATGAACATTAATAAAACGAAGCTACGCTCAAAGCTCACACATAAGCACTTAAATGAGATTCTGAAACTGGCTGCTACTCAGGATATGATGCCTGATATTGATGCACTTGTGCAGGCTAAAAGATGTCAAGTTTCAGGGGCAAATACTGAGCAAGACTAAATTCTATGGAATGCTGCTTTGAACGTTGCACTATAAAATAAACAAATGTGAATATTTGCTCTAGTAATTGCTGTGAAAGTCAGTGGTAGTAAGAAACAGATTTACAAGAGAAGAGTATTGTTAAGTAAAATATTATGTCTTATGCATGCCACATATGTTATCTATGTGAGTTTTTTTTGTTTACATTTTATGCATTAACAAGGAAGGGGCCAAATTTACTTCATCAAATGTTTTTTTCAAACAGCTGCCACTTAAGATTTCAAGTGTGTGGCCTCAATTTATGTGTTCAGAATTGCTTCCTAGATGTGGAAAATGGATTTTAAATTCATTCATTTCTAAATTTAGATGGGTTTAGTGTATTTCAACATACAGGGCAGTGTTTTTAAGTTCCACAAAACTGTTTGTTGACTAAATGTTTTAAAACATTGTACAATCACTGTGATCAGTTTTTTTTTTATATATATAATGCACTTAAATAAATGTTAAACTGAGTAAAAGTGTAAAAGGACAATTAATTTAATGTAAAGATTTTTATAATTTATTTCTTCTTTGCACTAATACAAAGAAAAAAAGTGGACTTACGGTTAGTTCTATGTAATTTTGGAATGAGTTTACTGGTCTGGCCCCCTTGAGATCAGATTAAGCTGTATGCGGCCCCCAGACCAAAATGAGTTTGACACCCCTGCTCTAGGCAGTCCACTCCAGTTTGATAACCATAGAGGTTTTACAAAACATTGCTGTGGTAAAAGAGAGAGAGAGAGAGCCTAGATAAACTCTGAAATAATGAAGCCGAATGAAACACACCACATGCATATTACATAAGGAACATGAGTGAGTGAATGAGAGGATTTGTGTTGAGTGTGTGTGTTAAATGTCAGTCTGTCGTTCTGTAGACTTGAGTTTGTTTCCCATTCATACTACTGACTAAAGTTAGTTCAATCACTTTTTTAAGATCTATTAGCGATGTCTGTATATGTCTTTGTGTCTATGTGTGCATGGGGTGTGACTGAAAAACACCACAAATGCAACTTTTTTTAAAGGCGGAATTACTTGTAGTCAGGAGCTCTACAATAATGAATTAAGACAACACAATCTGTAACAATAGGTCTCTGAATTGTAGTGGAGTGGGAAGTATAAAGTAGCACGATATGGAAATACTGAAGTGAAGTAAGAGTGACACAAAATAATTGTACTTCAGTATACAGTACTAGAGTAAATTAACTTTGTTGCTGTACGGTCATAGGAATCAGTAAAAATGGGTCACATTTTCTGTATTGCTTAAAAGCGTGAAATAGTCTACTACAAGGACCAGAATCCTTTGTGCCCTGACGATTGCGATGTCCCTCTAGGCAGTCCATTCTAGTTGCTACCATACGGTGTGTATAAAACGTTTGCTAAAGTAAAAGAGAGAGAGAGACAGAGAGAGAGCCCGGATAAACTCTGAAATAATGAAGCTCAATGAAACACACCACATGCTAATTATGTAAGGAACTATGACGAATGTTGATGTCAGGAGATTTGTTGGGTGTGAGGGATAGACGACGGTGTTTTATTCAGTAGACTCGAGTTCGTCTCCTGTTCATACCATTGACGTAGTTAGTTCAATCACTGCTTTTAGGATCTGTTGGCAATGTCAGCGCACACAGACACACACACAGGAAGCTGTTTACAAGTTAGTAGTTATAGAGGGAGATGACAGTTCCATTGGTGTTATACTCGAGATCCTACTTTTACTTTCCTTCAGTTGTTAACTACTCCTGCATATTTTTTACAATGTAAGTGAATGGAGACGATGTTCAAATCCTTCAGACAGACAGATAGGCACAGTTTCATTAAGGAAACATTTGGCTGTTAATTTCAGTTTCTAATCTGACTGACTCCACATTACATATATTCTAATTGGTGAATTACCTTTAGAGCTCTTTGTGATTGGTGGATTACCTTTAACCAGTGTTTTCCAGGTGCTACCTTTTTGAGAGATGAAGAAAGGAAGGCAGCCAGACAGACAGACAGCATTATCACTATGGCAACCAGTGAGTGCAGGGAGGGGGCAGGCATCTGGGTCAAATTACCTGATTAAAGACTCCTCTGATATCTGTGGCGTGTATCAACCACTTTACTGACATTTCTGTCAAATTCCAGTGCAGACTGCTCCAACACTTAATGTGTTGAAATGTGGAGAAAACCGGAACTGACCCTTTGTAACTCTAGCTCCTATTTCCACATTTTTGGCTCTAGAAACACCAAAACCACATTGGTCAGGAGACCGCTGACCGTGTGATAATTTTGCTGATATTATGTACCGTTTTTCATTAAATGGCAGGAGTTTGAGAGGTTATTTTCATCAATTAACAAAATGCAGTGAATGAAATCAATATTTGGTGTGACCACCCTTTGCCTTCAAAACAGCATCCATTCTTCTAGGTACACTTCACACAGTTTTTGAAGGAACTCGGCTGGTAGGTTGTTCCAAACATCTTGGAGAACTAACAACAGATCTTCTGTGGATGTAGGCTTCCTCAAATCCTTCTGTCTCTTCATGTAAGACAGACAGACTCGATGATGTTGAGATCAGGGCTCTGTGGGGGCCATACCATCACTTCCAGGACTTCTTGTTCTTCTTTACGCTGAAGATAGTTCTTAATGACATTGGCTGTATGTTTGGGGTCGTTGTCCTGCTGCAGAATAAATGATGATGGTATTGCATGATGGATAAGTATCTGCCAGTATTTCTCAGCATTGAGGAAACCATTAATCCTGACCAAATCTCCAACTCCATTTGCAGAAATGCAGCCCCAAACTTGCAAGGAACCTCCACCATGCTTCACTGTTGCCTGCAGACACTCATTATTGTACCTCTCTCCAGCCCTTTGGTGAACACACTGCCTTCTGCTACAGCCAAATATTTCAAATTTTGACTCATCAGTCTAGAGCACCTGCTGCCATTTTTCTGCACCCCAGTTCCTATGTTTTCGTGCATAATTGAGTCACTTGGTCTTGTTTCCATGTCGGAGGCATGGCTTTTTGGCTGCAACTCTTCCATGAATACTACTTCTGGCCAGACTTCTCTGGACAGTAGATGGGTGTACCTGGGTCCCACTGGTTTCTGCCAGTTCTGAGCTGATGACACTGCTGCACATCTTCTGTTTTCGAAGGGAAATGGGCTTGAAGTGTTTTTCATCTGCTGCACTAAGTTTCCTTGGCCGACCACTGCGTCGACGATCCTCAACGTTGGCCGTTTCTTTGTGCTTCTTCAAAAGAGCTTGAACAGCACATCTAGGAACCTCAGTCTGCTTTGAAATCTTTGTCTGGAAGAGACCTTGCTGATGCTGTATGTTGTTGCTGTGCTCAGTCTTGCCATGGTGTATGACCTGTGACATGAAACTGTCTTCCACAACCTCACCTTGGTAGCAGAGTTTGGCTGTTCCTCACCCAATTTTAAGCCTCCTACACAGCTGTTTCTGTTTCAGTTAAGGACTGTGTTTCAACCTACATATGAAATTGATGATCATTAGCACCTGTTTGGTATAATTGGTTGATCATACACCTGACTACAATCCTACAAAATCCCTGACTTTGTGCAAGTGTACCTATAAGAATTGATGCTGGTTTGAAGGCAAAGGGTAGTAACACCAAATATTGATTAGATTTTGATTTTGATTTTGTTCGCTCACTTTGCATTTTGTAAATTGATAAAAAATAAACAATTATTATTTATATTTTTGAAAGCATTCTTAGTTTACAGCATTTTTTCACACCTGGCTAAAACTTTTGCACAGTACTGTATATATACTGTATATTGACAGAAACACACAAACACCATTTTCATGATTTGGATTAACCTTCAAAATAAAAGTCTCAACATGGTAAGAGGGAGTTATTGTTTCTGTTGAACAAAACCTTATGCAATTTATACTGCCAAACACAGAAGCACAGACACTTTCAACATAAGAGTCTCAAAAAGGTAAGAGGTAGGTAATAAAAGTTCAATCTTAGAAGCTATCGTCTATATGGGGATATAGTGATATACCTTTATTGCAGATATCTCTTTCTCAGATTAAATCGAAGGCAACTGGACTTGTATTTGTCTGTGGAAACAAATACAAATACAAGTCCAGTTGCCTTTGATTTAATCTGAGAAAGAGATAACTATGACCTGGACGAATGAGAACTTGCACAGATTTATTGCAGATGAATATATGTTAGGGCATGTACATGTGTGCATACATGTCTTGCTATGGTTGTGGAGACAAATTTGGGTTTGAAACCGTCAGTGTGAGGTTATTTTGGCCAGTTGTGGTAGCTTCAAAATGCTTTTTGAGGGACACTTGCAGTGACTGAGGTCATTGTCAGGATAAGTCTCTACGACATGAATGAAACTAAAGTAACGTCCTTTGTACAGATTGAAATGTGAGGAGTGACGTACACACACCAAGCAGCAGGCAAATTCGAAAATTCTTCAGGAATTTTTCAAGTTTATATTTTTAAAGGTGTTAATTTTGCTTTGAGCTAAATGCTAAAATCATTATGCTAACATGCTCACTATTGCAAAGCTGACATACTGATGTCTAAAATGTAAAATTTTCATCATGTTCACCGTCTTAGTGTGGCATTTTAGCAGGCTAACCATTTGCTAATTAGCACTAAACACAAAGTACAGCTGAAGCTGATGGGATTGTCATTAGTTTCACACGTATTTGGTCCTAAAGCAAAGCACTGGACACGTTGGAATTTTGACCTAATGATGCCACTAGATGAAAAGTCAGCAGATCAACAGTTTTTCCAGTTCATTCAGAGGGGAACATGAAGGTGTCTATCTTTTGACTTTTCTTATACAGCCATGATGATTGTTCAGAGTGAATTGCCCTGATGGATGCCATTAAATATGATACAGATATCCATATCCCCATTGGGATTAATTGTAACTGGTTATTTTGTAACTTTTCATCTACCATCATCAGAGAATATGTCCTTTGTCCCATATCTGGGTTTATGACCAGATACCTTCAAAACTATTGACATTTCCAGCCTCAGATGTACTTTGTGTTCATTGCTACTGAGCAAATGTTAGTTTGCTACGATGCTAAACTAAATTTGGGACTATGGTAATCATTACCTGCTAAACATTGGCATGTTTATATTATCACAGTGACCATGTTAGTATGCTGATGTTAGCATTTAGTCAAAACACCACGTTGCCTAAGTGCAGCACAGCGGTGCTAGCAAGGCAGGCGCTATTTTAACAGTCCAGAGCGCGTGGCACAAGTGCGTTTATGGTGTGCCCATGTCACTTGCACTAATTTAATGGCGGATAAACTGTCACTGCTCTAGGCTTATGGTTCAAAATGGTCATACTTAGTCTCTTAATTATTCATGGGAGTATTTTATTGCAATAAACCAATCACAGTGGCACCATTTGTGGTCAGTTGATTATATATTGTGACTGAGCTGAGTGAATCAACACGCTACACACAGCTCTACAAAGAAATAACGAGACAATTCACAATGATAGAAATATTTTATGTTACATTATGTGAAGTGTAAAAAAATTTTTGGTTCATTATGAAATTGCTGTGGACAATATGTCACAATCCTTCAACCTTCTGAGGCTGTGCTGTAATATTAACCTGACAAACATTTGAAGCACATTTTCAGCTCACTCTGCTTTTGCATAACAGGTAGAGTGTATGTGTGTCATGCACTTATATAGGTGCATATTACTCTCTTGATAATATACCTTAACCAACAGTGAAATACTGTGCTACTGACTTAAGACCAGGTTTTTGTTTGCCAGCAATGCGCCTGACCACACCTCATTTTAACAACGTGGGCGCTGGACGGGAAAATGTCAGCTTTGGTTTGAAAGTAGCACTTGTGTTTCAGTTTGCAGCATTAACAATACTGCTATATGTGTTCAGTTGAAAGTTTAAGATTAAGGCAAAGAATTTATTGTGAAAATCTTTTTCTCCGAAATACAAAATCATTTGTGAATTTCAAGTAGCATTTGTTCTAGAGATGCACCGAATGGAATTTTCTTGGCCAATTCCGATTTTTTTTTTTTTTTTTTTTTTTTTTTAAGTCTAAGCTGCCAGTTTGGATTTTGACTGATTCTGATTTTCTTTCTAAGATCTACAATTGACAGCTACACAAACATTTTGTAACTTTTTTTTAATGGACAATTAATTGTTGATGTTCAAAATAAAACATTGACTAGGTGAAGAACTCTCTCTCTCGCTCTCAACGAGGGTAAATTTAGATCATGTGACTGCTTTCTGGTTACAAGTCTCAACTTTTTGGACTGCTCGTCGATGAAGGATGATTATTATTATTGATTGCCAGCCATCAAGCACAGGTGAGGTCAGCGGTGTGGGACTAGTTTTAGCTGCTTTGTTTTTGGCTTCTTGAAATTGGACATGTTCAATAGGCTGATGTTGTTTAAGTTCTGATTAAGTTGTTCCGCATGTTCTTGGCTTACTTTGGCCTTACAGGCATAACACATTGCAAGCTTTGTGTCTTCTTCATGCTGACAGCATGTTGTTATTTATGTTGTTTTACCAAACTGGAAATCTAAGAGGGCCAGTCACTGATCATAGTCTAACATGCCGAAAACCAGGCTTTTCCGATCGCCAGCTGATCGAGTGGTGCATCTATAATTTGGTGATATTGTCATTTTGTCAATGAATTAGCTGGTCATCCATTCTCATTCTCCTAGAATCCATTATTAATTGGTATCAGGTGGTTATTATGTCAGCTTTTATGGGCTGTGTGGAGCTTAGCTTGTAAAACACCTTCACTAAAACCTGAATCCTAAGCCAGTACCTCTCATCTCTCCTCAAAAGTGACCTCTGTGTAGAGGCTGCTGCTCCATCTGTCAACATGAGTAAGGGAATACAAGAGTAAAAGTCACAAGAGTTAATGTTGCGTTCAGTCTTCTGCCGTGCGTGTTAAGAGTTATTAATGGAGTGTGTGTTGCTAATTGCACTGCTCAAGTTCCTGTTACATGACTTTGGCCTTGGTGAACATGTCGTTACAAGTCTAGCTATGACTGATATATAGTAGTAGAGCCCAGTGCAAGGTTCACTCATGACACAATGCTCAACTCCTGCACATCATAGGAAGTGTTAACATTGAACTTACACTGACTGCAAAACTGGTTCAGAGGTTCACCTCATCCATTATAACTGTGTATATTATAACATTTATTAGGCTTTTTTTTTTTTATAGCCGCCAAGGGTCAGAGTTTATACTCTAAATTTGACCCTTCCCACTACTTTTATATCCTTTTTACCGTGAGCTAATTAAATCAAAGTTTTACAAAAAACGATAGGGGTCTCTATTTCTCCACTACTGTTTGGCAACTCAAGAAAACGTAAGTTAGCTATAGAAAGGTGAAGTGAAAGCAGAGTTTCAAAGTTCTGTTCCAGAATTGAGAAAACTTCATTTAAAGGCATATTTACATTAATAATGTAATAATTAATAATGTATAATAATTTAAATGAAAAAAAAGAATACAGCCCTCAGACACACACTTGCTCAACACTATATTCACTTGATTTGTCTAGACAGCAATAGTCAATTTAAAAAGAAACATTTAATTCATTTATTTAATATTTCTGCTTGTAACTATCTTCAACAAACACTATTTCACCATTTCCTACAAAACTTAAGACTGACTGTAGGCTAATGACGGAATCTTCATTGTTCTGGAAAATGTTTAATTTGCTTTCTTTCCAAGAACAAGACTGTCTGTGTGTTTAGCACTTAGCATAAAGACTAGAAGTAACGGGAAACAGCCTGTCCCAGAGTAACCCTCACCTACACACACTTCTGAAGATCAATATTTAATATGTCACTTTGCATTCGTTTGATCTGTACACAGCCAGAAATGTAAAAACCTGATAACCTCACTGTGAAGACACACAGTCGCTGCAGCCAGCTGCCAAGAAATAGTTCTGGCACAGAACCCTTCCTAAAACCACATATTATTGCCACATTCTCTGTCTGTGTGTGGATTATGGAAGTGATAGACAACATGTTAATTAACGAGCTTTCGAGGTGTAAACCTGCATTATCAACTTTGAACAGAACCACGTCTTTATGCTTAGCTAGGGTAACTAGGTCAAGACTGGGCTCTGTAACATACAGACATGAGAATGAAGTATATTATTCAACTCACTCTGCGAAGAAAGCAAATACGTAACTCAGATATGAATTCAACTTTTCTTCTGTGAGAAGAATGATTTCTTTCTTCTCTGGTTTTAAAAGAAGGAAATCTACTTGTACGGTAGATAAATTCCACTTTTCGAATATTTGATTGTGTGTGTGTGTGTGTACGTGTGTGTACGTGTGTGTGTGTGTGTGTGTGTGTGTGTGTGTGTGTGTGTACGTGTGTGTGTGTACGTGTGTGTGTGTACGTGTGTGTGTGTACGTGTGTGTGTGTACGTGTGTGTGTGTGCGTGTGTGTGTGTACGTGTGTACGTGTCTACTAATGGGTTGAAACGGTCTTGTCCTTGCTATGATTTGTCTCTTCTCTCTGACTGCAGCTCTGTGAGTCTCTGGAGGAACTGTTGAATGTGAATGGGGAGCTGCGGAGTGAAGGCCAGGCCATGTGGACTCTGCTGGGGGGCATCCTGGGCCAGGTAAGACCACAATCTCTGCCACTTCACACCTTCTCCTGTTTCCTCCAACCACTATGCTCTTCATGCACAGATTACTTGTTGTGAAAGTTGTAGTTTTCCTTTTTTAGCTTCTTTAGCAATGATGTGTGATGGAGAACTTTCCAAATTGCAAGTAGCAAGCGAGATGGCCTGTAATAACCCTGCTGCAGAGTCCTACATCAGTCAACTTTTGCAAATCTGCTTGGTACCAGAACCAAACTTAGCTGCAATTATCTCTAAATCAAGTCTGGACTTTAATACTCACCAGATTGCATTGAAGCAGGGCTTGTATGATGGCCGGTCTGAAGTTATGTGATGTACTGTCACAACACTCGCTCAGTCAGCTCCCACTTGTCGTCTATGTGAAGTCACACAAAGATAACCAATTATAAGGTAATCATGTGTCCACATATTCAAAGTGATTGTCTGTTGCTTTCACTCAGCTACATTCTCAGTTCTGGAATGATGAGTTGATGGGTGAGAGGTTGTGTCTGAGGCGTTCACAATGGAAAAAGTCATGGTGGCTAATTAGGGCTGATTTAAAAAATAAATAAATAAATAAAATAAAACAATAAAAAATTGGGCCTATAATTTATTGTGTTTTCTGTTTTCTTTTTTGTTGCCCACCCACATTTAGTTCATTTTTACCTGTGAATTAATATGAACATACATCTTGTGCTTTACAAATGATTTTTGTGGGTTCCATGTGAGGAGCAGAGCAGGACTCTGCTGTTTATGGAAATCCTTTTATTTTGCAACTGATTGACCTTTTCCATGAAGTCAGACCTCACTGTCAAGGTATGAGCTGTCTCCCACTTCTCGTTCCTGTATATAGTAGTAGTACAACTGAAACAGTCAACTCAAATAGTATTCGAGAACAAACCTAAATCTAAAATATCCAGTCACATCTCCCGTCTCCACAGTTTTAAAAAAGATGATGGAACTAAGGTCAGAGTGTCGTGTACTCCCACAACCAACCAGTCGTTTAAGTCCAAAGCAAGAAACAACAAGACTCCCAGTTTGAACTGGAAACCCTGATCTCAGTGTTGTGATAAAGGAATAGTCTAACCTGGTTGTATTAATAAGTTGGCAGGTTTTGTTACTTACTGATCTAGTAGACATAAGTTTTGAACCCTCTCACATCCCTGAGCTCTATCCATAGTTGGACTGACCAGAGAAACTACCTGGACAAAGCCCTGTAATCAGTGCATTTGTTAAAAAAACAAACAAAAAAAAATCATTAAATCAGTCTCAGCAGACAAGTCCAGGGCTGAATTTCTGTCTCAGTCCAACCATGACTCTCTCTTTCATTTAAATGCCCTTCTGAGGTTCACTCTTTTTTACCTTGGTTTCTGTCACTCTTCCCCTTTGCCTCTTCCTACAGCAACCTCTTTTTCTTGCCGCATCAGTTACTGCTAATTTCTAACACCTGGATAAAGCTGCTGATATGTAGCTGGGAAACCAAAAGCACTATCCTCTTTCTGTGCAGTGACATAAATCAAGTCTTCAATTTTTGCAAAATTTCGTGTCTGGTGTCAGAAAAAATTGCAGAGTGAAAGTGAAGCTTATAGGGAAGCAATCTCAATGCTGATGGTGTCATTATTCTACAGCCATTGCATTATGCAATCATTTACTTCATTTACTTCATGGTGATAAGTTAAAATTAACAGTTGTATATTGTGTCTTTAATATTTTAGCAAGGATGGGAAATCCATCCATCCATTATCTATACCACTTATCCTTATAGGGCTTCAGGGGGGCTGGAGCCAATCCCAGCTGACATTGGGTGAGGGCGGTGATGTACCCCTGGACAGGTCACCAGTCCGTCACAGGGCCGACACACAGATACATACAACCAACCACGCTCACATTCACACCTATGGGCACTTTAGAGTCACCAATTAACCTATTGTGCATGTTTTTGGACTGTGGGAGGAAGCCGGAGTACACAGAGAGAACCCACGCAGGCACAGAGAGAAAGGCCCCATGCCTGCATTTTGAACCCAGAACCTTCTTGGTGTGAGGTGACAGCGCTAACCACTGCATCACCGTAGGACAGAAAAGTTGAGTGTAAAAATTGGCTATTGATTTAACATTTAACTAAATACAAATGTTCAACGTGTTGATACCTGACCCTAAAATCTTTCTTTCTATTCCTGAAAAAAAATATTTACCTTGAGGACATCTACAACAACAACAACACACACTGCATCACTTTATCTCTTTTCATAGTAAAATGTTCTACTTCCTGTAAAAAGTGTTTATAACTTAACAAACTCACTGTCTTTGAAAAACTATATACATGCAAAATTAGCATGCATTCTCAGTACTGAATTAAAGCCTTGTGACCTCACTTTGTAAATAAACACAGAACATAAATATAACTTAACATTAACTCAATGCAAGTCTAACATACTGTATGACAGATAGTTTTAATTGTTAATACAAAACCCACAGCCCTTCACTGAGTGACTTAAGTAACTGGAGAGCTGAAGCCCCCTTTTTGGTGAGGCAGTCCGCAAGTTGTTCTTTTGTCTTGTACCAAAGAACTCGCTCTTTCTCACCCTTTTGTTTTGGAGTTCTTTGCTGCTGCTTATCTCAAGACTGAGTCTTTTTTTCAGTTACTGACTTTGGTGACTTAAGTGCGTCAGCCAGCGAGTGATTGTTCTCTAACACAGATTATTGGTGTATCATGTTCAACATCACCAGTGGTGAGCTCAGAGAAGAGTGTATCCTCTTGACTCTGTTTGACTGCAAAACTACTGTGTCCAAGGTCAAGAATGAAGTTGGATCCTCAAGCAGTAGAATGATGATGAGGAGGAGGTTGCTGTCAGAGCTGTGTGGTCGCCTGACTAATGAGAACACAATCTTTTTTGTAGCCGTGTTCTAATGCAATGTAATACAATATATTATATCGTATATTTACAGGTGTTTGACTGTCCATAATATTCTTAGTCAACATTTTTTTGTCACTTATAAAACATTCACCTGTGTATTCACCTCAGACAGTAGAGAATGCAACAAACTCTGACCTTCTATGGGAAATTATTCAAGACTGTCGTGACTCCTTTAGGGTTTCGTGTATAAATGTAGCAGCTAATTCCCTAAAAAGCCTTATTAAAAGAACAGTTGTTGAGAGTATGAGCCATGTAGATAAATGGTCAAATGATGTTAATATGGTGGCGAGGCAGCAGAATGGACAGGAATGAGAAGGAGACTGGCAGTGAATCTGCAATGACCACCATAAATCACCTAATTATGAACATGCACGCTTTAAGTGGCAACATCAGTCACAGCACCACATGCTTTTGTGCCATCTATCTGCCATATTTTCATCTTCTAGTTGTCATCCTGCCTGTGCATTTGCAGAAATTATTGATGTCCCCAACTAAGACGCTCATCCCTCTTCCAGTACACAGTCAGTGTTTTTGTTCCTGATGCTCTAGAAGTTAAGCTCTCCTGGCAACTTAACAAAAAAAGAGTCAGAAGATATTGTCCAGCAGCCTCTATAAAACACTTTGAGGCTCAAACAGATACCAGGGGAGAGATATTATAATAGGCAATTTAGTAATAAGCTTTAGAATCGATCAACAGAAGAATAATTATGAAATAGACCTTTAAGCAGATATACTGTTCAGCCATCTGATGGTGAACTGAAGGCACCCTGGGGGCACTGAGGAGCCAAAAGGCCAAGACCATCACTGACTGAGGCTTAAGTCAGGACATTTGTTTGTGTGGTTGCCTCCTACGTACAGCATTTGCTCTAGTCTTGGAGAGATCTCCGTTTCATTATCTTTGGCGACACCTGTGGTGACACGTGTTAATTGCCACACTTAGGAATTCCGTCGCCTGGGAGTTCTAGTTTAATTTATCCAAAAAGAACATCAGAAAACAGCGAAGAATGCCTTCCATAATGTCCCAGAGCCCATGATGACATCTTCAAACACAGGCATTCCATTTATAATGATAGGAAATTTAGAGTCATTTTAACATGTTGAAATCTGAAAATACCACATGCTTTGCACCTTGAAAAATGCCTAAAACATTGATCAAAATGGTTGATGGTTATTCTGTCGATTATCAGGCTGTTTTTTTCTCTATTTAGTTGTAAATTTTTGAGCTGTCAGTTGTTTCAAAGAAAAGGCTGATATTTGTTGGAGACTTCAAATGTTGCAAATGTGCTCTTTATAGTAAAACAACAACAACAGGACTTCCTTCAGTGTTAGTAAACCATTTCTCAGATAAAGGTAGACACTGAGCAAATGCCACTGTTTTTTTAGTTTTAGAAATTCCTCTTGAAACAATGTCACATGATTGCAAGAATAAAATATTACATTTCTGTCTACATTGAAACATAATGATTGAGACATTCAGTTGAAAACACATTTTTTTATTGACTGTCAACAGAGGAGCTAGTTGCTCTGGGCACAAAAACAGTCAAACTAATTGAGACCAAAGACTGTAGAAGGCAAATCCTAGACAAAACAAGAATGAGACAAATCAAGGTCAAAACACACCTGAGACTAAGAAAAGTCTGAGATAATAGATTGTTTGCGTACATACTTTGTCTTTTTAATAATGGCTGCCGTTATTGCTGCTAGCCACATGCGTCCTCACAAGGCAGTGGAGAGATTTTTGTACCGTAGAATTTGATGTTAGATCTGAGAGCTTGAGATAGAAGAGCCTCTAGGACCCAGTAGTTATGAAGGAGCCTTCTTCTTTGTTCACAAGTGTCTTCAAGTGATATTTTGTGCCACAGCTTAG